>NC_056748.1:1064355471-1064549375 GCF_019279795.1 Protopterus annectens | reverse complement strand
CATCATGTGCACATAACTCACTTATTACAGGTACTCACTGTGTGCAAATCACTCACTTATTACAGGTATACATCATGTGCACATCACTCACTTATTACAGGTATACATCATCTGGACATCACTCACTTATTACAGGTACACACCTTGTGCACATCACTCACTTATTACAGGTATACATTATGTGCACATCACTCACTTATTAGAGGTACACACATATGCACCTCACTCAATTATTAGATGCACATCATTCACTTATTACAGGTACACATCATGTGCATATCACTCACTTATTACAGGAATAAATTATGTGCACATCACTCACTTATTAGAGCTACACACCATGTGCTAACACTCACTTATTACAGGTATACACCATGTGCACCTCACTCACTTATTACAGGTACACATCATGTGCACATCACTCACTTATTACAGGTATACATCATGTGCACATCACTCACTTATTACAGGTACACATCATGTGCACATCACTCACTTATTTCAGGTACACATCATGTGCACATATCTCACTTATTACAGGTACACACCATGTGCACATCACTCACTTATTACAGGTATACAGGTATACATCATCTGGACATCACTCACTTATTACAGGTACACACCTTGTGCACATCACTCACTTATTACAGGTATACATTATGTGCACATCACTCACTTATTAGAGGTACACACCATATGCACCTCACTCAACTATTAGAGATACACATCATGTTCATAGGTTCATAGGTTCATAGGTTCATAATGGCTATCTGCCCTAGGGCATTTCTAAGCCTAGCCAGAGTGTGTATGGCTTTCACCACCCATTTTAAATTAATTTTGCTATGCCCTTTTTCGAGGTTAGTATACAGTGCCTCTGTCTAACAGTGACACAGAAGTGATACCCAGGGTAAACCTATGATCTCCCATCCACTCATCAAGATTCCTCTTGAAGAGAGTCAATGAGGGACTCTGCCTAACCTGGACTGGGATTTTATTCCAGAGTGAAGGGAGCCTCTGGGTTATGAATCTGTCCCTCCAGCATGTCCTATTTATTTCAGTGCTGAGGTTTAAGTCCCTCGAGCGCGTAGCTTGATGGGATTTGGATTTTCTGAGGTGCAGCATGTCCATTAATTTCGGGTTGGACATGGCTTTATACGTCAGGCACAGATCGCCTCTGAGCAGGTGGTATGCCACTGAGTAGAGCTGGAGTTTCTTTAACCGGGCAGCATACGGCATCTGTTTGAGCCCCTTGATCCTCTTGGTGAGGTACTTTTGGGGTCTTTCCAGTTGCTGCAGGTGTCTGGTAAGGTACATCCCAAAGGGGGCATTGTACTCAATTGTGGGCCTGATGAGGGATGAGTAAAGAGGCACGATGACCTCCCCTGATCTAGATGTGAATCCCTTCATGATTAGGTGGGTTATATAAAATGTTTTTCTAAACACTTTGGCCATGTGGTTGTCAAATGAGAGATTGCTATCAACTTGGGTCTCCAGGTCCCTAATTACTTCTTCTGTACTTAATGGATTACCACTTATGTGGTAATTTGTGGGCACTTTGTTTTTGCCAAAGAGGATGACTATACACTTTTTGGCATTTAGCTTGAGGCCATGGCTCTGGCACCAGTTGTCTGTTTCTATGAGGCCCTTTTGGAGGATGCTTGTGTCGGCTGGAGAGTCTATTATGGCACCCAGTTTGCAGTCATCTGCGAACTTGGTCAGCCACAGTCCTTCCATGTTGGCCTGTACCTCCGAGAAATATATACCGAACAAGAGAGGTCCCAAGACTGAGCCTTGTGGGATGCCACTTGTAACTTGTTTGGAGTCTGACATGGCTCCAGCTATTCTAACCATGTGGGTTCTGTCCTTGAGCCAGTTTGCAACCCATCTAGTGACATAGGGGTTTATATTTAAGCTGGTGAGCTTATCTATAATGCCCGAGTGGGGTACTGTATCGAAGGCTTTTGCGAGGTCCAGGTAGGCTGTGTGGACCACCTTCCCCTTGTCAATGGCCTTGGTGACTGTTTCAAAGAAATCAACCAGGTTTAAGAGGCAGGATCTGCCCTTAACAAAGCCGAACTGGGTAGGATCCAGTGTCTGTAGGTCCCCAATATCTTTATTTATAAGGTCCATGATGATCCTTTCCATAGCTTTGCAGACCAAGCTAGTGAGACTTATGGGGCGATGGTTTCCAGGATCCGTTGAGGCACCACCTTTGTGGAGAGGGACCACTGTTGCTGTATGCCACTCTTTGGGCACATATCCTGTAGTAACCCTGAGATTGAACAGTAGTTTTAGGTTTGGGTTTAGCTCTTCTTGGAGTTCATGTAGGACGCAGCCCAGGACACCATCTTGTTCCATTGATGCTGTGTTTCTTGCTTTGGAGAGGGCAGCTCTTACCTGAGCATCTGAGATGTCAGGGGGGCAGCACTCTGCTGGGATAGATATTAGCTGCTTTGGTGGGGAGGGGGAGGAGAAGTTTGCGCTGAACCTGTCAGCTAGGATGTTGGCAATGTCTGTGGGTTCAGTGTATTTTTTGTCATTTTGGACTAATTCTGAGCATATCTGGGAATTCCCACCCAGGTTCCTAACATAACTAAAGAAAGCTTTGTGATTATCCTTAGTGTCCTGTGCAATTTTTCTCTCGAAGCTGTCCTTAGACGATTTTATGAGTGCCCGTAGTTTTTTGCTAATACTGATCAGAGATGCCTTCCCTTTTTGGGATTTTGCTCTGTCATGTAGTAGCTTCCTCCTTCTATTGTATAGTTTGTTTATGGCTGGGGTCCACCAGACAGGACGTCTGCCTTTGGAGGATTGGGTCTTGGTTTTATTTGGGATTGCATGATCCATGCATTCCTGCAGGTGTTCATAGAATGTGTTTATAAAGGATTTTGTGGTCTGGGCCGTATTATCCACAGGCCCGGGGGCTTTGAAGGATTCCACCTCGGTTTTGAGGAGTGTGAAATTTGCTTTAGAGAAGTTTTTCACTGTGGTTTTCTGGGCATGGGGTGGGGTCGGGATGTGAATATCCAGTGAGATTAGTTTATGGTCTGATCTTACCAGTGAGGGATACACTTCTGGTCTGTGCACATGTGCACATCACTCACTTATTACAGGTACACATCATGTGCACATCACTCACTTATTACAGGTATACATTATGTGCACATCACTCACTTATTAGAGCTACACACCATGTGCACAACACTCACTTATTACAGGTATACACCATGTGCACCTCACTCACTTATTACAGGTACACAACATGTGCACATCACTCACTTGTTACAGGTATACATCATCTGCACATCACCCACTTATTACAGGTACACACCATGTGCACATCACTCACTTATTACAGGTATACATCATGTGCACATCACTCACTTATTACAGGTATACATCATGTGCACATCACTCACTTATTTCAGGTACACATCATGTGCACATCACTCACTTATTACAGGTACACACCATGTGCACATCACTCACTTATTACAGGTATACATTATGTGCACATCACTCACTTATTAGAGGTACACACCATATGCACCTCACTCAACTATTAGAGATACACATCATGTGCACATCACTCACTTATTACAGGTACACATCATGTGCACATCACTCACTTATTACAGGTATACATTATGTGCACATCACTCACTTATTAGAGCTACACACAATGTGCACAACACTCACTTATTACAGGCACACACCATGTGCACCTCACTCACTTATTACAGGTAAACACCATGTGTACAACACTCACTTATTACAGGTATACATCATGTGCACATCACTCACTTATTACAGGTATACATCATCTGCACATCACTCACTTATTACAGGTACACATCATCTGCACATCACTCAGTAATTACAGGTATACATCATATGCACATCAGTCAGTCATTACAGGTACACACCATGTGCACAGTACTCACTTATTATGGGTATACATCATGTGCACATCACTTATGTATTACAGGTATACATCATGTGCACATCAGTCAGTCATTACAGGTACACACCATGTGCACCTCACTCACTTATTGAGGTGCACACCATGCACACATCACTCACTTATTACAGGTATACTTCATGTGCACATCACTCACTTATTGCAGGTATACATCATCTGCACATCACTCACTTATTACCGGTATACCTCATCTTCCCATTACTCACTTATTACAGGTACATATCATGTGCACATCACTCCCTTATTACAGGTATACGTCATCTGCACATCACTCACTTATTACAGGTATACATCATCTGCACATCACTCACTTATTACAGGTACACATCATGTGCACATCACTCACTTATTATAGGTATATGTCATCTGCACATCACTCACTTATTACAGGTATACATCATCTGCAAATCACTCACTTATTACAGGTACACATCCTGAGCACCTCGCTTACTTATTACAGGTATACATCATGTACACCTCACTCATTTATTACAGGTATACATCATGTGCACATCACTCACTTATTACAGGTATACATCATGTGCACATCACTCACTTATTACAGGTACACACTATGTGGACCTCACTCACTTATTACAGTTACACACCATGTTAATATCACTCACTTATTATAGGTATACACCCTTTGCATCATTTACTTATTACAGGTACACACACTGTGCACCTCACTTATTACAGGTACACACCATGTGCACATCACTCACTTATTACAGGTATACATCATCTGCACATCACTCACTTATTACAGGTACACACCTTGTGCACATCACTCACTTATTACAGGTATACATTATGTGCACATCACTCACTTATTAGAGGTATGCACCTCATTGAATTATTAGAAATACACATCATGTGCACATCATTCACTTATTCCAGGTACACATCATGTGCATATCACTGACTTATTACAGGAATGCATTATGTGCACATCACTCACTTATAAGAGCTATACACCATGTGCCAACACTCACTTATTACAGGTATACAACATGTGCACACAACATGTGCACATCACTCGCTTGTTACACATATACATCATCTGCACATCACCCACTTATTACAGGTACACACCATGTGCACATCACTCACTTATTACAGGTATACATCATGTGCACCTCACTCACTTATTACAGCTATACATCATGTGCACATCACTCATTTATTACAGGTATACATCATGTGCACATCACTCATCCATTAGTAATGCCATGCAGTGGTGACAATACTGTTTCTGTTAATGGAGATCACAGAAATGATATTTCCACTCTTTCCTTCAACTGTGAGCCCTGTTTGTGGTCTAAGCAATGCTGACTATACAGGCAAAACCACATATATAACAATTTCTCTTCCACACAACAAACCAGAAGGTGTATTTTCACATCTGCTGCAAAAATTCCAAGCAGCATGTGGCTTTGAACTCTGCATCCTCTTTCCTGTTTCTTTAAAATTATTACAATTTGACCATGTGCTACAATGATACTTGGATGCAACACTGAATCTCTTCTCTTTGCTACTCAGAGTGCTCTAGCATAGCACACCTGTGCAACTCTGAAATGTGCTGCTGATGGCATGGCAAATTAAATGTCCTAGTCTGTACCTTGGGCAGTGGCTCTCATTCACTGTTTTGAAACACTGCCAGGCAAGAGTGTGCACTGTCAAAATACACACAAATTAGGAATAGAAAGAAATTAAAAAAAATAATGTACAATTGTCAGTAGTAACAAGTGTAGGATAATAAATAAATAAATAAATAATGTTTCCCAGATATGTGTGTGGTACAACCTGATCATATGGTCATAAAACATGCATTAACTCTGTCAGACAGAACACTATGTGAATTTGTCCCCTCAGGTCAGTGCAATAAAAATGAACACTCCATTGTATTCCTTATCCCTCTTTGTCACCAACATAGGACCAGAAAATGGTCCTTTCTTGTTTGCTTGAACATTTCTAAATCAGTGTGATATTGACAAACACTTTGTGCTAATAATAGTCCACACTATTATTAGCGCAAAGTGTTTGCGCTAATAATAGGCCACACTATATTAGTGTCAGGTTGCCAACACTGAACATCTTTCCCTCCTCTCAGCTTATATACAGAAATGCAATGTCATGGCCATTTATTTGCATCTCTGTTTCAACATGTAATATAGCTGATCACCTTTTCTGACACATTTTAAGAATAGGCTGGACAGTGTGCTTTTAATATAAGGATAGCAGTGTTGTTGAGGTTGTTCTCATAGCTGTCAATGTGCTTACATGTTTTATTTTAAGTGTAATGTGCATAACGCAAACACTTCTGAGAGAAGAGTCATTTCCGTATTGCTTGTTGTTGTAGTCAGAGCAATTAGTAACACTTACAAGCCATTAGCAGCTAGTAATTGTCATTAGCTCTGTGAGCAGCAGCACAGAGTCTACATTATGCCCAATAGTGCGAAGAGTTGTACAAACCAACTGCTTTGGGCATCAACTGTGGTGCACAGTATCTTCTAGATTGGAGAACATGGATCACAGACTGCATTCCGTGACAGGGCTAGCCACTCTATGGTGTAGAATATGGCTCTAGGTGATTCAGTCATGTTGGCTAATGTTGACAAATGGGCATGGATATTTGCTGGTGATAACTTGGACCCAACCTACTCTGATCTATGCCAGGGACCCTTGTTAACTATTGGAGAGGTATATGTACCTGTATTGGCCAGTGTGTCCCCACCATAAAAGCCCAGCAGCCCTGGGCCAATAAGCTGCTGACTGGCCAGTGTCCACTTGCCCAACCTGGGTTACCTTGGGTAGATCTGTTGAGTGAAAGCTGGAAGTAATACCAATAAACCTGCCAAACATGAATTGCTACAGTCAATGTAGTTTCACTGAGAGGACACAGCTTGGAAGTGGATGACATGATGGTATAGAGGAGGTTGGACATCCTATGTAACCAAGTGACAAGAGGGAAGGACAGAGCAGCAATGACATTTGTCATGGGTCCAGAGTTTTCCACTAAGGAGAAGGACAGGCTAGAAATGGTGTGAGAATTGTGGTGAGAGAGAGCGAGGCTTCAGAAGGCAGTGAGGGATGTCATCAGACTTAGTGACAGTCTCATGGTAATCAGCCTCCAGTGTAATGATAAGCCAGTATTCATAATCTCAGCCTATACCCCACAGCAGGGTTGTGATAGTGAGTAAAACAGTGCATTCATACAGCAGTTTCAAGACCTACTACATAAAGCAGAACAGCATGAATCGATGCTGATAATGGGTGACTTGAATGCACCTATTGGGACAGACAGAACAGGATATGAGGACTGCCTGAGTTCACATGGGTGGAGCAACAGGAATTAAGAAGGAGAGGCCATTCTAGACTTCTGTCTGGCAAATGTCTTGATAATAGCCAACTCATGGTTCAGAAAGAGAGACAGTAGCAAGATCACATACAAGAGTGACCAACATGCAACTCTGTGAGACTTCCTCCTAGTAAGGAAAGGGCACTGGGATAGAATCAATGATTGCAAAGTAATTGCCAGTGAAACAGTCATCCCACAGCATAAATCATTGATTGCCACAATCAGCTGAAATGGTCAGAGAAACCTCTAAGGTCAACACAGTCCAGGCTAAAAACCTGGACGTTGACTGGACAGAAGGTACAAGAGTTCAAGGAAATTATTCAAGGCTCTGGCACCCCATGAAGAGAACGAAATAGGTGGAGCTGAAGAAGAATGGCAACCCCTCAAAACAGCATGTGTGAGGACTACAGAACAGATATGTGGCCGAGCCAAGCATGGAAAAAATGTACATAGTGAAAGCTGGTGGTGGAAAACAAAAGTACAGAAAGTCATCAAAAGAAAGAAGGAGTGCAGGAAGAAGTGGGAGGTAGAAAAGACTGACCAGGCTAGGAAGGACTACTGGTTGGCTAACAAAGAAAATAAGAAAGGAGTTGCAATAGCAAATAACAAGACACTGGAGGCACTCTACCAGCTTCTTGAAAGTGACTCATTAGGTGACAAAAAAACTGTGTCAGGTTGCAAGGCAAAGACAAAAAGATAAAGAAGATAGTCAGATACCCTTCATAAAGGATGCCAGCAACAACCTGCACACCAGTCCACAGGACATCAAAGGGAGATGGAAGGTGTACCTCCAGCAGCTGCTGAATGAAGAAAACCCCATCAAAGGTCTACTGCCCCAGACATAGTCTACAATGAGAGAAGAAGAGGACCCACCCTAGATGAAGTAAGAATAGAACTAAGGAAAATAAAGTCAGGGAAAGCAGCAGGCTCATATGAGGTCACAGCAGATATGACAAAGATACTGCTTGAGATAGGAGAAAAATAGCTCCTGAGGGTAATCACAGCAGTGTGGAGGGAAAGACATATCCCATATGACAGGAAAATAAGCATGCTTGTGCCAGTGTACAAGGTGAACAAAGGGAATATACACAACTGTGGGCAGTACAAAGGTATCAAATTCCTGTCAGGTTGCATGAAAAGTCTGGAAAAGGTGATTGGTAAATGGATATGCAGAGTAGTAGAAAGTATGATGGGAGAAGAGGAGTTCAAATGCAGATCAGGATGCAGCACAACTGACCAGATATTTGCAATAAGACAGATAGTTCAGCAAAGGTTAGGGATGAGGGAAGAGTCCAAATGGGCATTTCTAGACTTGGATAAAGCATATGACAAGATTTGAAGAAAGCTGACTTGGGCAGTCTTGCTATGGCATGAAGTCTCAGAAACATTGGTAGAATTAGTGCAGACTATGTACAAGGACCCAATGACTCAAATATGAACAGTGTTCGTCCTCACTGAGGGGTTCTCAGTGGAAGTGGGTTCAGCTCTGAGCACACTGCTGTTCATACTGGTGATAGACTACATAAGCAAACAAGTCAAAAAGGACAGATCAACAAAATTGCTGTATGCAGATGATTTGGCATTACAGGCATTCTAAACAAGAATTTCAGTAAAGGACAGGGGAATGGAATGTAAAACTGAAGGCACATGGGATGAAACTAAGTACAGATCAGACTGTGGTAATGGCAGCAAATTAGGGAAATCAGAGGAAGTTGAGAACTGAGATAGAAGGGAGGATAGTGGAACAGGCTAACAGCTTCAATTATCTGTGAGGGGTGGTAGAGGGGAAGGAAAGTCTGAATCAAGATGTCAATGCTAAAATCAGAGGGGCTACAGCCAAGTGGCATAGAGTATCAGGTGTTGTATATAGCAGAAGATGCTGAAAAGTAAGGTGTACAAAATAGTGGTGCGACTACTGTATGGTACAGAAACCTGGGCAGTAAGAGTAGAAGTCAAAGTAGCTCCAATTACAGAAAAAAATCAAAGAGAACAGATGATGGTGGTTCAGGCACATGTGCAGCAAAGTAGAAGACAATCTGGTGAAGAAGTTTTGGGACAGACAGGACAACAAGGGCATCCAGCAAGTAGGTGGACGGATTGTGTGAGAGAAGATCTATGACAGTTAGTCTTGAGTAGGGAAGAAGGCAAGACTATGGCATTGGTTGAGAGAGATGTCAGCAGTTAACTTGACATCCTGACCCCTTGTAGAAAATGGAAAAAAAGAGGGCTGTGATGATGACTACAATGATGCTAATGATGATGATGATGACTATGATGATGCTAATGATGATGATGACTACGATGATGCTAATGATGATGATGATGACTATGATGATGCTAATGATGATGATGATGATTACGATGATGCTAATGATGATGATGATGATGACTAGGGTTGCATACATGTCTGATGCACAGAATGGGCAGGTAAGATAGTCTTTTTCAGTACTTCTATTATACTTCTCAAGTGAAATGTGGGTGACTAGATTGCTAACCACAAATCCATCCTTGGTCTAACACCCTTGTCCCTCTTGAATAGGAGCAATATGTACCTTCTAGTCATCTCTTGGTTATTTGCACTTAAAATATATGGGCTGAAAATCTCAAGGGAATGTATAGCTAGGCTTCTTAAGATCCTCATAGATCAATATCCTAGTAAGTACCTGTGACTCTATAATGAAAGAGTTGAAAAAGGAAATCAAGTAGATTAAAACATTTCATAATTAATAAGAAATGGTACATGGGTAGAATACGAACAAGTCCAATGACTAAGGGGGGTGGGGTAGAAACGAAGAGTCCGAATCCCTTATAATCCAGCGCTACTAAACACCGACACAAACCGTACTCCATCATATAAAATTTAATAAACAAAACACAACCGCCTGCAAGAGGATGTTTGTGCAGCTGTGTATATTAATGTCTAGAGTTGATTAAATTGTAAATTTCTACTACTTACTCTAATACTTATCATCCACTGCAAGACCATTTTCAGGATTATGCATTTGCCATGCCTAATATTTTCATTCCTGTTTAATACCTCTCAGTCAGATCTCATTTCTTCACTATTTCCATTTTTCTTTCTGCCTCCTGTTTCAGTTGTAGTTTGCATCCCATAATCCAACAGTATCTACCCTGGTTAAGCACTTCTTTTGTCTTATTTTGCTTCTTTCTCTTCCCTTCTACTGTAAATTCCCTAGTACTATTCACTTTGCTCCCTCTATTTTTTGCACATTTTTGCTTCCTTAAGCTTCCTTACAGCTGATGACCATCTGATGTTGGGGCCTATCTTGTCCACTGGATCAGCTTCACCTGGCTACCCTCCCCAGGTCTAACTCCAGTCCATATTTGGGACTGGTGAGGAGGTCAAGACACCTGGGACAGCTTCATACTGCTACTACAGAGTGTTTGTCCTACATCCCTCATCCTGTCCAACAAATAAAGCCCTGTGAGTAGGAACATGCAATGGACATCACTGCTTAGCCATCCCTTAGTTCCATAAGGGACTACTGTCAGCAGGACTACCCCAACAACGTTCAGGCATCCTTTGCATCTCCATCTCCACCAGGGGAAAACAAGAGGATGAATATGTCCCAAGTGTGTGCTGTACCATCAGAATGAGCCTGACTATCCTCTCTGCCTGCACTATCTCAGTCCCAAATCATTATTTGAATTTTAGTCACCTGGGTCGTACCAGGGCCGTATCTATGCCACTGGTGCAAGTACCTTTGTACAAAATAGTTAACAAATTCCTCCTTTATCTAAGCCATATTTGCCCTCTGTTATTTCAGTCTTCTATCTGTCCTTTCTCCTTCCTTTTTCTGAGGTGGAAAACAAACTTTGTATAATATATGAAACAGTAAGTTCATATACTGCTGTGTTTAAGTCCCTTACATTATCTCTCATTTGCATCACCTTTCCTTAACACTTTTGTGGTCTTGTAATGCACTGCTTACCATGAATGTTACTGCATTGTGTTATGTTAACTATATTCATTCATTTTTTTACGTATCATATTTTACATTGTGGACTTTTTCTCCTTGGGACTTCACTAAAGATGATGCCTGCCTAGTAGAGAGTTGCAGTAAAAAAATCAAAAAAGCAGAAAGAGAAGAGATATTGTGAGGCAGCAGAAGCCAATTAGGCAAATGCTGAGAGAATAAAACTCAGACAAAAGGTAGGATGGAGTTTCTTCTTCTTTCGGCTTTTCCCGGTTAGGGGTTGCCACAGCGGATCACTTGTCCGCTCATGATTGGCAGTGGAGTTTTACGGTGTCAAGTTGCAAGCCCGATGCCCAATCTTCCACAAAAGGCACACATACGCACGCACTCATGCCTAGGGCCAATTTAGAGTTTCCTATACACCTACAGCATGTCTTTGGGTTGTGGGAGGAAACCGGAGCAAACCCATGTGACCACAGGGAGGAAAAGCAGACTCCACACAGAAGGCACCCCAGCTGAGGATCAAACCAGAGAACTCTTGCTGTGAGGTGGTAACACTAACCGCTACACCACCATGGCCATCCAGGATGGAGCTAAGATGTACATTTTATAAACAGGATTGTAGAGATCTGCACTTGCTCTCTAGATGACCTAGTAGTGACAGAATACATTACAGCAGAATTTGAAGGACTTGGAGCAGGTCAAAATTGAGAAGGGACATGGTGGAGGGGGTAATTCTTTAGGGCATAGTTGTGCACTGAGACAGATTGGATAGAATATGAGTTATATGTTGTCTTTCAACACCAACTGGTTATTTCGTTAAACACTATTAAGGCAGTAAGCCATAGCTAGTGTTGTGATTTTGTGTGATTTATTTCTAACTGATAAGGTCTAAT
Source organism: Protopterus annectens (assembly GCF_019279795.1). Taxonomy (NCBI): domain Eukaryota; kingdom Metazoa; phylum Chordata; order Ceratodontiformes; family Protopteridae; genus Protopterus; species Protopterus annectens. The sequence goes on along the minus strand of NC_056748.1, from coordinate 1,064,537,195 downwards.
TCTGAGTGAAAGCCTGAAAGACTAAAGATCAAGAGGAGATAAGCTCAACCATGCCCACCTATTTGCTATAGATTATTATACAAAGGAATGCATGATATCATTTATATTTTCTTTTAAAAATGGATTCACATTTGGAAAACAACCAAAAAAAAGTAGATGAATTTCATAATCTTCCAGAAGGGATGTTCAACTTCATAAGTAGTTATTAGGCATGCAGTCCAAGAGAGCATTTAGAATTGTAGCTTCATTTTCAGTCTCCATGGAGCTCTATCTGGCTAATTAACTTGTACAAAAGACAAATGGAAGCTGAGGAAATCAAACCCTTGGATAAAGGAAGCAGCACATAAACAGCTTCTAGCTTTAATGCTCTGCACTAATAGACTAAGAAAAAGCACATAGTATGTTTATTAAAAAGCATTTCATTTACTGTATCATCACTTTCACATACTAAAAACTGCAGTTTTGAACCCATTCCTCCATCAATACAGAGAAACACAATTGCTAATACAGACACACAAAGATATGTACACAGAAGCTCATGCAACCACATACTCAGGTGCACACACACACACACACACACACACACACACACACACACACACACACACACACACACACGGGCCTTTAAAATGACACTGATACACTGATACAGGATCCTTCATCACATTTACATATGTAGTCAGAGGTCACTCACCATTTGTTTATAATCTTAGTTCATTAGCTTAAGAATAATCACACCAGCTGCATTGGTATGAGTTTACAGATGTTTGCCCTGACTGTAGAGTACATAGTCTTTTTTGCCGAGAAAGTATATTTTATATAGGCATGATTAGCTTTTATAATTCCTAAGTTATGTGGTTTACAGTTTTAAAAAAATTCCTTTTAATAGTCTGTTCCATACATCAGCTACTCTGTCAGAGAACAAATTAGTCCATTTCTCATTCCTACAGAATCTTCTACATAGGTCGTCTGATGATTCTCCAGTACTTTTTGATAACTCCAAACATTCCCAGAGTTAGTTGTCTCTAAAACCCCTATATACCTGAATAACATCTCCTCTTTGATATCTGTTAAAACACTGTACAAGTTCAGACATTTTAGTTTTTCATAATAACTTAAATTTTCACATCCATGGATGCTCTTGGTATATTTCTGCTGTACTCTTTCCAGTTTACTCATGCTTGTTTTCCTATAGAGTTTCCATATTGTTAGTCCATACTAATGTAGCTAACAATGATATCATCATTTTTGATATCCTAGACTTTATAAACTTTTTATACAACCTATAGTTCTATAACTATCATTAATCAATTGGTTGATATGATTAGAAAAACTCATAGCTGGATTTACATTGTACCCAGTTCCTTAAATGTGTCTACAGTTTTAATCATTGTGCGCTGTACTAAATATTCACCTTTCAATTTATGTCTCCCAAATCTCATATGCTTAGTTTTTTATGTATTTTTCAGCATATTATACTCCTGTTCCCAAATGCTCAATTAACTCAAGTTATTTTTGCAGACGTGCCTTATCTGTAACACATGTAATTAGTTTACCCAATTTCAGGTCATCTGCATATAGACTGTAGAACACCTCAGATGAAAAAGCTAGGTCTAAAAGATACAATCTAAACAATTAAGGGCCTAGGACAGAGACCTGTGGGACACCCTGACTGTAACTAAGGATTTCAGCTGTCTACTTGCTGTATGATACTATAGCAATAACCCACGCCTGGGTGTGGGTAATGCTGGATTTACCCACTGTTGGCATGGTTTGTTCATGGGGGCGAAGCCCGAGTGGCCAAACAAAGCCAACCATGGGTAAATCCAGCATTACCCACAGCCAGAAGTGGGTTATTGCTATTATACAATTACATTATTTAAGAAAAAAAAATAATTACATTTCTTAAATAATGGCATTGTATAATGCCTCCTTGCTGCCCTTCCGCAGCTGTCTGGTATTCTGCGGCAGTTCTGATGTACTGCGCATGCGTATGCCTAAGCAGTACATGAGAACTGTGGGCAAAAGCAATGGAGAAAGCAAGATCTCCGTTGCTTTTTACAAACTGTTTTCGCTATGTTAAATGGGTTTAACTTAGCGAGACAGCTTTAAAAAAAGCAACAGAGAATCTCCGTTGCTTCTTTTAAAACTGTCTCAGTATGTTAAACCCATTTAACATAGCAAGACAGTTTTGAAAAAAGCAACAGAGAAAGCAAGATCTCCGTTGCTTTTTACAAACTGTTTTGCTATGTTAAATGGGTTTAACATAGCGAGACAGCTTCAAAAAAAGCAATGGAGAATCTCCATTGCTTTTTTTAAAGCTGTCTCGGTATGTTAAACCCATTTAACATAGCGAGACAGTTTTGAAAAAAACAACGGAGAAAGCAAGATCTCCGTTGCTTTTTACAAACTGTCTCACTATGTTAAACTCATTTAACATAGTGAAACAGTGTGAAAAAAGAGTTATAGTAATGGAAGAAGTCCGGGCAACCGGACCTTTTTCCATTACTATAACTCTGATTTACAACGTGCACGCTGACCAATCAGCGTGCACGTTTTTGAATATTTAATGGGAGGTCGTTGTATAATTGCCATGTTCTATTTGTAAGCCATGCAGGTATCCATCTTATCAAGAGTACATCAATACCTAGTTCTAATTTACTGATCAGTATTTTGTGTCTGACCCTGGTAAATGCTGAAGTTATATCAATATAAATTATATCACAGCACAAATTTCCATTCATAGCTATTATTTTATTGTTATAGAACATCATGTTACAGGTGGTAATAGTTCTGTTTTCAACATATGCATGCTGATATATGGTTTCAAGCCCCAGCATATCCAGTTCTGTCAATAACTTATTCTATATTACCTTCTCCATTATTTTTCCATAACATGAAAGTAGACTTAAGGGTCTATATGACTCTGGGTTTGTCCTTCTCTCCTTTCCCTTAAAGGCAGGTTTAATATGCACATTTCTCCAATCTTGAGGAATCTGTCCATATTTATGTGACCTAGTGAATAATAGATAAATGGCACCATAAGTTCTTGCCAAAGTGTTTTCAGGTCATTGTTACAATTTCTGTCTCCTCCCTGGGCTTTGTTTGGATCAGTTTGTGTGGTTCTTTTTCAATATAATCTAATTTGATTCCAGTATCTGGGGTTACCTGGATGTCACTAGGACAATTTACCACCCCTTTTGTGGAGCCAAACTCTTTTGCATATGATTCTGTAAATATATCTATAATGTGTTGCTTTTGAGAATAAATTTTAGAATCAGCACACAGTTTATCAATTTGAATCTCTTACTCCCTCTACATCTTGTGTATCTATAAAGGATTTCCTATTATTCTCAATATCTTTATATCAATACATGTTCTTCAAATGTTTCTTGATCTTTATAATTTGTTTACAAAGCCAATTGTATGCCGAGGCCTGGGGAGAAACGCTCCAGACGCATGTCTTTGTAATGTGGGAGGAAACTGGAGCACCTGGAGGAAACCCACATGGATGCAGGGGGACATGCAGACTCCACACAGAAAGCAACTCTGACAAGAATCGAACCGGAGAACCCCTTGCTGTGAGGGGACAACACAACTGCTGCACCGCTGCACTGCCTTGTCTCACACTATGCTTAATCTGTTTGTCCAGCTTGTTTATTTCAGTTTTCAAAGTTGTAGTTCGACACCTCTTCCATTTCTTATATTTCTGTTTCTCATCTTGATCAGATATTTTGTTCTTATGGAAATATATCCCCCTGACATTTGTAGCCTAGATCCTGATGTTAAACTTATTTGATTTTTTGCACTCAATTTCTCTTTCAAAACTTTTCACATTCCATCTGCAGTTTTTCCAATGAACACCTTACTCCAGTTAGCTTTACATAGTGACTGTTTTTAACCTTCTGTGCATTGGTTTAGGTTTCAGTTTGGCACAATTATCTAGCAACAAATTGACCTTTATAACCCCATGATCACTGCACATCAATGGTGGTAAAATGTGACATGAAGTAACAGTAATTTCTTTAGGAACACAAACAATGTTTAGTATGTTCTGTCCTCTGGTAGGCTTTTTTATCTGAAGCAATTGTTGTTCCAGAATATAAATTGTGAATCATTTCCTTACTAATGTTGTTGAATCAATATTATTCCAGTCGGTTTCTGGTAAATTTAAGTCCCCAGTTAATATTATTCTTCTCTCCTGTGTTTCATGCAAGAAATGTGCGAATTTCTTTAGGTCATCTGTACTTGACTTTGGTGGTCTACACATTTCAACAATTGTTATTTGTTCCAGGATTGTCTTTATTGTCACAGTTACACAGTCTATAGTATCCATGTTATGATTGAATATGCAATAATCACAGGTGTCATAACTATCTTTAATCCCTATCATAACACGTCCACCTGATTTTTTGTTAGAATGTCTTAACAGTAAAAACATTCATATCCTGACAGAACTGGTTTTCAGTCAATGCTCTTTAAGCATGTTTCACCAACAATAGTAACATCAATCTTGTGGGAACATAGCAAATGTTCTAATAAAAAAACTTTATCATTAATGCTCCTAGCATCAACAACCATCAGAGAAGCATCAAATGTTGCTGTCTGTGAACTGTTACATTTTTGACCTGGCAAAAATCCTGGCTAGTGTTTGCCAAATATTGCAAAATATCTGCTTCAAAAATTATTTTCCCTGATCCTGACAAATGCACACCATCCCGCCTGAACACACATGTCCAAAACTAAGCTTGGATACTTTACACATTTCCATTTTTTAAAACAGGACATTTTTTCCATGTAGGTATTTACCCAAAAAATCTTTTCATTCATAGTGACATGACTATCATTTCTTTAGATAATTTGTGAAAAATATGTCCTACAAGCTATACTATCTAAGAGGGCTGTCAGTTCCCTCCTAACAGTCAGAGAATCTTTGTGGATGAGATCATTTGTACCGACATGAATAAAAACAGATCCATACTTATTTACATTAAGGTGTGCCAAAGCTTGTCTCACATCTTCTATTTTTGCTCCTGGCAAGTATAACACTCTTCAATGTTCATTATCTTCTCTGCAGATAAAAATATCAGTTCCTCTAATAATTGAATCTCAAATTGCAAGAATATCTTTGCTGACCAGATCTGAAGAATCTTCAACTTCTAATACAGTAATAAATGCTCTATCCACTTGTTACGAAGTCTTCATCACCATTAGTCTTATTAATCCCACTGTTTTCATTGTGTATTAAATTCTCATCCAGCTGGCATTGTAAATGCACAGCTTGAGCCATGCAGTCAACATCTCTCTTCTTTTTTCTTACAGCAATGTTTTTCAATCCTTCTATGTTCAATTTTGATTTCTTCCTTTTTGCCTGCCCCTTGCCTCTTTTTTCTACCTTCTCTTTTGGAAAAAAATGATGCCTTTTTCTGTAGACTGAAGGTTTTCTGATATAAAAATATCATCATTCTCTGTAACCTGTATCCCAAAGACATGCAGTAGGTGGATTGGACACTCTAAATTTGCCCTAGGTGTGCATGTGTGTGTGCCTTCTGTGGAAGGTGGGACGCCGGACTGGCAACTCGACACTGTAAAACTCCACTGCCAATCATGAGTGGACAGGTGATCCCGCTGTGGCGACCCCCTAACCAGGAAAAGCTGAAAGAAGAAGAAGATCATTCTCTGTAACCTGTGCGTTACAAAGCAGTGTCCTTTTTAGTATGTATTCTCTTTACATTCATTTATCAGTTTCTTTTTCTTCCTTGTTATTTCTTGTAAACTTTTTCCTTTCTTTCTTTCTTTTTTGTTTCCTTCTAAACAATCCGGATCCTCAGATTGCATAGAATTCAAAGAGAACTTAAAACAACTTCTATGAAAAAAAATCACACACACAATATACCACCAAATATTAAACTACTTGCAGTAAAATTGTTCTGACTGTACAAGTTTTGCCAGCCAGACAAAAGCTGTAATTCCTTTACATCATACGCGAAAACACCCAATAGCTTCTACTCACTATCGCTCTCAGTCACACTTCTTTTCAACAGTAAACATCAATAAATCACAAACCAAAATAGGATTGTTTAGATATGCTCTAGATTTTCCTCTTTGCAGTCTGTGTGAATTTATAGCTGTCTAGACCCCTTGGGATGGCTACACCTTGCCTGTCTAAAACCTATCCCTTTCTAACAACCAACAGTGAAATTAAAGGTGAAACAACAAAATATGAATCAAAGTAAATCTTGTTAACAAGCTATCCTTTCCAACCTACAAACAGTGAAAAAAATGATAATAAATAAAATATAAACTCAAATAAAAACTTCTCTTACCAGTCAACTCCACAGTAAATCACAAACCAAGATAGGATTGTTTATGTATGCTCAGGATTCACATTTACTTTTGATGACAAGCTCAGATTTCACATTCGTATAAGTAATCGTATAAGGAAATTCACAAAAGGCTTACAGTTGTCAAGCCATTTCTTGTTGGCCTAGGTCATAAATTTACCACACATGCTTATCTCCGACCATCATTCCTATATGCTGCCCCATCCTCATTAACCTCCACAACAGTCTCTCAGGAAAGCTTGGAACAATACTACAATAAAACTGCCAAATATCCAACACATCCAATTGCTGCTTGGCACTCAAAAAATAAACTGTAGGGATGTGGTTAAGATGATGATCGGTTAACAGTTTTTTTGCTCTGCTTCATTTTAACATCTCTGATAGGATCTTTACTAACAAACTCAAACAGAACATTTCAAAACTTGATGGATTTATAGTTAAACATCTGCTTAAAGATTTACTACAGAAATAACAAGTTTGAAACTCTTTTATCATATTTCCTGTCAAGAAAACTAGAAAGAACTAGTTGTCTCAGAATGAGCCACTCTAAGCCCAGTGTACAGGGCATTACTATGAAAAAAGACATACAGGCTATGCGAAGTAACATCAGTGAGTTATCTGTAAAGACAGATAAATCAGAAAGCAAAATGGACAATTTTAAAGAGGAATGTAACAAGTATAGAGGAGGCAATGTCTGATTTTGATGGAAGATTACTTGAAAATTTGTTTACCAGGAAAAGTCCAGCTGGGACAGAGCCCATTTTCAGCAGAGGCCTAGGGAGAATGGCTCCAGATGCATGTCTTTGGAATGTGAGAGGAAACCAGAGCACCCGGAAGAAACACACGCAAATGCAAATAGGACATGTAAGCACCCCAGCTGAGAATCAAATCAGAGAACCTCTTGCTGTGAGGTGACAATGCTAACTGCTACACCACTACTCCAAATTTCTTCTGACACAAAACAACTTATTCTGAGATAAAACAGAACACTTAGAGAACAGATCTAGAAGGAATATCATCAGGATTTATGGGATTCCTGAAAAAGAAGGACTCAGTGTGATTCAGCTCCTTGCTGCCTGGCTACCTGGAACTTTGAGCCTGCATGAACCTTTTTCCTTTTACGCTGGGGGGGGTTTCTATTAAATCTTTAGAGGGTGACCCACTTTCACCAGAGTCAGTGGTTGTGGGATTTTTCTCAAGTCAGGATGAGGATTTGGTCTTAAAAAGAACACTTGCTCACTAAAGCAATTATATATGTCAGCACTAAAAAATTGAAAGCACTACACCCTCACAAACTCCCCTTGAGTACCTTGTTCCCCATTGGCCCTTTTTTTCAATTATAAAGGAATTCCCAATACTATTCTAGCATGTCCAAAGGTCAGTAGTCAATCTCCTCTCCGGTCCAGCTGGTGAATCTGGGAATCTTGAGGCAATGCTACAACTGCCTCATGTACACAGACAACCCTCTCCTCCTCCCAACAAATTCCAACACATGTGAGAGATGCAACCATATAGCCAAACTGGAGGCTAAGCTCTCTCAACTCAGTACTGGCGTAACCAATCAGGAGGAGAAGGAAACCACACTCACTACGATTCCAGTCTCACATAGACCTACCACGACAGCAAACCAAACACATAAACACACAAAAACATACTCGGAGGCTCTAAATAAAAACCTGCCTAAGCAGCAGAGACCTCCAAAGCAGGCACTCAAGCAACTGCTACCCCAAAACAAAACACATGCAACACATAACTCACAAAGCCAGTGTGCTGAACAGTCACAGCCCTTAAGGCTAAACAACACACCTGATACACTTGTAATAGGTGACTCTATCGTCAGGCACACTGACGTCCCGCTCACCAGGCTGAACAAGGAGAAGGTCACGGTGAGCTGCCTGTCGGGCGCTAGGATCCACCACATAACACAAGCACTCAGGTCACTCCAGGACAAGTACAAATATGACTCGGTCATTGTCCATGCTGGTGTGAATGACCTGAGACGTACCTCCCTGGACTACATGAAAAGAGACATAGAGGAGCTCTCTGAGCATGTAGCCCAGGCCGGTATGACTCTGACCTTGAGTAGCATCTTACCCTCACCAAGAATGATGCCACAATATGAAGACAAGATGATCAATTTCAACAATTGGCTTAAGTATTGGTGTCATTCAAAGGGGATCCAATGCCTGTCAGCCTGGGATGACATGCTTGACAAGCCACGATGCTTCACTAGGGACGGCTTGCACCTGTCACCCCTGGGCTTTCGGATATTGGCAAAGGCTCTTGCTTCCCCCATAGTGCCTTTTTTAGGCAAGGCTCAAAAGACAAACCCACCTCCATAGGTATCACAAGGGATAAGAAACTAAGAGTAATGCTACTCAACGCCAGAAGTCGAAACCTCAAGATGCACACACTCGAAACTCTCCTTAGCATGGAGAACATCGATATCTGTGCAGTAACAGAAACCTGGTTCAAGGCTCCCAAGAGCACCCCAGCACTACCAGGTTATACCTCATACCATGCTTTTCGGCCCCAAAACTTGGACCGAACCACAAAAGGAGGGGGAGTATCAATATTCATCAAAGATACCCACACCTCCAAGTTGGTGGCACAGCATGAAGCATCAGAGACTATCCATGTGCAACTAACAGTGGGTAAAATTGCCTTCCAGTTTATAGCCTGCTACAGACCACCCTCCCAAACCCAGGAACCCCACTCGGCCTTCCTGAGAACAATGGAAAATATGAAGGTCTCTCCAAACACCATTATATTGGGCGACTTCAACTACCCAAACATAGACTGGGAGCATTACTATAGCTCCAACACCTTAGTCCAAAGGTTCCTAGAATTTATAAACTCAAATGCTATGGAACAACTTGTTACCACTCAAACAAGAGGGGAAAACATACTGGACCTGATCATCACCAACATGGGGACCCTATGCTCCAGACCAGAAATGTATCCCTCACTGGTAAGAACAGACCATAAACTAATCTCACTGGATATTCACATCCCGACCCCACCCCCTGCCCAGAAAACCACAGTGAAAAACTTCTCTAAAGCAAATTTCACACTCCTCAAAACTGAGGTGGAATCCTTCAAAGCCCCCGAGCCTGTGGAAAATATGGCCCAGACTGCAGAATCCTTTATAAACACATTCTATGAACACCTTCAGGAATGCATGGATCATGCAATCCCAAATAAAACCAAGACCCAATCCTCCAAAGGCAGACGTCCTGTCTGGTGGACCCCAGCCATAAACAAACTATACAATAGAAGGAGGAAGCTACTACATGATAGAGCAAAATCCCAAAAAGGGAAGGCATCTCTGATCAGTATTAGCAAAAAACTACTGGCACTCATAAAATCGTCTAAGGCCAGCTTCGAGAGAAAAATTGCACAGGACACTAAGGATAATCACAAGGCTTTCTTTAGTTATGTTAGGAACCTGGGTGGGAATTCCCAGATATGCTCAGAATTAGTCCAAAATGACAAAAAATACATCGAACCCACAGACATTGCCAACATCCTAGCTGACAGGTTCAGCGCAAACTTCTCCCCCCCTCCCCACCAAAGGGCAAATATCTATCCCAGCAGAGTGCTGCCCCCCTGACATCTCAGATGCTCAGGTAAGAGCCGCCCTCTCCAAAGCAAAAAGCACAGCATCAATGGGACCAGACGGTGTCTCGGGCTGCATCCTACATGAACTCCAAGAAGAGCTAAACCCAAACATAAAACTACTGTTCAATCTCAGCCTTACTACAGGATATGTACCCAAAGAGTGGCGTACAGCAACAGTGGTCCCTCTCCACAAAGGTGGTGCCTCAATGGATCCTGGAAACTATCGCCCCATATGCCTGACTAGCTTGGTCTGCAAAGCTATGGAAAGGATCATCATGGACCTCATAAATAAAGATATTGGGGACCTACACACACTGGATCCTACCCAGTTCGGCTTTGTTAAGGGCAGATCCTGCCTCTTAAACCTGGTCGATTTCTTTGAAACAGTCACCAAGGCCATTGACGAGGGGAAGATGGTCCACACAGCCTACCTGGACCTCGCAAAAGCCTTCGATGCAATACCCCACTTGGGCATTATAGATAAGCTCACCAGCTTAAATATAAACCCCTGTGTCACTAGATGGGTTGCAAACTGGCTCAAGGACAGAAACCACATGGTTAGAATTGCTGGAGCCATGTCAGACTCCAAACCAGTTACAAGTGGTGTCCCACAAGGCTCAGTCCTGGGACCTCTCTTGTTCGGTATATATTTCTCGGAGGTACAGGCCAACACGGAAGGACTGTGGCTGACCAAGTTCACAGATGACTGCAAACTGGGCACCATAATCGAATCTCCAGCTGACACAAGCATCCTCCAAAAGGGCCTCATAGAAACAGACAACTGGTGCCAGAGCCATGGCCTCAAGCTGAACGCCAAAAAGTGTATAGTCATCCCCTTTGGCAAAAACAAAATGCCCACAAATTACCACATAGGTGGTAATCCACTAGGTACAGAAGAAGTAATTAGGGACCTGAGGACCCAAGTTGATAGCAATCTCTCATTTGACAACCACGTGGCCAAAGTGGTTAGAAAAACATTTTATATAGCCGACGTACTCATGAAGGGATTCACATCTAGATCAAGGGAGGTCATCGTGCCTCTTTACTCATCCCTCATCAGGCCCCAATTGAGTACAATGCCCCTTTTGGGATGTACCTTACCAGACACCTGCAGCAACTGGAAAGACCCCAAAAGTACTTCACCAAGAGGATCAAAGGGCTCAAACAGATGCCATATGCTGCCCGGTTAAAGAAACTCCAGCTCTACTCAGTGGCATACCGCCTGCTCAGAGGCGATCTGTGCCTGACGTATATAGCCATGTCCAACCCGGAATTAATGGACATGCTGCACCTCAGAAAATCCACATCCCATCAAGCTATGCGCTCGAGAGACTTGAACCTCAGCACTGAAATAAATAGGACATGCTGGAGGGACAGATTCATAATCCAGAGGCTCCCTTCACTCTGGAATAAAATCCCAGTCCAGGTTAGGCAGAGTCCCTCATTGACTCTCTTCAAGAGGAATCTTGATGAGTGGATGGGAGATCGTAGGTTTACCCCAGGTATCACTTCTGTGTCACTGTTAGACAGATGCAGAGTATACTAACCTCGAAAAAGGGCATAGCAAAATTAATTTAAAATGGGTGGCGAAAGCCAAACACACTCTGGCTAGGCTTATAAATGCCTTAGGGCAGGTAGCCTAGTATGAATCTATGAACATATGAACCTAAATCTGCATGGACTAATTATACAGTTAAAATTCAAGGAAATGCTATAGGTGTGACGGTGACTATTCTACATTGGTGATGTCCGGGAGAAAAGCATGCGTGCTACTTGTTGAAAGCTTGGAGAACAACAGTTTTAGAGCATGGGTCTTGTTTCCAGCAAGGATAGGGATTCAACTTCCAAAAGGAAAGAAGATTTTTGACACCTTAGAGGATGCAATGGACTTTGTACAGAGGGGTATAGAATCCTATAAAAAAACAGGAGAAATGGACTGAAATTTATTGGCTTCTTTAAAAAGAAATGCAACAAGAAATGGCTGGTTAATAAAGGACAGAAACAGCAGGGAATTGAATGACAAATGGAAATCAATATGTTTCATGGTTATCAAATCTTATTAATTTAAATAAGTGATTGATTACTTATGAAAAGGTGCTGCATATTACTTTTTACAAGGTAAATAATTTATTTATTTCTCTACTTCAAATGGTTACTAGTTCCCTTCTAAAATGTTAGAGTTTGATTCTTTTAGCTATATATATGAAATTAAAGCCACTTATTTTCACTTAGAGTTAAAAGGTTAAACTATTCATATTAAAAGTAAATCATTATTTTTTTCTGAAACTCGTGTTAGGTGGCACACTTTCTGATATCTTGGCATAGTTGAGTAAAGCCCTGTAAAATATAATACAAGATGCAACAGATAGCACTAAAGAGGCATATTAAGTTACATTCTGAGTTCTTAAAATCATCCAGTAGTGTACTACTGAAAGTATACTTGACATGCAACAGAGCCCAGGAAAGACATGCTATGTTGTAAACAAAGTATAAAAAATATAAGGGGAAATTCAGTAAAACTTAGACAAATATTTTTCTGATGCACGCATCGTGGTGTCATGCGTACATGAGCGCTAACAATTTTAGTTTCAGTAAGCATCACTTAGCGGAGTGCAAGCACATGCAAACATGGAAAGATCCATGTAATACAAATTTCCTCGCAAGCAGGTGAATCTTATGCAAATTACCCAGGATGAGTGATCCAACAAGTAGAAAGGCACCCGTGTAGACCCTGTGTCTGTATCCATTGTGTATGTGGAATTTTTCTATGTACAGCTCTCTACATGGACAGAAGGAGATGTAAAAAATCAGAAATATGGACATAACCCCCTAGGAAATGTCAGAGAACATACCAAAAGGTAAATTGCAGATGTCTGAAAAATCAAGGGAATATGTAAAAATATATGTATATAGTTTTTATTAATAATTTTTATTTTTCATTTAGGCATGTTAGAGCACTGCGCTGCATAGACCAAACTTGCCTAACTGAAAAAAAAAAAGGAATAAAAAGCAGTTTATAATATTTGTCAGAATCAGAAATATATGCTATGACATTGTGTCGGGTCCGCACATGGGTGCATTGGTGCTGTTGCCTAGGTCATATGGCTATGAACCATGTCGTTACCAGGCTGTCAACATAGATATGTATGCAAATGCAGTGAATTTGTCGAATTGGTAAAAGGAGCAACCATGTCTGCAGATCTTTTTCATGTAGGCTCCTACTCCATGTTGATATTTCCACTAGATGTGGATGCCATCAGGGGGGTGTGTCCCATTACTTGTAAGAATTTTTTAATTCCTGGTGCGCATGTTTGCCAGGCTCACCACATAGCTGAGACCATTCACATGGATAGACCACCTAGGCGACAGTGCTGACATAGGCAGCAATTAATTAAAATTGCATATATTCAATTATAGGTTTTGACTGTTGTATAAGCTATACTGTGCTATGCGCCACTCCGCACAATAAATCAGGGCCATTAAATTATGTTAATTACAATCTAAGCAGGTGAAATGCATCATATGTAGCCAATCACACATGGTGGACCTACAGCAAACCTGTATAAATCATGCATACACCATATAATCTAGTTTTACTTCAGTACTCTGAACCATTGGAGTACTGACTTGGAAATTTTATCTGATTGGATAATGCTAGAGGCTGCTGCAGCTATTCTACATCTGCATGTACTAGAGACTGAAGTCAATGCTGTTGGTGCTGCTGGCAATAGGCCTACACTGATAAGGAGAAGAGTGTACAGGCCCAGGGTAATCTTCTAGGAGCTACATTAGCTGGAGATTGTAGAGTGCTACAGGGTGTATAACGACATATTACAAGAACTCACTGAGATCTGCCATCCTCAACTCAGAGCCAGAGTCAACAGAGGGGAAACCATCCCAGTGGAAACAAAGGTATGTGTAGCCCTTAGGATACTTGCTACAGGTACTTTTCAAAGACCAACTGGGGACATTATGTGGGTGCCACAGGCTTCTACATCTGGCATACTCCAACAATTTCTGGATGCTATGCTACCACATGCCAGTGAGCACATATCTTTTTCCCTCTGCCGTAAGTTGAGGGCCAACAATATGCAACAATTCTACCATGTAGCACACTACCCTGAACTACTGGGTGCCATAAATTGGACTCATGCACACATCAAGGCACCACCTGGTGAGCAGGGCAAAATATATGTCAACCCCGGGGTACCACTCCATCAACTGCCAGGTCATGTGCAATGCCCAGGGAATTATCTTGAATGTGTATGCTGGCAGCCCTGGCAGTTATCATGACTCCCATATCTGGCACACATCACAGCTGTACCAGATGTTTGGTAGGGGAAACATCCCACATGGCCATTTACTGTGAGATGCTGGCTACACCCTGGAAACTTGGAAGATGAAACCCATCAGAAATGCACACACATCCACAGAAGAATGCCATAATAAGACACACACACAAACTAGGAACATCATAGAGCATGTGTGTGTGCTTCTGAAGTCACAGTTCCAGTGCCTTGATATATATGGTGGAGCCTTACAGTATTCTCCAGCCACATGTGCACAGATATTCACAGTATGTGCTATGCTACACAGTCTGATCCTGCAGAAACAGCTGCAGCAGGATCAGCAAAGGGAAGGGATACACAGTCCCCCACCAGTGCTAGGTCACCACAGCCACAGACACAGGAGGACTCGGAGGAGGAACCTTCTGTTGATGTCCCTGTAGGTAGATGTATACATGCTCTTTATGCTCTGGCTTTGGCTAAGAGACAATGCATAGCACATTCACTGGCAAACTAGGGACCTAGGGACTTACACCTTCCCCTACTCACATACAAAAATTAAAATAGATGCCAGGCAACCCACACATCCTGTCACTATCCATGCATTGACTGTGTACTGCTTGCATCTGACAAAGTCAGCCCTGGACTACAGTTGCGTAACCTGCTGCATTTGCAAGTTAAGTCAATAACCAACATAGTACTCATAAGGATTGTTATGATTTGGCAGTGTATGTATGGATCTCTTACATTATGCAAGTAAATGTGGTGGGCCACCTGGACATACATAACATCCACATGGAACTACAGATGCCCATTCCAGTAGCATGTTTCGATTACTATTCACTAGGCCTCATGCATGTTATATTCATGCAGTCCTACTGCAACAGATTACTGGTACATCAGTCAAGGGAGATGTTCAACAGTGGGGTTAGATGATAATCACACTACTGTGTATCCCAGCAGAACATGTGGTGTTGTTCCCCCACCCCCAACACAGCAGTTTCCCCTTGCAACTGCTGTAACAGTAACTCAGCAATGGTATATCGGTATGGCAGGAAGGCTCAGGACAGTAATGTAGAAACTGATTTTACATTGTATGTATGTCTTACTTAATGCAGGAACAACAGTGTACATATTTATGCAAGTGATTGTGTGATGAACGGCCCCTGTCTGTCAAGCTGCTTATGTTGCTCAATGGACTATGACAATTATCTTGTGTGATGATGTTCATGGTTCTAATGTAGAAATATCCACTTCTTTTGAATGTGTGATGTTATTATATTGGGCTGGATTCACGATGGCTTGCACGGAGTCTAAGAGTAGAGTAAGACTCCATGCAGCCATCATGTCCAACGAGCGATCCAGGAACAGCCTGTAGGGGCATGTAAGAGAGCTCCTAAAATCGCTCTTACATGGACAGGGCTGGGACATGTAAATCACCTCAATTGCAGGAGAAAGGCATGCGAATGAGGTAGATTTGTGATTCAGGAAACCCGAACCTGTCCGAGTAATAGCAGTGTTATTTGCAGAAATGTACTCAGTTGACAACTGAGTACCATTCTGCAAATAGCAAAACAGAGCCATGACATCTCCAAATAAAGGTTGCATCCAGTGCAGGAAGCATGCCAATGGCCAAATATATGGCCATTGGAAAGTTCCCTGATGCAAAATTAAAATAAAAATTATTTATTTTTTTCCGCCGATTTCCGATGTTTAAGCATAGCGCAGCACCACGCAAACGGGCTGTGCTCTAAAACACAGAATACTAAAAATTATAACCCACAAATGTGGATTTTTTTTAAATTGTTAATGTACAATGCAGGGGAATGGCAGGCTGAAGACAACATGGCCACCGAGTAGAGGTTGCTAAGGGGGGAAGCTCAGTCTAAGACATGTAACCAAGCATTAGTAGGCAATCCTATGTAAATGAGCATTAGGATAGTGAATCGCTAGTTTACATAGCAAATGAGCACAGTCAGTGGAGTGTAGGAGTAGGATATGGGGAGTAACAGAGTAGAAGATAGGTGACATCACGAGGGGGCTATGTTTGAAAGAAGTGAAGCTCATTGGAGCAGAGTGGCATATGTCCGCTGTCAGTTAGACATCATGGAAAGAGGTGTGTCAACAGGTAGGCTAGGGAAAGCCAAGAAATGGAAGGTGTATACCGTGGATAACACCAAAGTTTCTTGCTGAGCGTGCATGCACGCGTGTGCGCACCTGTAAACCCGAGTAAGACAGAGTGCGCGCGTGTAAGCGTGAGTGTGTGTGTTTAAGCCGGAGTAAACATGTATAAGGCTGTTTAAAGAGTTGTAAGTGTGTTTGCACTGGTGTGCGCGCGTGTTAACCCGAATAAGCAAGTTTTAGTCTGTGTAAGCATGTGTGCATGCGTGTTAGCTGCTGTGCGCGTGTTTGCACTTGTGTGTGCGGCGCTCCCCCCTGAGGAAACAGAAAGGAAAAAGGAAGCACAACAAATAGTAAGAAGCTACCAGGGAGTACTAGCAGAGCTAGCAGGTGAAAACAATCAGAATAAGGCAATTACACAGGCAGTACACTAACCCAGCCCAGCCTAGCACTTAAAACTCTGCCAACAACAGTCCATTATGTTTCTCACAACAGACACTGCAGTAAGCTAATAGAAGTGAACACTGAAAAAGCTTTACTGAGACAAAGAAATGTTAGGGGCTGCCATTGCTGTTATAAGGCGACATATGCAACATGCTGAGGGTGGTGACAATGGAAATGCTGCTGGACAACCCACAGTGAGGAGACGGAGAAGAGTGTACAGGCCCAGGGTAACCTACCAGGGGCTACATGAGCTGGAGATAGTGGAGTGCTATAGAGTGGACAGAGACCTCCTGCAGCAAATTGTTGAGCTGTGCAGCACACACAGAACCAACAGAGGGAAACCCATCCCAGTGGAAACCAAGGTATGTGCTGGCCTAAGAATATTAGCAACAGGTACCTTCCAGAGACCAACTGGTGATATGATGGGGATATCACAGGCATCAGCATCCAGGGTACTACACCAGTTCCTGGATGCCATGTCAGCACATGTCGGTGATCATGTATATTTCTCCAATTCCCATGAGGTATTGGCTAGCAATATGCATCTCTTCCAGCAAATAGCGGAACACCCTGAGGTAGTGGGTGCAATAGACTGCACGCACATATGCATCAAAGCACCAGCCGGTGAGCGGGGTAGGGTCTACTTCAACCGCAAGGGCTTTCCCTCCATCAACTGCCAGGTCATGTGTGATGCCCAGGGCATAATACTGAATGTGTGTGCAGGCTGCCCTGGAAGCTACCATGATTCCCATATCTGGCATCTGACACAGCTGTACCAGGCATTTGCCATTGGGGACATCCCACATGGTCACCTAGTGGGGGATGCTGGCTATGCACTGGAGCCGTGGCTGATGGCACCCATCAGAAACACACACACACCTGAACAGGAACGTCATAATGAGGCACACGCACAAACATGTAATGTAATAGAGCGTGTGTTTGGGCTGCTCAAGTCATGGTTCCGGTGCCTGGACACATCTGGTGGAGCCTTGCAGTACTCACCAACTACATGTACCCAAATTGCCATGGTATGTGCTATGCTACATAATATGATCCTGCAAAAACAGCTGCAGCAGGACCAGCATAGGTCTGGTCCAAACAGCCCCCCACCATTGCCAAGGCCATCACAGGCAGAGCGTGACTCAGAGGAGGAACAACCTGAGCCTGCCCCAGTAGGCAGAAGGAGGCATGCCCAGTATGCTTTGGCCTTGGCAAAGAGGCAATGCATAGCACATACACTGGCTCAGTAGGAACTCTGGAAATGATACCCCTCTCCGACTCGCATATAAAGTAAAAGGGATGCCTAAGTTGACACTACCTGCTTCCAAACATGTGCAGGGAGTGTAGTATGTGCATCCGACATAGGCAGCCCTGCAGCACCACCTAAGGCATGAATGCCATGTGTTAAGCAATATAAAGCAGTGCAAAACAGCAATTACCACCATGTAGTATATGCAAACAAAATCACACACACCAACTAGCACAACTGTGGTCAATGTTCAGTAATATTGGGCAATGTCCAGCAATGTTGGTGAATATTGAGCAATGTCGGACAAGCCTGGTCTAAGTAGGGCATAGCTGACCAAAAGCCAACATGCTCATATTTGCTTAACAGGCCCTTAAGCAGTCTGGTCTGTCAGCATGAAAATATAAAGCAGTGATGGGCCTCGAACCCAGGCTACTGTGCATTACAGCCAAAGTACTGAACCACTAAACCATGACAGTATTGCGGTGGTCCACCTGTATGATGGAATGTTGATAAGTCTATGCAAAGTATTCCATGGAAACGCTGCAGGCACAGCATAATCCTTGTTGAGTTATGACACAAAGGTGAGTCCTGCAGTGAGAACAGAACCTGACTTCCAACACACACAGTATGAATGTTAATACTGGTCATGTTTGCACACATCAGCAAATGTAGTGGACCTCAGATAGCAACATACTGAAAGTTCACACTGGGCATGCTCACAGACTTGAATAAATGAGACAAATGTCAGGCAACAAAACATATAATGTCAGAACTCGGCATGCTCACACACTTAGGCTATGTCTGAGTACAACAGTGGGCCATGCATATCTGGCAGTTGCATGTGTTAACCCAGGAACCTGTCACTATACAGCAATCTGCCCTGTGCACACAGTTATATGACAACAGGCACATCTATAATATAGTGGAACCCTGACATAATCAAATATGTTCTGCAGATACTGAAGTTCTTCATGAAAACTGGTAAAGCAAAGATGATAAAGACCTGCAAACAGTATCAGCAATAAACATCGTGCATCATGAACATAAGCCTAGGTTCAGAGGTCGATACTAGGCTATCTGCCCTAGGGCATGTACAAACCTAGCCAGAGTGTGTTTTGCATTCGCAACCCTGTCACATTACTACACTGTGTGTGTGAATAGTAGGTCACACAAGATAGCCCATGTACATTTATGCTAGTGTGCCTCTGTCTAGCAGGGACACAGAGGATATCCCAGGGGTAAATATACAATCACCCATACAGTCGTCAAGATGTCTCCAGTAGGTGGTCAGTGGGTGGCTCTGCCTATGTGAAACTGGGATTACATTCTGTAGTGAGTGGAGCCTCTGGGATAAGAATCTGTCCCTCTAAAATGTCCTATTAACATCTGTGCTAAGGTATACATCCCTGCAGTGTGTAGCTCCAAGGGAGTTGGATATCCTGAGGTGGAGCATGTCCAGTAATACTGGTTTGGGTATAGCTGTAAACAACAGGCACACATCATATCTGAGTAGGTGGTAAGCGACTGAGTAGAGCTGGAGTTACTGCATCTGAACTATGCAGGGCATCTGTGTGAGTCCCTAGATCTGCTTGGTGAGGACCGTCCGTGGCCAGTACAGTTGCTGCAGGTGTCAGGTAAGGTAAATCCCAAATGTGGCATTGTAACCAAGCATGGATGTGATGAGTATAGGGGCACAATGACCTCACTCGATCTAGATGTGAAACCATATGGGATAAGGTGGCACACATAGCATGTGTGTCCAACCACTTTGGCAATGTGAATGTTAAAGGTGACAGTACGAACAAGTGATGTTTCCAAACCCCTAACAACTCCTACCGTATGTAATGGAGTACTACCTATGTGGTAATGTGTGGGCATGTTGTTACTCCCAAAGGGGATGACTATGCAACTAATGGCATTTAGCTGTAGGCCATGGCTCAGGCACCAGTCATCCATCTCTGTGAGACCCTGATTGAGTATGCATGTGGCAGCTGGAGAGTTGATAATGGCACCCAGTTTGCAGTCAAGTGCAAACATGTTCAGCCATATTCCCCCTGTGATAGCCTGCACATAAGACAAATATATACTGAACAAGAGAGATCCCAGGACCAAGCTGTGTGTGATGCCATGTGTAACTGGTGTATAGTCAGACATGGCACCTGCAATTCTGACCATGTGGGTGCTATCCCTGATCTAGGTATCAATCCATTGTGTGAGATTTGTGTCCAAATTGACGCTGGTGAGCCTATGCATAATGGCCTAGTGGGATATTGTGTTGAATGGTTTTTCAAGGTTTAGGTAGGCTGTGTGGATAGCCATCCTATGTTGATGGACCTGTTAGCCATTTAAAGAATACCTACAGGTTCAAGAGGCAAGATCTGCCCACAACAATGCTGAAATGAGTAGGACACAGTGTCTGTAGGTTCCCGATGTCTATATGTAGGAGTCCTATGACAATATGCTCCATAGCTTTGCAGAACAGGCCACATAGTCTTATAGGGCAATATTGTCTGTGGTCCATTGTGGCACCAACTCTGTGGAGCAGGACCACTGTCGCAGTACGCCATTCCTTGTGTACATATCCTGTTGTAACTCCGATATTGAACAGTGATGTAATGTGAGGGTTGCGTTTGTCATGATGCTCATGTATGATGCAGGCTGGGACACCATCTGGTCACATTGATACTATGATGTACGCTGTGGGGAGGACAGCACTCACCTGTTACTGTGGGACAATGACCAACAATCACGGTGGAGTGGAGTAAAATTTAACCGAAATTTTCGGAATCAAGCCTCAGGTTACAACCTGAGGCAAGGTCTACCACATGTCTCCTACAAGACACCTGCCCAGATGTACCAGTAGAAGAAACAATGGAGTTTAGACCTGAGACAGTGAGACTTATTTATAATTCTAAAGGTGACTTTAAAATTTTTAATTTTTCTTCAATAACTATTGACACCATGTTGGCTGATTTATTAGCAAAAGGACAAACCTTTGTACCATCGAGAAGGGCGGCTTTTGCTGAAACAGTTTTAGACTTGAAATTGTTTACTAGAAAACTCAATATTGGCTATATTTTTGGCCTAAATAATCCAACAAACGACCCATTTCATGTTTCTAGTACATATTGTCCACCAGTGCATCATACTTTGGGTTTGTTTGAACGCGTTTGCGAACTAGATTTATTACAACTTTTGTCACAAAGACAAACTGGGAATAAAACATACAATATCACTAGCGAAGAAAAGCAGGCCCTTCTCCTTGTCAGGGAGGCACATGTTAGAATTATGCAACCAGACAAGGGGGGGGGTGGATTAGTCATCATGGACGTTGATGACTATATGGAGAGAATGGAAAGAATAGTTACGTCTGTAACTTACGAGGAAGTATCAAGGAACCAATTAAATATAGCATATAGTAGAATTCGTTCTCATCTTGAAGAATTACTTATTGAAGCTAGAATAGACTTGAATATTTACAATTTCTTCAATATGCTTTCACCTAGGCTCCCAATAATATTTGGGATACCTAAGATACATAAATCTATTGAACCCCCCCCCCCCATGAGACCATTGGTCGACGCTAGGAATAGTATAACATACCTCTTAGTGAAATTCATAGACTTTTACCTCAAAAAATATGTACAACAGCAGACCCAAATATGTAAGGATTCTTGGTCATTTCTAGCAAACATGCAAAAAATAGGCTTTGGAAATTACCTTAATTTCCTTACAATTGATGTCAAAGATTTATACACTTCCATTCCACAGGATGAAGGTTAGGTTACTGTTGGGGGAATTGGGGGCCCCACCCACCCCACCCAAATTACTTTATTGTGTGAACTGTTGGATATAGTGTTAACTAACAACTACCTTACACTGAACAACAAGTTGTATATACAGAAGACAGGGGTGGCAATGGGGTCTCCCTGTGGAGCTAGTGTTGCAAACCTAGTGATGGCATATTGGGAGAGGGAGTATATTTTAAGGAGGCCTGACATCCAAAGGAAAATATTCTTTCACACACGTTTCTTGGATGACATATTTATGTTAATGGACGGTGAAGAATAGGAAGCATCCAAGCTAGTAACTTACTTAAATAATACCACTAATTTTCTAAAATTTACACGTGTTTGAAAAGGAAAGAATAGCATATCTAGATGTAGACCTTAGTAAAGATCATACAAACAAATGTTATGTCACAAAAATCTATAGAAAAGAGACCTACTCCAATGCCTTACTCCACTTCACTAGCAACCATCCACTTTTTCAGAAACGATCAGTGGTCAAGGGTCAACTGGTCAGGGCAGCCCGTATGGTGACCACTGATGTAGATTTCAACATGGAGTGTAATAGATTGGAGGATATGTTTGCCAAGAGAGGTTATCCATCCACCTTAGTTTTAGAGCTCACAAATGAGGTGAAGGAAAAGAGAAGAAGAGGCGTCTATCAACCCATCTTGGGAGGCTCAGTAGGAACGGACAGTTTCCTCAGTCATTCTACTGAGGTTCCCCCCAGTACCAATGTGGAGAGGGAAATTCAGGTATCAAATTTCATAACTAATTTCAGCATGGATGATTATGAAATTAGGTCTATTATTTATAAGAACTGGGAACTAGTAAAATCTGATTATAGTTTGTCTTCTATATGGAGAGAGTTACCTAGAGTCACCTTTAGAAGAGGTGCCAACTTAAAAGGTATAATACAAAAAAGTTGGAAACCTCTAAATTTAATGAGTAGCAATAGAATGTGGAAATGTAACATGTGTCCACACTGTCCACAGGTAGAAACTGGCCAAAATTTTACAATTAGAGATGTTAGCTACAAAATCAATAAAAAGTTTGATTGTAATTCAAGGAGTAGTTTATCTCACTCAGTGTAATTCCTGTCCTGCCTTTTACATAGGCAAAACAAACAGGAAACTGAGGGAGAGAATTTATGAACATCTGTATAGTATCAGAACATTAAAAAAGGAGAATGCATTGGCCAGGCAGGGAAAGTTTTTCAGCATTCCTTTAAATTTAAAGCTATAGATGATCAAACCTGGGACTTGAGGGTGGTCCAACCTCTTTACTGTTGGAGAAAAGGGAGTTGTTATGGCAACTCCAAACTAGAGCCTGTTGTTATCCGGGCTTGAATGAAATGTATTCTATTTCTTGTATACTGAAACTTAAAAGCCTCATGAGGTAAATAGTGGAGTCAAGCTTAAAAGCAGACATGGGTCATGGAACCTTTATATACTTGTATACAAGGCAATTTCACGAGTGATGTTTCTCAGAATTTTTTACAAGCAGCAGAAACTGCTCTGTATAACTTTATCGAAGACCGCTGAAGAGTCCTTCGAGGTGAACAAGTAAATTTATTTAAAATTCTTTAATAAATTTATTTAATATATTAGGAACAGGAAAAAAAGGAGGTAAATAAATACGCAGTCAGGGACTAAGTGTTGTTTCTGCACTTTGTGTATGTTGGAACCTTACTTTTGACAATTTGTCAATATAGAAGGGAATATTTATCGTTGTTATTTTTTGTTTCATTATTATTTTTCACTTTTATGTTTTATTTACTGAGAATGACAAATAATATTGAAAGTATCAAACGTGCAGTGTCTTTTACCTGGGGGGTTGGATTTTTAAATCCTGTTGCAGGGAATTAAGTTTTTTAATTGAAACGTGATTTCCACTGTAATTGAAATGTGATTTTATTTTTAAAAAGTGGAAGGTTGTGATTCTTGTTGTTTGTCTGAAGAAGTCCCGCTAAGAGCAGGACGAAAAGCGAAAATTAAAAATGAAGGCTTAACTTTTTAAATTTTAGTGTGCTGAGTGGTCCATTGAAGGTGGATATCGATACCATTTGGATTGTTTTAATAGAAGTGGCACAGTGAGGGCGCCTTTGTCTCAGTCTTTTCTTGGTTTGTGTTACTGTGTGATGTCAGGAGGTTATACTCTGTTGGGATGGATAGTTGTTCCTTGGGGGGGGGGTGGGAGACATCTGCACTGAACCTGTTTGCCAGGATGTAGGCAATGCCAGTGGGTTCAGAGTAGGTTTAGTCAGTATGCAGTAACTCACAGCATATCAGTGACTGTCCACCCAGGTTCCTGACATAACTGAAGAAGGCCATGTGATGGTCCTATGTGTCAGGTGCAATTGTCTGGTAGCGGCCCTTAGAAAAGTCCATGAGTGATTGTAGCTGTCTGCTAGTACAGATCACAGATGCCTTCCCTGTCTGGGATTGTGCTCTATCATGTAGTAGCGTCCTCTTGACGTTGTACAGCTTATTAATGACTGGGGTCTACCAGACAGGTCCCTTGCCATTGTAGTAGTGGGTCTTGTTGTTATTTGGGATAGCACAATCCATGCAGTCCACTAGGTGTCCATAGAATGTGTATGTAAAGGAAGCAGTGTGAGCCATATATGCCACTGTCTCAGAATCTCTGAAGGATACCACCTTGCTTCGGTGAAGTGAGATGTTGGCTCATGAGAAGTTCACCAAGATTACCCAGGATGGGTGTGTGGAGGTTATATGTATGTCCTGTGAGATACATGTATGTTCTGACCTTACCGATGAGGGTATATCACTGGTGTGGAACATAGAGTCCCCATGTTGGTGATGAGCAGGTCCAATATGTATTCCCCCTTGTGGCTGTGCTGACTGGTTGTGACAAAGCATATGAGTCCACAAATTGTAGTGACTGTTGGGTGAGGTTGTTAGGGCTTGAGTAGTATCCCCAGTCAATATGTGTGTATATGAAGTCACATAATACAATGGTGTCTGTGGAGACCTACATATTCTCCATAGTTCCCACAAAAGCCGAGTGTGGTTCCTGAGTTTGGGAGTGTGTTCTGTAGCAGGCAACAAACTGAAAGGCAGTATTGCACAATGGTAGTTGTCTATGTATGGTCTGTGATGCTTTGTGCAGTGCTACTAACCTGGAGGTGTGTGTATCTGTGATGTATATGGATACTCCCCCTAGTTGTGTTGTCTGTTGCAAGTCTTGTTGTCAGACAGTATGGTATGAAACATAACCTGGTAGTGCTGGTGTGCATAAGCGAGCCTGAACCAGGTGTCTGTCAGTGCACAGATATTGCTCTCCTCCATACTGAGGAGAGTCCTGAGTGGCCACAATATGAGGTTAACACAACTGCTGTTGAGCAGCATTACCCTTAGTTTCATTTAACCTGTAATGTCTATGGAGGTGGGTTTGTCTTCTGAGCCCTGCGTAAAAAGGCACTCTGGTTCACTGAGAACAAAGTGTAAGTGAAGTGTGTATAGTGACCTAGTGGTGTGATGCTAGACATACCGTTGCAGAGGTGTCACAAAATAATACCACTAATTTTCTAAAATTTACACGTGTTTGAAAAGGAAAGAATAGCATATCTAGATGTAGACCTTAGTAAAGATCATACAAACAAATGTTATGTCACAAAAATCTATAGAAAAGAGACCTACTCCAATGCCTTACTCCACTTCACTAGCAACCATCCACTTTTTCAGAAACGATCAGTGGTCAAGGGTCAACTGGTCAGGGCAGCCCGTATGGTGACCACTGATGTAGATTTCAACATGGAGTGTAATAGATTGGAGGATATGTTTGCCAAGAGAGGTTATCCATCCACCTTAGTTTTAGAGCTCACAAATGAGGTGAAGGAAAAGAGAAGAAGAGGCGTCTATCAACCCATCTTGGGAGGCTCAGTAGGAACGGACAGTTTCCTCAGTCATTCTACTGAGGTTCCCCCCAGTACCAATGTGGAGAGGGAAATTCAGGTATCAAATTTCATAACTAATTTCAGCATGGATGATTATGAAATTAGGTCTATTATTTATAAGAACTGGGAACTAGTAAAATCTGATTATAGTTTGTCTTCTATATGGAGAGAGTTACCTAGAGTCACCTTTAGAAGAGGTGCCAACTTAAAAGGTATAATACAAAAAAGTTGGAAACCTCTAAATTTAATGAGTAGCAATAGAATGTGGAAATGTAACATGTGTCCACACTGTCCACAGGTAGAAACTGGCCAAAATTTTACAATTAGAGATGTTAGCTACAAAATCAATAAAAAGTTTGATTGTAATTCAAGGGGAGTAGTTTATCTCACTCAGTGTAATTCCTGTCCTGCCTTTTACATAGGCAAAACAAACAGGAAACTGAGGGAGAGAATTTATGAACATCTGTATAGTATCAGAACATTAAAAAAGGAGAATGCATTGGCCAGACGGGGAAAGTTTTTCGCAGCATTCCTTTAAATTTAAAGCTATAGATGATCAAACCTGGGACTTGAGGGGTGGTCCAACCTCTTTACTGTTGGAGAAAAGGGAGTTGTTATGGCAACTCCAAACTAGAGCCTGTTGTTATCCGGGCTTGAATGAAATGTATTCTATTTCTTGTATACTGAAACTTAAAAGCCTCATGAGGTAAATAGTGGAGTCAAGCTTAAAAGCAGACATGGGTCATGGAACCTTTATATACTTGTATACAAGGCAATTTCACGAGTGATGTTTCTCAGAATTTTTTACAAGCAGGAGAAACTGCTCTGTATAACTTTATACGGAAGACCGCTGAAGAGTCCTTCGAGGTGAACAAGTAAATTTATTTAAAATTCTTTAATAAATTTATTTAATATATTAGGAACAGGAAAAAAAGGAGGTAAATAAATACGCAGTCAGGGACTAAGTGTTGTTTCTGCACTTTGTGTATGTTGGAACCTTACTTTTGACAATTTGTCAATATAGAAGGGAATATTTATCGTTGTTATTTTTTGTTTCATTATTATTTTTCACTTTTATGTTTTATTTACTGAGAATGACAAATAATATTGAAAGTATCAAACGTGCAGTGTCTTTTACCTGGGGGGTTGGATTTTTAAATCCTGTTGCAGGGAATTAAGTTTTTTAATTGAAACGTGATTTCCACTGTAATTGAAATGTGATTTTATTTTTAAAAAGTGGAAGGTTGTGATTCTTGTTGTTTGTCTGAAGAAGTCCCGCTAAGAGCAGGACGAAAAGCGAAAATTAAAAATGAAGGCTTAACTTTTTAAATTTTAGTGTGCTGAGTGGTCCATTGAAGGTGGATATCGATACCATTTGGATTGTTTTAATAGAAGTGGCACAGTGAGGGCGTGCCCTTTTGTCTCAGTCTTTTCTTGGTTTGTGTTACTGTGTGATGTCAGGGAGGTTATACTCTGTTGGGATGGATAGTTGTTCCTTAGGGGGGGTGGGTGGGAGACATCTGCACTGAACCTGTTTGCCAGGATGTAGGCAATGCCAGTGGGTTCAGAGTAGGTTTAGTCAGTATGCAGTAACTCACAGCATATCAGTGACTGTCCACCCAGGTTCCTGACATAACTGAAGAAGGCCATGTGATGGTCCTATGTGTCAGGTGCAATTGTCTGGTAGAAGCGGCCCTTAGAAAAGTCCATGAGTGATTGTAGCTGTCTGCTAGTACAGATCACAGATGCCTTCCCTGTCTGGGATTGTGCTCTATCATGTAGTAGCGTCCTCTTGACGTTGTACAGCTTATTAATGACTGGGGTCTACCAGACAGGTCCCTTGCCATTGTAGTAGTGGGTCTTGTTGTTATTTGGGATAGCACAATCCATGCAGTCCACTAGGTGTCCATAGAATGTGTATGTAAAGGAAGCAGCAGTGTGAGCCATATATGCCACTGTCTCAGAATCTCTGAAGGATACCACCTTGCTTCGGTGAAGTGAGATGTTGGCTCATGAGAAGTTCACCAAGATTACCCAGGATGGGTGTGTGGAGGTTATATGTATGTCCTGTGAGATACATGTATGTTCTGACCTTACCGATGAGGGGTATATCACTGGTGTGGAACATAGAGTCCCCATGTTGGTGATGAGCAGGTCCAATATGTATTCCCCCTTGTGGCTGTGCTGACTGGTTGTGACAAAGCATATGAGTCCACAAATTGTAGTGACTGTTGGGTGAGGTTGTTAGGGCTTGAGTAGTATCCCCAGTCAATATGTGTGTATATGAAGTCACATAATACAATGGTGTCTGTGGAGACCTACATATTCTCCATAGTTCCCACAAAAGCCGAGTGTGGTTCCTGAGTTTGGGAGTGTGTTCTGTAGCAGGCAACAAACTGAAAGGCAGTATTGCACAATGGTAGTTGTCTATGTATGGTCTGTGATGCTTTGTGCAGTGCTACTAACCTGGAGGTGTGTGTATCTGTGATGTATATGGATACTCCCCCTAGTTGTGTTGTCTGTTGCAAGTCTTGTTGTCAGACAGTATGGTATGAAACATAACCTGGTAGTGCTGGTGTGCATAAGCGAGCCTGAACCAGGTGTCTGTCAGTGCACAGATATTGCTCTCCTCCATACTGAGGAGAGTCCTGAGTGGCCACAATATGAGGTTAACACAACTGCTGTTGAGCAGCATTACCCTTAGTTTCATTTAACCTGTAATGTCTATGGAGGTGGGTTTGTCTTCTGAGCCCTGCGTAAAAAAGGCACTCTGGTGGTAGCAAGAGCCTTAGCCAGCATACCAAAGTCCAAGGGTGACAGGTGCAAGCTGTCCATAGTGAAGCTACGTGGCATGTTGAGCATGTCACCATACGCTGACAGACACGGTATCCCCTATGAATGAAACAAATTTGTTAGCCAACTGTTAAATGTGATATGTGTGTCCGTATACTGTGACATCATAATTGGTGGGTGTAAGATGCTAGGCAAGGTCAGGGTCATACTGGCCTGGGCTACATGATCAGAGTGTACCTCCATGTATCATGTCATGTGATCCAGGGAGTAACGTCTGAGGTGACACACACCAGCATGGACAATGATGATGCCAGTCTTGTACTTGCTTTGGAGTGACCTGACTGCCTGTGTTATGCAGCAGATCCTGGCACCCAACAGACAGCCCAAAGTGACTATTCCCTTGTCAGGGCTGGTGAGTGGTACATCAGTGTGTCTGAACATAAGTGCCACCTGTTACAAGTGTATTAGGTGTGTTGTTTAGCCCGAAGGGAGGTAGAGTACATTTACAGCATCCGAGTATGTCAATGTGTGCTAATGTGGTTTGAGTGCTGTTGCTAGAAGATATGTGAGACTGATATGTGGTGTGTGTGGTTACCTTCACCACCTGATACACTGTGCCAGTCATGGGTCAAGAGACTTCAGTTCCCTGTATGTCTATATAGGTGCATTTCACACATATATCTGAGTTTGTCAGGAGGAGGAGAGGGTTGTCTGTGTACATGAGGCAGATGTGACATTGTGTCAATATCACAATATCCACCAGCTGGACTGAAGAGTACACACAAAACCGACCCCTGGACATGCCAGGATATTATCATGACATACTCTGTAGCCTGATCACAAAGGATCAGTAGGGTGTTAAGCATGTAAAAGAGTATAACAGGGATTAGTGCTCATGTTCGTTAGTGTGTTGTAAAGAGGAGCTGAGAAGGAGTCCAGACTGAATCATGGCACCTCCTTCAGCTATGTCATAAATATCAATGTACACACATACATGTCCTGAGTCAGGGCCAACTGTATCTGAGTGTCAATGCCGACATCATGACAAACAGGCCCATATGTACATACCCATCCCCCACTGACAATAGTCCACATCATCATACCAGGAGATATCACATGTAGACTGGATGAGCAGCTACCCCCACTGTCAAAAGCATGGCAGCAGATGGAATACATTGATTCCCAATATGTGTCATGCACAAACTACAGAACAAACAGATCATGCACCTGAACAGTTAGCTGAGCCGCACCCCCTACACAGGATGGGGAACCGTTGAATGTGTCACAGCTACATATGGCACTCCCCACAAGTGTTGGTGCACAACACACCATGGGAAGTCAAGTCCAGTATGCCTATGAGGTCTGATCTGCAAGGTCATGGAGTCCATCATGGTTGCAGTCATAAACAGAGCTATTGGAAGCTGACACACACACAACCCTACCAACTGTGGTATGTTCATGTGCGGATCATGGTTCCCAAACATGCTAGACTGTTTGCAAGGCAGCCACCCAGGACATACATCAATGAACACTTCTACACATGTGTCACATAGACTTTGAATAGCCCTTTATCAACATCCCAGACACATGTAGTATCCACAAAACCAAGAAGCTGTTCGTAAATATGTGTTGACATATGACGGAATGTCAATGTGTCCACAGATAGATCACACAAGGTAAGGATACTGAGGTCATGTTCAAGCTGTTGACACCTGCTGACCCACATGGACCATTCCTGGAATGGCATAAAACAAAGTGTACACACATCACCATGTCCAGTCTGATGATGTCACCATCCTATAAATACAGCGGGAGAAAAGAAACCAGACAATAAAGCAAATAGTGCACCGTGTTAATGCGTCTCTCTCTAGTATCATAATATAGTTAGGTAGGGGTTTGAATCCTGCAAACAGTGAGTGTGTGTGTGCAATTGTCTTTGAAAGGAGTGTCCTGTTTGGAGAATGTGAAAACACACTAAAAGAGGTACATTCCTCTTTGGAAAGTCTGATGATGTCACCATCCTACAAATACAGCAAGGGAAGAAAAACCAGCCAGTGAAGTAAATAGCGCGCTGTGTTAAAGCGTCACTTTGTAGTATCATAACATAGTTAGGTAGGGGTTTGAATCTTGCAAACAGTGAGTGTGTGTGTGAGGGGGGGTTGTGTAAGTGTCCTTTTTGGAGACTGTGAAAACACACTAAAAGAGGTACATTTCCTCTTTGGAAAGTCTGATGATGTCACCATCCTACAAATACTGCAGGAGAAGGAAAACCAGCGAGTAAAACAAATAGCGCACCATGTTAATGTGTCTCTTTCCAGTATCAAAACATAGTTAGGTAGGGGGTTGAATCCTGTAAAGTGTGTGCGTGCGGGAGGTGTGTGTATGTGTGCAGTTTCCTTTGAGAGGTGTTCCTTTATGGAGACTGGGAAAACTCAGTAAAAGAGGTACATTCCTCTTTGGAAAGTCTGATGATGTCACCATCCTACAAATACTGCAGGAGAAAGAAAACCAGCCAATAAAGCAAATAGCGCACCGTGTTAATGCATTTCTTTCCAGTATCATAACATAGTTAGGTAGGGGTTTGGATTCTGCAAAGTGTTTGTGTGTGGGGAGGGTGTTTGTATGTGTGCAGTTTCCTTTGAGAGGTGTTCCATTTTGGAGACTGGGAAAACTCAGAAAAAGAGGTACATTCCTCTTTGGAAAGTCTGATGATGTTACCATCCTACAAATGCTGCAGGAGAAGAGAAACCAGCCAGTAAAGCAAATAACGTGCTGTGTTAATGCGTCTTTCAGTATCATAACATAGTTATGTAGGGGTTTGAATCCTACAAAGTGTGTGTGTGTGTGTGTGTGTGTGTGTGTGTGTGTGTGTGTGTGTGTGTGTGTGGGGGGGGTGTATGTGTGCAGTTTCCTTTGAGAGGTGTTCCTTTTTGGAGACTGGGAAAACTCAGCAAAAGAGGTACATTCCTCTTTGGAAAGTCTGATGATGTCACCATCCTACAAATACAGCAGGAGAAAGTAAACCAGCCAGTAAAGCAAATAGCGCACCGTGTTAATGCATCATTCTCTAGTATCATTACATTGTTAGGTAGGGATTTGAATCCTGCAAATGCTGACTGTGTGTGTGTCACTGTCGGTCAACACAGTGTGGGTTTTGCTTTTACTATGGTATGACATAGTATGATGACAACAGTAAGTGCATTGCAGACATCAGGTATCTGCGTGGCAAATATATATGTGTACATGTCCCCTCAATCAGTACATAGGTGTGAAGCCTGCATACTACATGAATACATTTGTTTCCATTGACAGGTTGTGCCACTGATACTCAGATCGTAGGTCACATATGTATGTATGTGACATGGCCATCCACTGTCGTGTTCTGTGACCAAGGTCATCTGTGGCACACACAACCATGACAGTTACTTAAGAGTAGTGTGAGTGAGGGTATATTGGCTGGGGTATATGTCAGACATGGTCATACACAACAAAGTCTGCCAAGAATGGACAGTCTGTATAGGTGTATGACTGCCTTGTGGATATGCATTCAGGCCTCTAATGTCTGTGATACACCTTGGGACTCCACAGTACCTATGGATATGTGGATACGAAGGGACACATGACATAATATGGGTCTGTATGTACACAATGGTACCCGACATACATGTTGAGGGCTACCACCGGTGTGGTAGTGACGGGATAGTATGTATAGTACATGAGGATGACTATGCCATAGTTGGCTTACTGCTATACAGCAAGTATCACACAACAGGTATCTGTCTGTATGATACCCTTGTGTAGGATATGCGTCCCATCCAGGGAATGCATTGTAGGCCATTCCATGCATTCTCAGATTTGGATGGACACATCCCTAGTGTGTCTGCATGTACCTAAGGGGGCTATATGACACACAGGTGTGGTCACAGTAATGGGTGGCGGTCATCACCACTGGTTAGTGTTATAGTGTAGCACTGGAAGGATCCAATTGATACTGGGTTCCCTACTACTGTGTGTCATTTGTCAGGACATCATCCAATGATTGCTTATTGTCATGCTGTTGAGGTTGTGTATACTACCAGACTGCAAATCATTGACTGATATTAATGGTATCTAGTGTCAACCCATGTCATACACATGTCTACCCATGTTAGTACATAACTGTAGTAGAATGCATACTGGCCATTGAAAGATGCAATGGGATGTTAATAATGTGTACGACAGGGTATGCCACACGTCCCATGTGTCCACTATGCACATACATCCAGACAGTGCGCCCCCTCCATGTTCACAAATGTACACTTGCTAATCTGTACTGCACACATCACGCACATACTGTCCACTCGCTAACACATGCTGGCAACACATCACACATCAGCCAAGTGACACATGGGTGGATAATACATACTCAGACCTAACAGTGGTGTAAACAATGCTACATTGACAAACAGAGCTTTGATGCATAATGTCTGCTCAGATATACCTATAAGGATGTAGTTAGACTTCCTTGTTGACAACTCGCTATTATTGCTACACTGCTATAGTGTCACCCTGTGTATCAGCACCATGTTAGCCTGTCCCTCCGTCGATAATGCAGATGACAGGAGGTGGCACAGGTATCATCAAATGCACAGGGCATTTTGTTGTTTGCCAGAGCCTGACATTGACCCATCTAATCAACATGTCTGTGTGTGTTTGTGTGTGTGTGTGTGTATGTGTGTGTGTGTGTGTGTGTGTGTGTGTGTGTGTGTGTGTGTGTGTGTGTGTGTGTGTGTGTGTGTGTGTGTGGGACAACAGTACAGCATGGGCCAATGTTGATGTAATGTGTGTGTGTATATGTGAGCCCTAGTTGTTTTCTTAATGTGTGTGTGTCTGCATGAACACAGCTCCACCATGTGGCTGCCATATACGGTAGCTTGTGGGACAGCCACAGACTGTACCTGCTTGGCTGTACAGATCACTGTCTCTGGCCATGGACACAGTACCTGTGCCTGGCAGGGGTGCTATGGACGGTATCGGGTACCAACCCTGACTGGGTACTGTCATCAGAGGCAGAGGTATGATGACTGGACCCATGTCCCTGCTGGGACTGGCCAGAGCCACGTGCATGTGGTCTACTGGGACGGACAATGGAATGCTGGGGCTGGTACTGCCACTACTGGAGTGGCTGTGAGCTGTGGGCCATTCGTGACCACTGCCAGCTGTTGCTGTTCTTGGCATGCATCCGTGTCAACGTTGCAACCATCCCGCACGGTCCTGGTTTGAGGAAGACATGTTGTGGAGGGCATCTATTGTCTCCCCCTAACGTCTATCAATGACCTCGGTGTATGTCCAGATGGCAATGGCAAGGTTACGGATGCTGTCATTGATAGCAGTGTTATGTGCCCTCTGCACCCTAAGTCCCTGCCTGGTGTACCGTTCCATACGTGCCCGAGCCTGCATTACAGCCCAGAACATAGTGGTCATCATAAGACCTGTGAGGGTGTGCTTGCCAGGGGCAATATGTCCAGTGGTGCTCCCCCGAGAACCCCTGGACCTCTGACTATGTGGTACCATTGCGGGTCTACAGCTATGGCTGCTGTGAGGGGATGCATATGCCATGGGTACCACACTCTCCTGGCCAATGCCAACTGTATGCTGTCTCTCCCCTATGGCCATTGGTGGTGAGGGATGTAATGACAGTATGAGTATGCGCATAGATGGAGTTGAACGTTGTGTACTGTCGATTTTTGGACCAACGACAGACTCTGTCAAATCTCCCTGTGCCAAAATACATGTTTCATCATCACCACTATCCATGGCAGTGGCTTCACGTCCCCTGCTGCTTTCGCCAAGCCCTACCTCAGCACCTGTGAGAGGAAGACAGGAAACACACATTACGGTCTGCACATGCACACATGCTCACATGCACACATGCACACATGCACACATGAACACATGCACACATGCACACATGAACACATGCACACATGCACACATGCACACAGGAACACATGCACACAGGAACACAGGAACACATGCACACCCGTCACTACAGCAGATACACACACACAACAGACTTCCAAATCATACTCAATACTGGTTGAAGGTGGGTGAAAGTATCATGAGGCAAACAGTCACCCACACGTGTCAGCATGCAGAATAAGTGTTGCTCAAGTCCATGCAGTGTGAGTGTAGACAGCCATAGTTGATGACAGTGTACATGGCTGCGGTGCATGTGTGTACATGTTCAGTGATTGCCTACACCCTGGAACACAATGTGTACAAGGACACAACATTTCTGTACAAGTATTATAAGATCTGCAATGTCCTGTGCACCATCACACACAGGTATACATACCATGGCTGCATGTGTTATCTGTGTGTCACATGGATTTCCATGTCTGATTGCAGTGTCTGTGTCTGTAGCAGATAATTGTGGACACAGGTGTAGCACATGCATGCTATGTACACACACAGGAAGGGTGGTGCATGTATACATGATGGGATACCAATCCTGGACATGGCCATTGTAACAGTATGGGGTGTAGTACCATTAGCCATCATCATCATGCATAATGTGGTCATTCAAGGCCACTAAGGTGTGCTAGACCACCGCCTAGCAAGCTGTACCTGAACCGCAGTGCCATGGCTAAGTTCACAATTACACAGCCACGTTGCACAAGGGTGTGTGAGGTGTCCAATAGGGAGTATTGCCTAACATGACTGCGTTATGTGTTGAGGAGTGTTGCACAGCCCCATGCTAGGTCCCTACCCCTCAGGTATGGTATGTGTGGTGTGTGGATGACATGTGGGATACTGAAGTGTGACCTGGCAGCGGGTGTCCGGTTACACTATGTGTAGCATGTTGAGGTGTACTGCGTATGACAAACGTGTTATGTTGTGTACATGTGTGTCAACTATGCCTATCCAATGTGCAGTACAGTGTTGCCACATTTGTGTATGATGCTCTGTGCATTGCATGTGAATGAGGCAGCTACTGACATTACTGAGATGGTTCATGTCTCACAGCAAACATTCACAGCATGCATTATGCGTAGGTGTGTTATGTGTACATAGCCTACACCTCACCTATGACATGCACAGTTCAATACCAAGTTTAAAGTGTTAACACACTCACCAGCATGTAACGTCTGCCCTGCTGTCACACCAGAGGGACCTGTAAGAATATGACACAGTTTGTCAGTGGCCACACCTGTGGCATTGCTACTGTGAGTGTGCTAAACTACAGTAGAACAACAGGCATAGGTGTACAGATACTATTCAAATTATCAGTATTGCACACAATAGGCAGCACAACTGCTAAACACAGTACACATCTCACACATGCATAATCTAACAATACAGGTAACAGTAGTCTACAGCTAGGGCATGTTACCTGCATGCTCCATGTCACTATGCTGGGTTGCTCCGGCCTCCATGATGACACATATGTGATGTTGTTGCTGTAGGCCAGGAGTCACCACACTTAGCAGCAGTTCCTCAACTCCGGTGAGGGGGGGTGTATGGCCACCCCACCATCTGTGGCAAGCTGTTGTCTGTGGATATCAATCACACGCCGCCGGACATGTCTAATTAAATCACTGCAGTGATGGCATACCTGCTCATATGTCCGGTTATGCATGCCTATGTTATTTACCCGTTCTTGCCACAGTGCAGTACGCTCCTGCTGGTGCTGGCTGGCCCTTGAAAACAGCAGGGTATAGTGCTGTACCAGGCTGTGGTGGATTTCCTGTTCCTCTGCAGCTGTGTAGCAGGGGTTCCTGTGATGAGCCATAAGCCTGGAAGACAAGTAAACGATATGTGTGAGCAAGTCATGTGGCACACTTAACATTATACAGTAAAGATATCAGTTAACTGCCATATATAGCATCTGTTCATCTGTCAGAGGATACACACATTCAATACCACATATCAGTGCTCAGCCCACAACTGCCTGACAGTGCCTGCCACACTCCATATGACACACCGGTATACACCAGTACTCGGCTCACTGGAATCTAATGCACAGCCTTGCCAGGCAGGGTACATATCAAGCTAATGCATGCAGATATATATCATCCATTGCAATGAATGTGAAGTACAGTTACAGTATAACCAGTAAGCCACCCTAGTCGTTGATGCCATACCCCTACCTAACATATGTGCACAGTTGTTAATATAGCTGGCATACTGCTGTAACAGAGTATACATGTTGCTAGGTACACATGCAAACCCTGCATCACACATGTGATTGCATACATGGTACAGGCATCATTACACACACATCAGACATTCATACCATACACAAATGTATGCTAACACAAATGAGCATTTGCTATGTAACTTACAGTACTGTGTGCCCCTACTTACAGATACCTATGCCTGTGGAATGTAATCTGTGCAGACTGCAGGAAACACACAAGACAGTGTTACCAGGGAATGTGAACATACACCATACTGTGCTGTTTACGCCTACAGATTCAGGTGGTACAACAGTTCTAATGTTGGATGGATTCACCAGCAGTACCACTTACTGAGCATACATGTATTGCGTCAGCTTATGATGGGACACTACAGTCGTACACAAGGACCTACATCACAACATATACCATCCTACTATGTCTGCATCCCAATAACTGACACATCTTTCTCTGGCCTCACATGTAGGACACAAACGACCATGACAGAAACAGCCTCACTCCTAGCTATCACACCATCACAGACCTTGCACACATTCACTGTCACACTCATTCCACCTCACATAGCTGGTATTGCACTGTGTACATGTCTGTGTGCATTGTGTCATAAGTAGGTAATACGCTATTGTCCCTGGGGCCTACAGCAGCCTAGCCATATGCTACCCTGGCCTGTGACATACATGTAATTAGATTTCACTTCCTCCTGTCAACCGGATACACAGAGGTTATTCCCAGGGTGTGTTACCTATCCCCCAGACAATCATCAGGAGTATGTCTGACATCTGCTACTGAGGAGCCTTGTTTGTTCATGCTGGGTGGTTTACTCCAGAGTATGGCATATTTGCCAATAGGAGCCTATCCCTCCAGCATGTGCTATTTAGTGATGTTGCGGGGACTAGGGACCTAGGCCATGTAGCCCGGTGGGATTGTGAGGTGTTGACATGGTGGTTGTCTGACTGCTATGGGTGTGGCATGCCTCTGTATGTTTGGCAGAGGTAACCTCTGGGTGGCCGGTATACAACGCACTGTAGCTGTGGTTATGTGAGTCAAGTCTGCATAGGGTATGTGTTTCAGGGCAGTATTACCCTTTGTGAGGTATGTCTGTGGACTTTCCACTTGCTGTAGTTGTCATGTGAGGTACATATCACATGGGGGCATTGTGATGAGTACAGGGGAACACTGACCTATATTTCCGTACATGACACATCGTTTGTGATTACACGTACCATGTAGACAGATTACAAGACTAGTGTGGCACTGTGAATATCAAAGGGGAGGCTACTGTCCACCTGTGTCCCATGTTCCTTTCTGACACCTTCAGTGTTAGTCAGGCAACCACCTATCTGGTAGTTAGTGGGTAAAGTGTTTTGGAATGGGGTATGGCACTGCAGTATCAACACTAGTGTTCAGTCCATGCCTTGGTCACCAGGCACCTGTTGCAATACGTCTGACCCTGTGTCTCCCTCTCTCACTATATATATATATATATATATATATATATATATATATATATATATGAATATTTATATACATATACATTTATATATCACTCTATATATACATATCTATATATATCTATATACATATATATATATATATATATATATATATATATATATATATATATATACATATCTATATATATCCATAGATATCCATATATATCTGTATATATCTATATATCTCTATATATATCTACATATGTATATATCTATATATCTATATATATCTATATATGTATATATCTATATATCTACATATCTATATATCTTTATATATATTTATATATGCATATATCTATATCTATATATATATATATATATATATATATATATATATATATATATATATATATATATATATATATATATGTATATATATATATATATCTATACATATATATATCTATATATCTATACATATATATATATATATATATATATATATATATATATATATATATATATATATATATATATATATATATGTGTGTGTGGGTATATATATATATATATATATGTGTGTATATATATATATATATATATATATATATATATATATATATATATATATATATATACACACACATACTTGTAAATAGCCACTGCTGTACATATACATGCACATATATGCAGATATACTGGCCACCTTTCATGGTGGGAATATCAATTATGGAACAGTTGTGAGACATATGATTATGCAATAATATTGCACAGTGTTGTGCAGAATGCATTTCGCTGTCCTCAGGCCGTATAGCTGTAGCAGACCTCACTGGCTGTAATTCAGTCCCACAGCATTTAACCACCACATGACATATACCTGCACTGCTTGCTGTTTTCAATGCCACGCACTACAACCTACATAGATATGTGCACATAGCAACCTTCAAATACATATATATGTCCAGCCTTCACTAACAGTTGCAGTATGTCCCTTGCCCTATGCACATCTGCATATACATATAGATACGGACTGCTACCACATAAGGAGTGTTCACAGAATGTAGAGTACCCTTCAGACACATCATTCGGATGCCAGCAAATACATCTGTGTTACATACCTTACCTTTGTATTTCTCACCTCACTCTTTTGTACCTGTTGATTTTTTTTTTATTTTTATTTGTTTAGGTCAGTGTCCTCCACTGCCTCTGTTTGTTTTATTTTTTGTTTTGGTCGGTCGGTGTCTCCAACCGCCTCTGTTTTTTTTTTTTGGTTTGGTCTCTCCAACTGTTTGTCTGTCTGTCTGTCTCTCTTGCTCACTCTCTCTCTCTCCAGTTGCTTCAATGATATTATTGCATGTGTGGACAGCAAGTACAGGCTGCTTTTTTAGGTATCTGCACATGTGCATGTGATGGCCTCTGCACCACTTGGTACCCACCATTTAGTAATTGCATGCAGCCTGCTGTGTGGTAATTGCAGTTCTCACTGTGATTTCAGGACACTGCTATAAAATGATAGGTTAAGTAGGTGTAGGGCTTTCAGTTTTGAAAGGTGGGGACCATGCTTGTTTGCTGTGGACACTGTTGTGTCAGTCAGAAGGTTGGTATATGTCTCATATCTGAAGCTGGGTTGTAGCCAGTGAAATGCATGTTGTACTAAAACCTGACTGTTGCTTCTTCAAGTACAATCTTCTCAAGGTGTAAGTTTACTCACACCTCCTAATGCTAACACTGGATACATGAGAGTATGTACTTTCTTTTGGAATTAGGGAATTAACTGGCATACAACAGTAGTTATTGCAATGTATTCCTATGGCTTTCCTATTTTCCCTTTACATTCAGTCCTTGTAATGCATGTTATATTTCTCTATTGCAATGTATTCCTATGGCTTTCCTATTTTCCCTTTACATTCAGTCCTTGTAATGAATGTCATATTTCTTTATTGCAATGTATTCCTATGGCTTTCCTATTTTCCCTTTACATGCACTCCTTGTAATGCATGTTATATTTCTTTTAGCACCAAGTTATTGTATTTATGCTGTGGAATGCATGTTATATTTCTTTTAGCACCAAGTTATTGTATTTATGCTGTGGCTTAGTAGTATAGCATGCAGACTGGTGAGTCCAAGGTGTGGGGTTTGAGACTGACAAGGGTATTTTATTTTGCTGTTGAGCAATACAAGGGCCTTGTCATACAGAGTGACAAAGGCACTTTTAAGCAGTTGTAAGCGAGTTGGCATGGGTTTGCGCGACGCTTAGTGATGCTTAGCTAAGCGCACCCTCGCTTACTACTGCTTAACAGTGCTTACCCTCGCTAACCCCCGCGCTAATTTCTTTTAAAGAAAAGAAAATGGGGAGATAGGAAAGTGGTGAAAAGGGGGCACAGAGAGGGAAAGACAGTAGGAAAACAAGCTCAGGATGTGCAGGAAGGGTGTAGGGAAGGCCCATAGCTGCCCATTTCTTTAACAGCAACAGCTGTGCATATGTTGAAAATTTGGAGTGAGTTTTGAGACCTTCCACCCCTGAGAGAGGGGTGAGAACAACATAGTTTGTTGCACTGCCAATTAGAATTATCGGTGTATATGTCCTATGGACATGTGTGCAAAATGGGAAGCTATGTATGGGGCGTAATTTTTTTTTCAGGTACAGTTTGCCCATTTTTTTTTTTTTTTTTTGTTCAGGTGAGAGTGGTAAGTGAGGTAGGGGAAGTAGGTATATTTGGGGAGGTAGGTTGGGGTGGTAAACAGACAAGACAAACAGGAAGCATACAGGGGTGGAATCTGACACATGGCGTGGGTGAACACAATTGACGGGGAAGGTTGTTTGGAAATCGCAAGCCCATGAGCCCACAGATGGTAACAGTGGAACTGAGATCCCCACCCATGGGCAGTCACCACTGCACCTTCACAGCCCCGGGGGTGGCTGTGCTGGGGGCTGAGTAGGACGGGCAGGCTCACCCGTGAGAAGTGCCACTCTTGCCTCAAGCTGGCATAGGGGATCAGCGTCTGAACACTGGATCTCCCTACGCACCACAACCACAGTAGGTAACACTGCAAATGCTCACCAGCTGACATATGAATACCTATGTCACCAAAGGTGATACTTACCGGACCACGGACAGAAATGACATGGCCAGACACGCTGCATCCCACATGAACACATATCACAAGCAACACAGACCTCACAAAGTCAGTGTTCTTAACAGGCACAGCCCATAAGGCCAAACACAATGTGTGACACACCTATAATAGGTGATGCCATAGTCAGACACACTGACGTCCCACTCTCCAGACTGAGCAAGGTGAGGGTCACATTTAGCTACCTGTCGGGTGATAGAATGTGCCACATAACACAAGCACTCAGGTCACTCCACAGCAAGTACAAGTATGAGGCAGTCATTGTCCATGCTGGTGTGAACAACCTGAGACGTACCTCCCTGGACCACATGAAAAGAGACACAGAGGAGCTCTTACATCACCCTCTCAAACTCAGGAATCCCACACAGCCTTCATGAAGACACAGGAGAGTATAGATTTCTCTGCAAACACCATCATACTGGGTGACTTCAACTACCCAAACATAGACTGTGAACATTACTCAAGCCACAATACCCAAGCTCTAGCGTTCCCATAGTTCAGAAACTCTTTAGCTATGGAACAAGTAGTCAACATTCCCACAAGAGGGGAAAATATACTAGACCTGATCATTGAGTACAAAATGCTTACCACTTGAAGTATATCCCTCATTGTTGCAATCGAACCATATACTAATCACACTGGAGTACTGGATCCCCCACATATGCAAACCTCAAACACATCTATGTGTGTGCGGGAAATGCCCCTATTAGTAACTGTGAAAGTACACTACAGGATGCAGATTCCCCTTTTGAAACACTGATGATGTCAGCACTCTATAACTATATTACCTGAATTAAAGCTGCCCTGTAATTTGTATAGCGTGCTCTGCTAATGTGTCTGTCTCTAGTGTCATAACATAGGTAAGTAGGGGTTTGAATCCTGCAAAAGGAGTGTATGTGAGTTAGTATGAGTGGGGTTTGTGTGTGTGCATAATGCTGTGAGGGAAAAGTGTCTTTTGCCAACTGGGAGAACACACTACAGGGTGCACATCCCTCTTCCTAAACACAGATGATGTCAGCACCCTCTAAGTACAGCATTAGAAAGAATTTCTCCCACTAATGTAAATAGCGCACTCTGCTAATGTGTCTGTCTCTAGTGTCATAACACAGTTAGGTAGGGGTTTGAATCTTGCAAATGGAAAGTATGTGTTTTAGTGTGTGTGCACAATGCTGGGGGTGGGATGTGGCTTTTGCCAAATGGGGCTACGCACTGCAGGGTGCACATTTCCCTTAACAAACAGTGATGTTGACAGCACCCTATACAAACAACATGACAACAGACAACTGCCAGTACTCAGTATAGTGCTACATGCTACTGTAACACGCACATGTATCAGAACATACCTAGATAGTGTTTTGAAACCTGAATGTGGCAAGTGTGTGGATGTGGGATGTTTCTGTGTGTGCATTTCCGTATGGAAAACATGTTGGATGTGGCAATCAGGGAACCACAGTACCTGATGCACATTACACTTTTAAACTAATGAGGTTGCCTGCACCCTGTGAGTACAGGTAGAGAAGAGGAAATCGGTAGTAATCCAAATAGTGCACTTTTCAAATGTGTACCTGTCATGTGTCGACAGCTACTCATGTAGGGTAATAAATAATGGAAATGGCAGGTGACCGTGTGCATGTGTGGGGGTAGCAGGGTGTGTGTAAATGCATGTGTGACAGAACAGATACATATAGCTGAATCTACAATACAGCACATGATGCACATTCCCATAGTCAATGGTAGCATGTGATGGTGTGCAGCTGGTACACTTTGGTAAGTAGTATGGGTGCAGATAACAATTCAGGACATTCATACAGTTACTGCAGCAGGAATGCTGGGATATACACATAATCATAGTGGAACAGTGAACAGTTACCAACATGTTACTACTTATACACATCTATGTAGTCACCCTGTGCATAAGCAACGTGTTTACCTTTTCCTGCACTGATGTTGTAGTATGCAGGAGGTGGCACAGTGTCATCATATGCACAGGGTGTGGGTTAGGTATGCCCAAGCCAGCCACTGGTACCACTAATTGACATGTGTGTGTATGTGTGTTTGTGAGGGGCAGCAGTACAGGGTGGACCAGTGTTGGTGCAGTGTGTGTGTGTATGTGTTTGCCCTAGGTGTTAAATTTCTGCATGTGTGTAAGCACGCACACAGTCCCACATAATGGCTGCCATGTACAGGGTTTTGTGGACAGCCACAGACTGCACCTGTCAGGTCATCCAGATCAGTGTCTGTGGGCACGGACACGGTACCCTGTGCCTGGCAGGGGTGCTATGGACCGTATCCGGTACTAACCCAGACTGGGTACTGTCATTGGAAGCGGGTGTGTGTTGACTGGACACAGTTCCCTGTTGGGACTGTCCAGAGCCACATGCACATGGTCTCCTGGGGCGTCCTGATGACAGCACTAACCCAGCATTGCTGGGGCTGCTGCTGGCACTTGAGGTGCGTGAGTGGGCCTGTTGTCGTCCGAGGCGACTGCCAGCTGGTGCTGTTGCCGGCATACAGCCACGTCGATGCCACAGACGCACACCATCGCCCTGGCCCATGGACATCTGGTTGTGGAGCAGCTGTTGTATGTCCCCACAACGTCTGTCAACGACATCTGTGAAATTACGAATAGCATTCGCAATGTCACGCATGCCATCTGTCATGGCTGTGCGACATGCTGTCAGCTCCCTCAGACCCTGTCTGGTGTACCTTTCCATACGCGCCTGTGCCTGCATAACAGTCTGAAATATAGTGGAGGTTGACATACCTCCTTGGGCACGTCGGCCAGAGGCAGTACGGCCACGGATGCCCCCACGAGAACCCATGGGTGACTGTCTGCATGGTACCATTGGAGGACCCTACTCATGGCTGCTTTGTTGGGATGCATGTACCACAGGTACCACATTACCCCGATCTATGCCCAATGCATACTGTCCATCACCTAGGGACAATGGTGACAAAGGATGTAATGGCAGGATGACTGTGCACATTGAAGGGGTTGACAGCTGTGTACTGTCAATAGGCTGACCATTGTCAGACCCAGACACACCTTCCTGCACCATTATAGACATTTCCTCATCATCAGTACCTGGGGCACAAGATTCAGGTTCCCTGCTGCAGGTCACCAGAGCAGCACCAGAACCTACGGGAGAAAAACAGGGAACACAGATTACAGTCTCAAGACATATTTTACGGTGATGCACTTCAAAACAAATGCACACATTCAGAAATGGACACATGCACTCATGGACACACACACACATGCACACATGGGCACAGGCACATTTGCACACATGTACACCCCACAGTACACACACACATCAGTACTGAGTTACACTACTCTTACTAGTATTAACTTGAGTATTGCAGGTATTATTAAACACACTCACCAGCATGTATACTACTGAGTTACACTACTCTTACTAGTATTATAAATAGTTTTTCAGGTAATGATAAACACACTCACCAGCATGTATGATCTGCCTCGTTGCTAGATGGGAGGGACCTGGAAATATGAAGAAAGTAATGTCAGTGGGCACAAGTGTGCCATTGTTTTTGCATATGATACAGTACAGTAGTACACCAGTTCCCTTATACACATCAGCTGCTCATAATGCCAGTATCACACATGCACAATTACATATCATGATGACAGATACATACCACATGCACACCTTA
Organism: Protopterus annectens; assembly: GCF_019279795.1. Lineage (NCBI taxonomy): Eukaryota > Metazoa > Chordata > Ceratodontiformes > Protopteridae > Protopterus > Protopterus annectens. Next base: position 1,064,492,201 of record NC_056748.1, on the reverse strand, counting down.
TGCATGCATGAAGTAACAGTGTACAGAACAGTCATATGTACATATGGCATCTTACCTGCACGCTCAGTGTCTTGCTGCTGTGTGGATCCAACCTCCATCATGATGCAAGTCTGATGCTGTTGTTGTTCTGGGGCTGGATCCACGACACTTAGCAGTAGCCCTCCTGTCTGGTGAGGGGGGGATGTGTGGCCACCCCCCCCACCTGTGGCAACCTGTTGCCTGCGGATATCTGCAGCACGCTGGCGGACATTTCTAATCAAATCACTGCAGTGATGCCTCACCTGCTCATATGTCCTATCATGCATGCCAACATCATTTATCCTGCTGACAAGGTTTTGCCACAGTGCAGACCTCTCCTGCTGATTCTGGGTGGTGCGTGAAAACAGGATGTTATAGTCACGCACCAGGCTCTGGTGGATCACTTCGTCCTCTGCAGCAGAGAATGCAGGGTTCCTTTTTGGAGCCATATCTCCCTGGAAAAGTACACAAACAGGATATCAGCAGAGTATGTCAGCAATATATGGTACACATTCTATACATAAAGTATTAAATTGTAGTTATTACTGCTTGGTTGTAACTTGATTAAAGTGTAGCTATCATTCTAAGTCTTTTGGATTAAGCACTTCGCCTTCAGACCAGTTGTTTTCATTAGGAAGGTTTGTGGCAAGCACTGTGGTGGCAGGACAGGTAGCTTTCATCCTTCTAAGTTGGGAACTGCTGATTGAGAGCCCAGTGTCCAAGTGTATTAGTTCTGGTATAAGCAGTTGGGCTTCAGGCCAGTTATTTAACATTAACAAGGTTTGTGGTCTGCACTCTTGTGTGAGAATAGGCTGTCCTCTGCCATTCATAGCTGGGAACTTCTGGTTTAAGGTTTGTAGTGCCTGCATATTTGAACTGTATCTTACTGACATTGGTACACCTTGTTTGCTGTAACATACACTACATCCAAGCCTCCTGAATCTAGCTTTGTTTATATGCTTGTTATTTGTTAGCTTGTTATTTCACTGGTACGCTAATTCCACATAATACACAGCTTCTCAGCACTTCTGTGAATCACTACTGATAACTGGCCTTGTGTTCTAAGCTATGGAAGTTTTAAGTATGGAAGACATGTACGGCAATATTACATATGTATATATATCAGGACTATGTACACACAACCTATCTCATGGACATACCTATAGATAGTGAACTATGATACATTTGGAGGTTTCACAGTAAACACAGTATTAACCTGCTACTTTGCATTACCTGTGTTTGTGTCAGCTGTTGCTGTGTCACTGGTGCTAATTGCTGTTTGCTGCTGCTGGTTTTGTTGCTGTGATGATGCAGTTTTTTATCACTGCCTTTCTTTCTTTCTTTCTTTCTTTCTTTCTTTCTTTCTTTCTTTCTTTCTTTCTTTCTTTCTTTCTCTCTCTCTCTCTCTTCCTCCATCGGTTTGGTGCAATGAATGTATTGCATGTGTGGAGTGTTAGTACTGGATGCTTTTGTAGGTATCTGCATAGGTCCATGTGATGGCCTGTGCACCAATTGTAAGGCAGCATTTGCTAATTGCATGCAGCCAGTTGTGTACTGATTGCATGTCTCACTGTGATGTCAGGACAGTGCTATAAAAGGGTATGTGAGATAGGCGTTGCCCTTTCAGATTGTAAGGGCGTGGACCATGCTGGTATGCTGTCGACAGTGTTCTGTGAGTGTGAAGGTTAGTAAGTCTCTCATGATTCATGCTGTGTTGTAAATTCAGGTTGCTGGATTTCTCTCACCTGTTCCCTGTAGTGAGTGTGTATGCATACTGACACCTACAACTATATTTCCATATGTATGGGAATCCAGTAATTAGGACAGTAAAAGTCTACCTGACATGCTTTGGGTAGTACACATCCTATATTGCCTTTATCTTCATTCCTACTATTACATGTTATAATTATTTTAGCACTATATTCCTGTATGAGACTCATGGCTTAGTGGTGGGTCATACAGACTAGTGTTACAATGGTCTTGTGGTAGGGCCTAATAGTATGCTTTTATTTTGCTTTCAAATTGAGTACAGGGCCTGTCAATCAAAGTGCTGAAGGCACCTTTAAGAAGTTAAAAGGGTTAGTAAGTCTCACAGGAGTCAGGCTGTGTTGTAGATTCTGGTTGCTGCATTTATCTTCACTGTTTCCTGTAGTGAGTGTGTATGAATACTGACACCTACAACTATATTTCATATGTATTAATATATATATATATATATATATATATATATATATATATATATATATATAGATATATATATATATGTGTGTACATATACATACTTTCATATATGTACATTACCTTACATTATTATGTACAAGCTAACAATTAGCAGGGCTGTTTCTGTTAACACTAAACTAGTATGGGAATCCAGTAATTCGGACATTAAAAATCTACCTGACATGCTTTGGGTAGTACACATCCTATATTGCCTTTATATTCATTCCTACTATTACATGTTATATTTATTTTAGCACTATGCTTTTGTATGACAGTCATGGCTTAGTGGTAGGTCATACAGACTAGTGTTACCAAGGTCCTGGGTTCAAGACTGACAGTGGTAATTTATTCTTCTTTCGAAATGAATACAGGACCTGTCAATCAAACGTGCCAAAGGCACTTTTAAGCACTTAAAACCAGGTTTGTGCTCGTTTGCGCGGAGCTCACACATGCGCACTGGTAGTGAGCTCCGCGCACACCCGCGCTATTTCCTTTGAAAGAAAAGAAAAAGGGGTGACAGGAAAGTGGTGAAAAAGGGGTCACAAAGAGGGTAAGACAGTAGGGAAACAAGCTTGGGACTTGCAGGAGGGATGTAGGTGAGGCCCATAGTTGCCCATGTCTTTCTCAGCAACAGCTGTGCATTTGTATGTAATTTGGTGTGACATTTGAAACCTTCCACTCCTGAGAGAGGTGTCAGGACAACATTAATACCTGTTGTACAGCCAATTGTAATTAACAGTTTCAATGTCCAGCGGACATGTGTGCAACATGGACAGCTATGTATGGGGAGTAATTTTTTTGTGGGTACAGAGTGCCCTTTTTTTTTTCAGGTGAGAGTGGTATGTCAGGTGAAGGTAGTCGGTACAGCTGGGGAGGTAGGTTGGGTAGGTTAACAGACAAGACAGACAAGACACATACAGGGGCGGTGTATGACACATGTGGGGGGGGTTACACAATTGACGGGGATGGAGGTTGGGATATCCAGGGCACATGAGCCCACAGATGGCAACAGTGGAACTGATATCCCCACCCATAGGCAGTTGCCACTGTTCCTTCACAGCCCAGGACAGGGATGTGCTGGGGGCTGTGCAGGCGGGACAACGGGCATGCCCGTAAGCTGTGCCACCCGGGCCTCAAGCTGGCGTAGGGGCCCAAGAACAGAGTCTTGAATCTCCCTTTGCACCACAGACACTTTGGAGGGTGAGTGGACGGGCTCCTCCGGCCACGCTTGCAGAGGGGGGACAGGCCCCATCCCCTGCAGCGCTTCCACCCGAAGGTGGCACAGGGCCACCGGAGGAGGGTCCGGCCTGGTCAACTAGTGCCAGGTGCAATCGCCAGATGAGGTGGGAGGGGTGGGCCCGCTGGGACCCGCCTTCCCAAGCGTTCTAGGTTTGTGAGTATGTTATGTTAGTTTGGGTTAGTAGCATATTATTCCATTCAAATTAGTTGTAACAGCATGCATTGGTATTCCCATTAAACAAACACCCAGATATTAACACCATTGAACAACAGGCATATCAATATCACATGCATTATTTGAACAGAAATACACAATCAAACAACATGCAGGGTTGATTAATGGCAACAGGCCATTAGGTTTGCAGGTATGAACAGGGCACATGCAACAACAGACATGCATATATTTTTGAAACAACAGGACAAATGTCCATGGTTAATGAAATTTTCACATACCAATATTTAGTGAGTTTTTTGATTTGCAATTATAGGGTGGGGTGGAGAATGAAAATGTTGACACATTCATAAATTATACATTGATATACATTTGTAATAGAAACACAATTAACTTGTGGGTGATAGTTTTCAAATGATTTTTAATTGACTGTCATGCTAGACCTGTTACAGATACAGCACTATCGTAGTTATTTTGAATTTGATCAGATACATCATCCTGCTACATTTTGATGACAGGGCAGGGGACAGATATGGATGTTTAGTATGTCAGACAATCATTCATTCTATCTGAAAATTGTTGACTGTGATCACCATATACAGATTTTGGCTTAAACATTCAAGATTCAGACACACTGAAATCAGTTTGGGATGTTAATTTTTAATTCCCACATGCATTTATTTCTGTAAAACCACACTGAGGCTTATATATTCAGGAGTTATTACTACTTTATTTATTGATACATGACCCTTTCTGTCACTCTCACACATCCTGCTATTTCACAGTTCAGGTTGGTACTTCTATGCTTTGTTCACATATTAGACCTGTGGTGATTCAAACACTTTTCAGCAGCCTCACTTCTGTCATGATTCAGCATTTCAACATGGGATATATCTCACATGTAATTAACTCAGCTTCTGAAGCTGTACTCTTGAGATTACTGCAGGTTATACTACATTTAATTAATGGTGGGACATCTGTTTTACAGAACTATTTATTTCTATCAATTATATTTCCAGTTTCACTTACATACTGATGAACTTGATGCAGCCATACCTGCACACTTTCACTTGTTGCTTGCACATTCAATTACTTTTAATGAATACACTGCATTGTTCTGCTAAGTGCTACACTATAATATTTATTTACAAGTACTAGGTGGGGTTACTAACCTGCATGGTGGCGCAGCCGCACCAGCCTGCTGTCATGTGCCCTGCGATTCACAGAGTGGACACCTGCAGCTGTAATACAAGACAAGTAATATTGGAATACACATCTTCATAGTATCAGCTAGTTGAATTCCTTAAATACATAAGTAAAATGTAACTTACTCAGTAGTGGGGCGTTGGGCATATCCCAGGCCTCCTGGATCCATTGAGTCAACTGGTCTTGTTTGCGTCGCTTCAGGTCCGCATGGTGGTGACGGACCTGCTCACCGGTACGTGGAATCCCAGTAGCACTGGTGAGATCATGAGCCAACTGGTCCCATGCCTCCGCCCTGTATGCTCCCCATGAGACCTGGCCCTGCATGAGTTGGGCCTCATGATGATGAACTAGGAGCCAGACCATGTATCTGGACTCCTCAACGCCCCACCACTGTGCTCGAAAGCAACGTCCCTCCCCTACTCCACTCATTCTGCCTGCAGGTCTATTCTACAATCATTTATGCTGTGTATTCCCGCCTATGGGGCTTATATATGCCGATTTTCCCGCACATTTCTATGATTGGCCGTTTTGGAATTGTATCAACTTCACAGAAACTGCTTTATCATGCTCCATTTTGGATTACATCCTATATATATGCTATTTCTGCATTTGTAAGTACTGCTGTCATGGCTTAGTGGTTTAGTGCCTTGACTCTAGTGCATGGTATCCCGGGTTCGAATCTGACCACTGATTTTTAATTTTTATGACTGTCTAGACAGGCTGAGGGGTGTGTCTGTGTAAAGGCACTTTTGATACAGCTTGCTTAACGTTGCCCAGCGGTTAGCTTGTGGGCGTGGCGCGCACCTCCGCGCAAATGGTGTGCGCTGGGTTAAACCTTAATTGGCTATTAACACGCATGTTAAGCTAAGCACAGCTAGTTGCACACAGTTTGAGCCTGTTAAACCAGTGCTTAGCTACGGGCAAGCAATTTGCAGCCTTTGAAACACTACTCAGCTACTGGCACTCTGTCTCACCTTGTTTGACAGCAGCTTAGCTATCAGTACATTTCTAAATATTTTTATTATTGTATTACTTGAAAATATATGATCCATTTCATTCCATTTTACAAAAGGAAATACTTTTACATTTGTACAATACTATCAGGGGCCTTTTTAGTGTTTATTTACAAAAATAAAAAGGATGTTGTGTGGGCTCGAACCTTGCCTGCCTGCTCTTAAGCCCAAAACTCTACCGCTATGCTATTACTTCTTGGCTTACTTTGTATATTTAGTTCTTATATCCTTTTCCACTGATTGCTAACTGCAGTTGCGCTAGTAGCACACCCGCACACACAGGCGCACGCATTAGCAAACATTTACGGGGTTTTAAAAAAAAATAAAAAAGTTTTTATTTTACATTTTATAACATCTGTTCACTTTTTACATTTTACATTGCTGGTCTGTGGGGGCATGTGTTGTGTAGTGTGTTTATTCACATTTCCATGGCCTCTCTCGTGGGTGTTTACTTTCTGCCATTCTAGACTTCCAGGGGCGTGTCCGCTTGCAGGGCTTAGCCTACGGACATGCTCCCTACTGTCTTACACGGACCGTGTAAGACTTACAGTGTGATTCAGCATGCCTCATACACCTCATGCATATGCATGACATGCTGACATCACACCGTTTAACTGCTGCCTCCGTGTAAGAGTTATAAGTCTTACACGGAGGCTTCCTGAATCCTGCCCAATGTCTTTCTGTAAAGTTACTTTTTCAAGGCTTCAGACTAGTTCGAATCCAATAGCAGATTCAATCTTCTAATACACTTCTTTGTTCCCCTGTAACACTTTCCCAACAGCTGCGTGTTATCTAGTAACACATACACAAGGCCGAATCATCCCAGCAGAAAAGAGCAGACGATTTCATTATTTCACATATTTAATTTCCTGACCCAGCAGATAATCACTTGTGAAAAGTATAAACATTAAAACTTGCTGAGCTAGCAGCTGCCAGAGTCAGAGGTCAACTTGCTACAAGCCACACTGCAGTTTCAAAACTTCTTGCAGTTACACATGAATTCATCCTTTTTGTTATATCATTAATAGAATAAAATGCATTACATACTACTTTGCTTTTTAAACTAGCACTTTACATATATTGTTTCTCTAACAAAAATATTAGTAATAGTAGTAATAATGAACATAGTAATATAAAACATACCTTAAAAATAAGCTAAAAAATTCAAAACATAGTTGATCTGTTTGTTGCAGTCAGATAAGTATTTTCACAGTACACTTAAAATTAAACCTCTGCTGCCCATTGCTTCAAAAAGGGAGCTATTGAACAATAATAATTTAAACCTGGCTTACAACAAGCATTTAGTCTCAGTTGCCATCTAGTTTCTCTGGCCTCTAAATCTAATTCATGATCCCCACCCCTAGAGTCACTCTGTACTCTATCAATGACAAAGAATAAAACTCTCTTGTAGTTGGGACATTCTAGAGTGTGAACATATAAAGCATTGTTAATTTTTTTTATTTTTAATGTCTCTAAGGTGCTCAATAATGTAATCCCATAGCCTTATTTTGGTCTTACCTACGTAGAAACCAGGGCATGATAAGCATGTAGCTAAATAAACCACCATAGTGGTGTTGCAGTTGCACCTGCCCAGGCATCCTATAGTAGGTTCAAAACTTCCTATAAAGACATTCATACCATCATTTATATTTTTACAGGTCTTGAAAGCACCACATTTCTACATCAATGACCTGTGCTTGCCTTGTTTTCTGTTGACACTTTCAAGAATATTCTTTATGTTACGCCTTCTACTGTACACAACCTTAGGTTTATGCCCCAACTTTTCCTTCATTTCTTTGTCAAAATGACTTTCCCATATATTATTAACACTTGATGCCAAGTTTGATTTTTTTGTATTGTATTATAATACCAGAAAATTGGTGTCTAGCTTGGCCATGTTGGTTCGATTAATATTTAGACCTGCTTTCAAAATAGGCTTAAATGTAGTATTTCTTTTAAGCATAACTTCTCTCTTCACTTTCAGCAGAAGACTTCATAGGTTCATAGGTTCATAGGTTCATACTAGGCTATCTGCCCGAGGGCATTTACAAGCATAGCCCATAGTTTTGTGGCTTACGCCACCCCTTTAGTATGGGGAACTATACCCATTATTTTGCTGTGCCTCTGTTGAGCAGTGACACTGAGGTAATCCCTGGGGTATATCTGCGATCTCCCATCCATTGGTCAAGATTTCTCTTGAACAAGGCCAGCGAGGTGCTCTGCCTCACATATACCGGGATTTTATTCCACAGCATAGGAGTCTTTGGGTGATGAATCTATCCTCCAGCACGCCCTATTAATAGGTTTAAGTCTCCGCCTTGTGGCTCTGACGGATCTAGATTTTTGAGGTGAAGCATATTCATCAAATCTGGGTTTGACATGGCCTTGTATGTTAGGCAAAGGTCACCTCTGAGCAGCGTGTAGCACTGAATAGAGCTGGAGTTCTTTCAGTCGGGCAGCATAGGACAGATGTTTGAGACCCTTTATCCTTTTGGTGAGGAACTTTGTGGCCTCTCCAGCTGCTGCAAGTGTCGGGTCAGATACATTCGAATGGGGCATTGTACTCAATCATTGGTCTGATGAGTGATGAGTATAGGAGACTATGACCTCCTTGATCTAGATGAGAATCCCTTCATGATAAGGTGGGCAATGTAGAAGGTCTTGCTAACTACTTTAGCTACATGGGTGTCGAATGACAGACTACTATCAACCTGGGTCCCCAGGTCCCTGATAACTTCTTCTGTACTCAGTGGATTGCCACCTATTTGGTAGCTAGGGGTAACCTTGTTTTTCCCGAAGGGTATGACTATGCATTTTTGGCATTTAACTTTAGGCCATGGCTCTGGCACCAGTTATCCGCTTCTGTGAGACCCTTCTGAAGGATATCTGTGTCAGATGTGGTTTGCAGTCATCTGCAAACTTTGTCAGCCATAACCCTCCTGTGTTTGCTTGTACTGAAAAGTAGATGCCAAACAAGAGTGGGCCCAGGACTGAGCCCTGTGGTACACCACTTGTGACAGGCTTTGAGTCTGACATGGCGCCAGCAACTCTGACCCTGTGGGTTCTGTCACTCAGCCAGTTTGCAACCCATCTTATGATGTATGGGTTAACATTTAAGCTGATGAGTTTTTCAATGATAGTATTGTATCAAAGGCCTTCGCCAGATCGAGGTAGGCTGTATGGACTGCCTTTCCTCATCAATGGCTTTGGTGACTGTTTCAAAAAGTCAACCAAGTTTAGAAGGCATGATCTGCCTTTGACAAAGCCAAACTGGGATGGATCCAAAGTCTGCAAATTCCTATGTCTTTATTTATGAGGTCCATTATGATCCTCTCCATGGCTTTGCAGATAAGGCTTGTCAAGCTAATGGGCCGGTAATTTCCAGGGTCGGTGGAGGCACCGCCTTTGTGAAGTGGGACCACAGTTGCAGTGCGCCACTCCTGGGGTAACATCCAGAGGTAAGACTATGATTAAACAGCTGTCCTAGCTGTGGGTTTAATTCCTCATTGAGTTCGTGGAGCACACAGCCGGGACACCATCAGGTCCCATGGATGCTGTGTTTTTGCTTTGGAGAGAGCAGTTCTCAGAGATGTTTGGGGGCTGCAATCGCTTGGTATAGATATCTCTCCTTTGGGGAGGGGAGAAGTTTGCACTGAACCTGTCAGCCAGTATGTTGGCAATGTCTGTAGGATCAGTAATCTTCACATCATTTTGAACTAGTTCTGAGCATATCTGGGAGTTTCCTCCCAGGTTTCTAACATAGCTAAAGAAGGCCTTATGATTGTCTTTCGAGTCTTTAGCTATTTTTCTCTCAAAATTTGCTTTGGATGATTTTATGAGAGCTCTTAGTTTTTACTTATAGTGATCAAGGGTGTCTTACCTTTTAAGGATTTTGCTCTATCTTGTAGTAGCTTCCTCCTTTTGTTGTAGAGTTTGTTTATGGCTGGGGTCCACCAGAGTGGACGCTTGCCTTTGGTACAAAGAGTCTTTGTTTTGCTTGGGATTGCCTTATCCATGCAGTCCTGCAGGTGCTGGTAGAAGGCATTTGTAAGTGATTCAGCTGCTTGAGTACTGTTTTCCGTCGTTTCGGGGCCTTAAAGGAGACCACACTAGTCTTTAGAAGTGTGAAGTCGGCTTTCGGTTCTTTACTGTGGTCTTTTTATTTCAGGTGGGGTGGGATGAGGACCTCCAGCGAGATTAGTTTGTGATCTGATCTCACCAGTGAGGGGTATACTCCTTCGGTGTTGAACATTGTGCTCCCATGTTCGTGATGATGAGATCAAGTATGTTTTCTCCTCTTGTGGGATGGTGACTAGTTGTTCCATGGCATTTGAGTTTATGAATTCCAGGAACTTTTGGGCTAGGGTGTTTGGGCTTGAGTAGTGTTCCCAGTCTATATTAGGGTAATTGAAGTCACCTAGTATGATGGTGTTTGGTGATACATTTATCCTCTAGTGTTTTCAGGAAGGCCATGTGAGGTTCCTGAGTTTGTGAGGGTGGCCTGTAACATGCTACAATTTGCAGAGCAGTCTTGCCTATGGTTAATTGCACCTGGATGGTCTCCGATGCATCGTGCGTTGCCACCAGTCTTGAGGTGTGGGTGTCTTTGATGAATATGGATACCCTCCTTTCTTGGTATTGTCCGGATTTTGGGGCCGGAACGCATGATAAGAGGTAAAACCTGATAGTGCTGGGGTGCTCTCAGGAGCCTTGAACCAGGTTTCTGTCACTGCACAGACATCGATGTTCTCCATACTGAGAAGGGCCTCGGCATTTTGAGATTTAGACTTCTGGCATTGAGCAGCATTACCCTTAGTTTTTTCCTTTTTGTGTTCTAGGGTGGTAGGTTTAGAATTTGAGCCTTGCCTAAAAAGGCACTATGGGGTGGCAAGAGCCTTTGCCAATATCCGAATCCCAGGGTGACAGGTGCAAGCCGCCCTCAATGGCTTGTCCAGCATGTCATCCCAGGCAGACAGACATTGATCCCCTTTGAATGACACCAGAGTTTAAGCCAATTGTTAAAGCTGATCATCTTATCTCTGTATTGTGGCATCATTCTTGGTGAAGGTAGGATACTGCTCAAGGTCAGGGTCATACCTGCCTGGGCTACATAATCAGAGAGCTCCTCAATGTCTCTTTTCATGTAGTCCGACAATGACTGAGTCATATTTGTACCTGCTGTTGAGAGACCTGAGTGCTTATGTGGCGGATTCTAACAGGCAGCTTACTGTGACCTTCTCCTTACTCAGTCTGGTGAGCGGACGTCAGTGTGTCTGACTATGGAGTCACCAATGACTAGTGTGTCTGGCATTGTGTTTGGCCTTAAGGGCTGTGACTGTTTGACACTCTGACTGTGAGGTCTATGTGTTGCAGGTGTTGTGTTCTGAGGTGGTGGTTGTTTGGGTGTCTGCTTTGGTGGCCTCTGCTGTTTTGGTAGATTTTTGATCAGAGCCGAGTATGTCTTTGTGTGTTTATGTGTATGATTTGAGGTTGTGATGGTACTATGTGAGACTGGGTCTATAGTGTGTGTGGTAACCTTCTCCTCCTGACTGGTCTTGCCAGTCCTATGTTGAGAGAGCTCAGCCTCCAGTTTGGCCGATAGTTGCATCTCTCGCATGTATTTGTGTTTTGTGGGAGGAGGAGAGGGTTGTACATGAGGCAATTGTAACATTGCCTCAATATTCCCAGGTTCACCAGCTGAGCAGGAGAGGACACTAGCAACTGATCCTCGACATGCTAGAAGGACTAGACAAAAACTTTAAAAGAGATTGTTTGCCTTTTGGGGTGCTATCTATAAGAGTGCCGTATCAAGGTAATAAGTACTGTAGGAGCAAGTGCTAGGTTTAACAGATAGAGAAAAGTCTACTTGGAGTCAAGTAGAGATGATCTTTTCGGTATTAGAGAAAGTGCTAGTAACAGGGATGCTTAAAGGTAAGATTGAAAAGAATGCACTCTGCAGTGTGCACTAGAGAAGTTAGATATGAAAGTAGGTAACTTGAGTTTTACCTGTTTTAATAAGTTAGGTTTTAGTGTAGAGTTACTATTTTTAAAACAGCAAGATGGACTGAAAGGGTGGTTACTTTTGTATTTTGGTACTATGAAATATTGTAGGATGGCCAATAAATTTAAATAATTGAAGGTGGGATTTCAAAAGTGATGGTTTTGTGATTACTCACATAAGCCAGTGAAAGTAGAGAGAAATGAGATATATGGTCAGATTAACATAAGAGGCGGGCAACTAGAAAGACAGTGGTATTTAACAAGACAACTTAAATGGGTGGGAGGGAGGTAAAAAATTCTGCCTGACTCAGAACAGAGAGAGCTGTGGTCTCTTTTGAAGTTTTAATATGCTGTTAAACAGAATGCAAGCAAAACACAAGGTAAAGAAAACAAACTACAGTATTCAAAATATAGAAAGGCAATACAGAAATACAAATACAGAAATACAAAAAATAACAGCAAACTAACCTTTCCTTCACAGCAAAGTGTAGCAGAGTCTGGATGAGCCTTTCTGGTAAAGCTTAAGGGGTAGTCTCTATTTAAGAACATTCCAATTAATGTATAGATCTCTTTTTTAAATGTTTCATCACTACTAATGTGCCCCTAGCTTTGCAAATCTGTTTTTTTCTAGAATGGGAGAGAAAATATGTTTTTTCCTCTGCCTTTATGGCCAATGTATTGTATGTGAGGTTTCTGGATGACATACTAATTTTATGGCGAGGAGAGGAACATGTGATGAATGACTTCGTAAAATACATCAATGGCACAACCACTTTCCTTGAGTTCATATATAAATGGCACTGTGATAAGATAGAATTTTTAGATATTGAGTTGACTAAGGACATTGCTGGGGGCACCTTGGCCAGTAGCATCCACAGAAAGGAAACATATTCCAATATGTTACTGCACTACAACAGTTGCCACCTCTTCCATCAGAGGAAAGGTATAATAAAAGGCCAAATGTTCAGGTTATCTTGGCTCATTAGTAGTGATGAAACATTTAAAAAAGAAATGTATACATTAATTGGAATGTTCCTATATAGAGGCTACCCCTTAAGTCTTCTGCTGAAAGTGAAGAGAGAAGTTATGCTTAAAAGAAATACTACATTTATGCCTATTTTGAAAGCAAGTCTAAATATTAATAGAACCAACACGGCCAAGCTAGACACCAATGTTCTGGTATTACAATACAATTCAGAAACATCAAACTTGGTATCAAGTGTTAATAATAATAATAATATGCGGGAAACTTATTTTGACAAAGAAATGAAGGAAAAGTTGGTGTATAAATCTAAGGTTGTGTACAGTAGAGGGCGTAATATAAAGAATATTCTTGAAAGTGTCAACAGAAAGCAAGGCAAGCACAGGTCATTGATGTACAAATGTGGTGCTTGCAAGACCTGTAAAAATATAAATGATGGTATGAATGTCTTTATAGGAAGTTTTGAACGTACTATAGGATGCCCGGGCAGGTGCAACTGCAACACCACTATGGTGGTTTATTTAGCTACATGCTTATCATGCCCTGGTTTCTACATAGACAAGACCAAAAAAAGGCTACAGGATCGCATTACTGAGCACCTTAGAGACATTAAAAATAAAAAAAATGAACAATGTTTTGTCATTGATAGATTACAGAGTGACTCTAGGGGTGGGAATGATGAATTAGAATTAGAAGCCAAATAAAGTAAATGGCAACTGAGACTAAATGCTTGTTGCAAGCCAGGTTTAAATGATTATTGTTCAGTAGCTACCTTTTTCAAGCAAAGGGCTGCAGAGGTTTAATGTTAAGTTTACTGTGAAAACACTTACCTGACTGCAACAAACAGATCAACTATGTTTTGAATTTTTGTTTATTTTTTTAATTATGTTTTATATTATTATGTTCATTATTAGTACTATTACTAAAAAAAAATTCTTGAATGTACTTATTATTGTGGTTTACAGCATGTTATTGTGTACATTACATATTCAGGGGAAGTATGCATTTAAGTTTAGTCAGGATAATTTCACTGATGCAAGCAAAATCATGAAAGGTTGCGTAAGTAATTAGAGTATATAAAGGAAGTTGCATCATAATTGAGTAACTCCGATGATGCCAATTCATGTTTCTTGGTGAAAGCGCTTAGATGGTTTTACTTTGACAGTGTTTAATGTTAAATAAACTTGTGTTTCACGCAAATGCTGCCTTGGTGGCTCTTTTTTTTTATTTTTATTAAGTTCAAAAAATGTCAACAATTTGATTTCAAATTTTTGACTTTTTTGCTTGTTATTTTGAGTAAGTAGTTAGTTGCAAAAAACATTTTTGAAATTTTGATAGTAAACCCAAGGAGATCCCAATCTGCCTGAGCCCCCAACTTAGTTATCTGAACTAAAGCAAGGAGTGCTGGTCAGGTTCTATAACCTGACATAATGAAACTTCCCAAAGACAGTAAACCACCCGCACATACAGCAAGTGCATGGCTCAAACCAATAGAACCAAACCAAAAAAGGAGCCAGCACAAATCCTGTCGGAAAACAGGTGTATTAAAAAATACACGTAATATACACCATAATGACAGACTGCATATACATATGCAAAAAAACAAATTACACAGACTGGTTTCGGTTAAACAGCCTTCCTCAGTGTAACAAAAATAATAAAAAACATTGCATTCAGAAGCAGCCCATACATATATAGGCATACAATTAGGACTTATCCCTCATTGGGCAGGCCTAATGGCACTTCAGTATTAGCTTGACAGGGCTAATTTATACAGACCAGGGTTTAACACCTTTCTAGTATGCTTAGCTGAATATGTTCTTAATAAGAACGTTTTTTATTTCCAGCAGTAATGTGTCTGACAAGTTCATGGCACGGCAATGGGGGCATCTTTTGCCCCCATATATACCGATTTATTTATGGCCTATATAGAAGAGGCACTAATTTATGATAGAAGTCATAATATTTACCTTGATGAAATGGATATTTGGAGATGATATCTTGATGACTGTTGGCTTGTGTGGAGGGCTGACGCTGGGTATCTTGAGGAATTTGTGGAATACCTGTATGAAAATATTTGGGGGACTGAGTTTAAATTAACTTGGCATCAACAAGAGATTACATTTCTAGATGTTTTGGTTACACGTACTCCTTCTAATACTTTAGAAACACAGGTGTTCCACAAATTTCCTCAATATAACACTCTACTACATGTGTCTAGCTTCCACCTCCAACATGTCATCAGGAATATCCCAAAGTCTCAATTTCTCAGGGTCAAAAGAATATGTTCTAGCACTGCCACTCATGAGTTCTTTAAATCAGATTTATGTGCCAGATTTAGAGGCCGAGGATACAGGGTTGGTGACATCCTGTAGCCAATCAGTATGTGGAATCACAGGATAGATCTGAATTATTAAGATATAAGGAATGGGTTTCTGCTCAGGGGTCACAGACTAGGCTAGGTACTACTTATGGCAAAAATACCAAATTATTTATGGATATTATCTCTAGACACTGGAACATTTTGGGGGGAGGGTCCTTTTATGGACATCTTGGATGATAAATGTGCTTTTTCTTGTCATAGGGGCAGATCCTTGGGGACTGTATTTAGCCATTATAAAAAGGCTCGGCAAGAAAAAATATTGACACAAAGGACCATCACTGGACAGAAGTTGATAGGTTTTCATCCCTGTGGTCATTGCTCAAGTTTTTCACATATATATATATATATATATATATATATATATATATATATATATATATATATATATAAACACTTGTTTTTCTAGTAAAAACACTTCAAATGTTTATGA
This sequence comes from Protopterus annectens, assembly GCF_019279795.1. Classification (NCBI taxonomy): domain Eukaryota; kingdom Metazoa; phylum Chordata; order Ceratodontiformes; family Protopteridae; genus Protopterus; species Protopterus annectens. The sequence goes on along the minus strand of NC_056748.1, from coordinate 1,064,476,538 downwards.
CATAGATTTCTTCGACAATTGCAGCTCAACTTGGATTATTTACTTGGCTAGTTGCTCTTGTCAAGCTTTCTATGTGGGACAAACTTCTAGGCCTTTCTGGCTTAGAATTAGTGAACACTTGAGTGATATTAGGATACGTAAGCAAACTAGTGCACTATATAAGCAAATTTGTAACCATCAGACTGGTTCATTTAAATTTACTATTATTGATTGTATTGTGCATAAAACAATGATCTAGCTGGTTTACATCAAGTTTTGGACATCAAAGAAAAAAGTGGATTGTCAAACTGGGCGGGCTTTTTCCTCCAGGTTTAAATGAACAGTTTTGATTATCTAATTTGTGTATTATTTTTATTGGTCTCTGTCCAAATTGTACGCCTATATATTTATGGGCTGCTTCTGAATGCAATGGTTTTTATTATTTTTGTTACACTGAGGAAGGCTGTTTAGCCAAAACCGGTCTGTGTAATTTGTTTTTTTGCATATGTATATGCAGTCTGTCATTATGGCGTATATTACGTGTACTTTTTAATACATCTATTTTCCGACAGGATTTGTGCTGGCTCCTTTTTTGGTTTGGCTGGTATAATGAAAGACATTAAAATGTTCTGTGCAAACTGTCATGAATCCCAGAAGACTGGCACAATCCTGAGATTTAAAAATTCATTAATTTTGATGACTATAATCAAGTTTTCATGTGACAGAATAGCAATGGACATCATAGATCAACTGATTAGTTCCAACATTGGACATCTGTATATAAGTGGGTGATTCTGGATTGTATCAACATATTTGCTGAGGCTATACCCCACAGGAAAGCTACTTATAGGGCATATGCAAAAGAACTAGCGCTATTATTGTCACTTGTCAGTAATCCTAAGTAGATCTTGATAGACCAAGGCTTTCCTATTTATGCTAAAGATTATGTGGCATCTATGCATAGCTCCAAGATGAAACAGCTAACAATCTCTGTTTACTACCCAATCACAGCTGGCCTGGTAGAAAAGATGAACAGAAACCTGGTGTTCATTGTACTGAAAGTTGCAGAGGCAGACAGAGCAACAGCTGGTCACATTTTTTTTCTGTTTGATGTATTTCATGAGAGAGATTCCACAAGCATCTACAAGATTTTGACCCTTTGAATTACTGTATGGTAGCTGTCTTAGTGGGCTTTTCAATATAGCTAAAAAAAAAGAAAACTCCCTTTTCAGAACTGTACTTTGGATGAGATTAATAATGTCCATTGAGAAGGAGCACCTGGACAGGGCTTAAGCTAGTCAACAAAGGATGTATTACAAAATAGCCCAGAGCACCAAGCTCCAATTGTATGACCAGGACGTGGTTATCACTTGCTAGTGGAAACCCAGGCTAGAAAGAGACACACATTAGGTTAAATCTTGTGCTTTCATTTCTTTAACAACCATTTGAATGATACTGTTTAGCCTGTAACTTTAATTCTTGTTGGTACTATTTTAATCTAGTACTGCAAGGCTGGCTGTTATGGCGTAAAATGTTAATGTATAAAAGAAATTGTTCCGTTTAGCAAAACATTTTCATTTTTCACTCATCACTATACACAAAGACAAACAAACATGCACCACTGAAACCCTTTGCCCATTTTTAGGGAAGCAAAATGAATAGCTTTCAATCTTTAAGCCGCAGGCTTTGCATACTGTTAGGTCATCATACCAGACAAAACAGGTACTCATAATTTCATGCAAATATGTTAATATCCTCAGTAGTAGAAATTGTAGAAACAGAAAAGAACATGAGACGTGACACATGCAGTTAGTCTTCAATATACTTACTGCATTACTTCCTTGATGCAATTCATTTATCCAATTGTGGCATCTTTTAATAAAACTCTAAATAACTTTAAAAGAATGCATGGATTTATGACTAGAGCTACATTTACATGCTTGTTGTGTGATCACTATGTCTAAACCTAATGAATCAGCCCCAAAAGCAGATTAATAGTAATAGCGTGCTTGTGTTTACTGGCAGGCATGCAGAATTTATTGGATCATTAAAAAACATTGTGTTTCCAGCTCTGATTTGGAAAGGTTAGCAAATTCATTACTCTTTGCAGAATTAAAATATATTTTCAAAAACAATAAGAACCCATAATAAAGTGCAGACAAGTAAACATTCCTAACATCTGAATGGTCTTGATTATAAGTAATGTAAGCAGCATTTCATGCAAAATAACACCTGAGACATAATAATGAATATACTCCCACAGTTCTCAGTAATGTATAAGAATGTGCACATTACCACCATTAGGACACCACTCCAGCAAAGCAATTTAAATCAGATACAAATTGAAAGCTATTATGGGTTTATATATAAATTAATTAATTAATCATACCCCCTCCCCTCACTGTGTAGCTGGTGCAAAGATCCTTTTAATCCCAAGGAAGTACTTCGGGCTATAAATTTTAATAAAGATGCTGTAAAAAATGCAATACACTAGCTAAAAGAAAGCTGTAAATGCATTAAGAAAAAAATGACCCGTTGGTCATTTCCCACAATTGTTTTCCTCTGGTCTCTGCAGAATGACCTCATCAGTTGTTAACTGTTTAGATGTTGACCCGGTTGCCTTGTCTTGATTATGATTTACTTATATGATTAAAATCTTTATCGTTGGGATCACTGATTATTGTCCACTAAAGGTATTCCTCTTGCTACCAATTCTAAAAAGGTAATTCAGAAACTGGACTAAAAGTACTATTTTTTTATTGGTCATTCTCATGTGAATGAGAGACAGTGCTGCATGTATTTCAAGCAGAGATCTTTATTTTAGATGTCAGAACTATTTGTTCAGTGGTACTGGCATTTCTAGGCTTTCCACATTTGAATATTGCAGTATACATGCCTCCTTACCTGTATGTGCATGCCTTTACCTCACCATTACTAATAAATCATTGTTAATTAACTGTATGGACTAATGGAATTTGGCCCATTTATATATAAATGCACACATGGTAAGTTATTTTGTAGATGTTATATTCAAACATTACACTGTCTCTCTGTTATGTCCTGAACATTTCTCTCTGCTTTACACATCTGAAGACACTGTTGCTAAAACTTCCTTTGCTGAAATACTTCTAGACTTGAGGATCTTTATAAAAGATTTTGAAAATGTCAGTGTATCACATTTTTGGCACAATCACACCTGATACACAAATGTATAGAATTCATTAAAGGTTTTGTCTTTGTAGATTTGTGTGTGTCTAGAAACATATAATGAGATGGGTTTATATCAGATTATCGAGTGTTTAGAAAGCTGAATATCATATGGTTGAGACAATATCATCAACTAAAAACTTGAAGTGGTTGTACTAGAGTCACAGTACAGTGGGGATCAGGGAATTTGCCTTTTTCTCCACTGTAGCTTGACCTCGAAGATGGTTTATATATATATATATATATATATATATATATATATATATATATATATATATATATAATTTGATGGAGGTATTTGTGTACTGTTCAATATATCAGTTTTACATCTGGTTAACATCTGACTATGTCATAATGGACTGGGAGCACACTTCTCGATCTCTGAACATTAAATATCACATCAGCATCATAATGATATCCCTTAAAAAGCATAGCAGATGATCTAAAGAAGAGCACTTTATTTTTATTTTTTGCAGTAGGTCTTCAGATACTTGACACCATACAGTTAGTAGTAAAGAATTGTTGTGCACATACAGGAGTTTATGATAGCAATCTGACAAGTATGTGACTCATTTGTGTCATGTGATAGCGTCACGCAAATGAGTGAAACCTTCCAAATGTCTGCAGCACTTGAGAGTTAAAAAAAAAATCACAAGGAGAAGTAATTTTTTGTAGGGGGAAATGCCTCCTTCACCCCTAATGTGGAGTCCCTGCACTCCCAATCCCCTCATACTGATATATAACAGCTCTGACATCAGACCAGCATGGGGAATTGGAATTCTGTGGTATATTGGCAGTTCATCCTTCCTGAGAAAAGCCATTTGCAAACTAATAATTGGAGAAGGGAATGTCAAATACTGGAGATTCAGAAGAAAGTTTTCACTTTTGTGCTACTATATCCTTGTTCAGGCATTGTATGCTTGCACTATTCTAGGAGTGATTCATTGAAACAAAATGTACAAATAGAACACGTTACCTTTTATATGCACAAAAAAATTGACTGTCAGCTGTCACATATGAGGCTCATTGTTAGTTATGGGGATGTTTGAGAAACATAAGAAAATACAGATAGTCTAGCAGGGTGCTGCTCTACTGCCATCACATCATGGTTTGGAAGGCGTAGTCTTGCTGAATGTGAAAGTTTTATCATGTAAAGATATAGCATGCTACTGTTCTTAAAAAAGAAAAAAGAAGCCAACCCAAATATGGTAAAAAATATTAACTATAAAATAAAGCCACACTGGAGTGCCCAACAAAAAGCAAAAATGTCTTTAAGTGTACTTAGTCTTTATTAACTCCACTTTTCATCCAAGAAGGACTTCTTCAGAAAAACAAATAATTCCAGAAAACTTGCCATTTAAATACAAATACTCCAATCAAATAATCCAATCAATTTAATAATAAAATAATTAAAAAACTATTAGATATTAAAGATACATAAGCATTATAAACTTTGGCAAAAAACATTCATTTAAAAACTATTTAAAAAGAAAAGAACACATATTTATATTCTTAACTGTTTAATGTATTGACTCTATGACTCCTGTCTTTCAAAAAGCACTTGACCAGGATGTTCATCAGCATTAAGTCTAATCTGCTGCATAGTATCTCTCTTCTCAATACTATGTTTGTTGTCACCTCCTCTTTTATCTACAGGCACCTGCTGTAATACATAAAACTGAAATTTTTTATACTGACTACATAATGTACTATGTTTGTAAAGGGCACTGTCAGCATCTCTGTCTTTTATCACATGTATATATATATATATATATATATATATATATATATATATATATATATATATATATATTCTTTAATTCTCTTATTAAAGCTATGAGTAGTCATTTCAACATAGAATGCATCACAATCTGTACATACAGTGACGTACACATCCCCCATAGTAGAACAAGTAAATCTTCCCAAGGCTGTGATAGTCATGTCCAAATGTGTTAAAAAATGTTAGGACCTTTCATAAATGAATGTACACAGACTACAAAAATCTAAATTTGTAAGTTTATTTCAGTTTATCAGAAACAGCAGATCTAATCATTGTGTTGTCATGCTGCAAAAACATTTTTAAACATGAATTTCATTTAAAGACAAATGATGGTTTCTCACCCAATGCCTTGCATATGTTTGCACTGCCTCTTAAAATCCACCAGTTATCTTTTATAATATTTTGAGTAGCATAACTGTCTATTGGCCTTTCTAAATTACAAACTAATGGATGGTTAAAAAAGTTTTTGTCATTATTTAAACGTAGGCATTATAAAAGGACAAGAAAGCTAACACATTATGGTTGGGCTTATAAATGCCTTCGGACAGATAGCCTAGTACCTACCTATAAACCTATGAAATATTGACCTCTTATTAATTCTTTCCAAGGCACTCAAAGTAAAAATAATTCTTTGTATCTTCTTTCTAAAAACAAAGAAATAATGTAGGATACCTCTTCTCTAAAAACTAAATCATCAGTTATTGGTGTAGATGCCCATGTAAAATAAATAAGTCAATAAGGCCATTGGACTGCATGGTCGGAATGGCAAACTGTATCATGCTCTAGAACATGGGATATTGTCCCACTTGTTAGTATAAGTCAGTTCCTTTCAGGAAACTACACACAAAAACTAAAAAAAAAAAAAAAACATTTTTTCAGCCTGTCTTGAACATTTCTGCATTAATAATGGGCAGGATTCACGAAACCTCCGTGTAAGAGTTACAAAGCTTACACGGAGGCTGCAGTTAAATGGTGTGACGTCAGCATTCCATGCATATTCATGAGGGCATGCTGACTCACACCCAAGGCTAACACGGTCCATGTAAGAAAGTAGGGGGCGTGTCCATAGGGCGAGCCCTGCAAACGGACACGCCCCCAGAAGAGTAACAGTCCCGAAAGTAAACCCCCACGACAGAGTCCGCGTAAATGTCAATAAACGCAACACAACACATGCCCCCACAGACTATAAACATAAAATGTAAAAATGTACATGTTATAATTTTTTTTATAAGTTTTAAAGATGTTTGCCCGTGAGTGCGCTTGTTTGTGCGGGCGTGCCCGCCGCTTAGTCACAGTTAGCAGTCAGTGGAAAAGCATATAAGATCTAAATATGCAAAGTAAGCCAAAAAGCAATAGCGTAGTGGTAGAGATGTCGGCTGAAGAAGGGGCAGCCATGGTTCAAGCCCCCCCAACATCAATTTTTATTTTTAGTGAAATAAGCACGAAACAATTCCCTGACATATATGTACATATATAAAATTATTTTTATGTAAAATGTAATGAAATGGGACATGTATTATGAAGAAATGTGTGATAATAAAAAAAAAACAAATGTCAGAAGTGCCTATAGCTGAGCTACACTCTAACAAGCTGAGTATATCTGCCCGTAGGTGAGCAGTGGTTTAACAGGTGTAAAATGAGTGCCCGGGGTTGAGCAGCATTCTAACATGCTGAAACTGTGTGCCCATAGCTGAGCATAATATGCATACTGACAGCCAAATGACACGTAAACCAGCGTAACCTGTTTGCACGGAGCTGCGCACCATGCCAACAAGCTAACCAGCGGGCAACGTTGAGCAAGCTGTATCAAAACTGCCTTTACACAGACACACCTCCTAGCCTGTGTAGACAGTCATAAAATAAAAAAAGCAATGACCAGGCTCGAACTCAGGATACCATGCACCATAGTCAAAGTACTGAACCACTAAGCCATGACAGTTGCTCTTAAAAATACAGTAATAGCATATATATAGGAATGAATGGAAAGAGAAGCATGACAAAGCAGGTTTTGTGAAGCTGATACATTTCCAAAATGGCCAATCACAGGTAAGTGCAGGAAAAACGGCATATATAAGCCCCATAGGCAGGAATACACAGCATAACTGATAGTGGAACCGATTTACAGTCAGGATGGCAGGTGTAGGAGAGGGTAGTTGCTTCCGAGCACAGAGGTGGGGCATTGAGGAGTCCAAATATATGGTTTGGCTCCTCGTCCATGATCATGAGGCCCAACTCATGCAGGGCCAGGTCCTGTGGGGAGCATACAAGGCTGAGGCGTGGGACCGGTTGGCACATGATCTCACCAGTGCCACAGGAATACCAAGGACTGGTGAACAGGTCCGTCACCACCATGCGGACCTGAAGAGACAGAAGCAGGACCAACTGAACCGTTGGATCCAGGAGGCCCGGCAAATGCCCAACACCCTACTACTGAGTAAGTTACATGTAATTATTTATGTAGAAAGTTAACCTAGCTGATATTATGGAGATGTGTATTCCAATATTACTTCATTTATATTGCAGTTGCAGGTGTCCGTTCCACGAAATGTTGAGCCTGTGCCGATAGGCTTGTGTGGTTGCGCCACCAGGCAGGTTAGTAATTCTCTCCCTGTAACTGTAAAAAAATATAAGTATGACAGCTTGCAAAAGAGTGCAGTGTAGTCACCTATTAATATAAAGTGCAAGTAACAGTGTAAGAGAGATTCTGCTAGTACTGTGTGATTACATAAGTGTGATGCAGCCTGTAATCCAAAAATAAAAAGAAACAAGTCTGAAATAAACATGTTCCACCTGTATATAATAGTACATAACCTGCAGCAGGCTGAAAATTACAGCTACACAAGCTGAGTAAAACACATGTGTGAAATATATCCCTGTTTAAATTCTGAAACATGACACAAGTGAGACTGTTGGAAAGGATTGTTATAACCAAGTAAAACATGTCAATAAAGCCTAGAATTAAGTACCATCCTGAATCGTAAAAATAAAACAAGTGAGAGTGTGAGAAAGAGGTATGAATCCACCAATAAAGTTGTAATAACTCCTGAATAAAGTATACTGCAGTCAGTACAGAATGAAATGAATGTGACAGGCACAACCAAACAGCGAAATGTGTGGAATAAAGTACTGAAGCTGGAATGTGTGTCCCACAATTTGGATATGTTGCTGTCAGTTTGCAATATGCAGATAGTATGGTTGTATGAAATACCAAACATCCACAGTTGTCTAGAGCCATAAAAAGCAAATGTAGCAGGATGCTGTAGCTGAACAGAGCCAGATATGAATGTGTATGAATAAAAATGAAATGTATATTAATGTAGCAGTAACATTCCTATCACCAACATGCATAAGTTTACACATAGGAAACTGTAGTCAGACCTGTAGTGTGTATATATCTGCAGATAGTAGAAATGTACAGCATATGTATAGGTATTTGAAGTTGTTAATGAAATATTTCTTCACCCTACCCTATAACCACAAATAATCCATTCGACATGAAATGGGTATGTGTATTCACAATTAACTCCCCTGGACATTTGTCCTGTTGGTTCATACATATTTGCATGTATGTTGATGCATGTGCCCTGTTCATACATCCAAACCTGATGGCCTGTTGCCATCAATCAACCCTACATGTTGTTGGATTGTGTATTGTTGTTCAAATTATGCATGTGTTATGCTTGCTGTTCAATGGCTTGAATCTATGGGTGTTTGGTTAATGGGAATACTAATGCATGCTGTTATAACTAATTGTGAATGGTATTGTACGTTACTAACCCAAACTGTCATTAAATAATGCAAAACATAGGATGACAGGGAAGGTGGGTTCCAGCTGACCCACCTCTCCCACCTCAGCTGGCGAGTGCACCTTGCAGTAGTGCCCAGGCCGGACCCTCCTCCGGTGGCCCTGTGCCACCTGCGGGTGGAAGCGCTGCAGGGGATGGGGCTTGTCCCCCCTCTGCAAGCGTGGCTGGAGGAGAACATCCACTCACCCTCCGTAGTGTCTGGACTGTGGTGCGTAGGGAGATCAGGCACGCTGTGCTTGTGCCCCTACACCAGCTTGACGCACAGGTGGCACAACTCACGGGCATGCCTGCTGCCCATCCTACACAGCCCCTAGCACAGCCCCCGTCTGGGGCTGTGAAGGCACAGTGGCAACTGCCCATAGGTGGGGATCTCAGTTCCACTGTTGCCATCTGTGGGCTCATGGGCTCGAGATATCCAAACATCCATCCCTGTCAATTATGTATCCCCCCCACATGTGTCATACACCACCCCTGTATGCGTCTTGTTTGACTTGTCTGTTAACCTCCCCTACCTACCTCCCCAGCTATACCGTCTTCCTGTACCTGACATACCACTCTCACCTGAAAAAAAAAAAAAAGGGCACTCTGTACCCACAAAAAAATTACACCCCATACATAGCTGCCCATTTTGCACACATGTCTGCTGGACATGTAAACTGGCAATTACAGTTGGCTGTACAACAAATATTGTTGTCCTCACACCTCTCTCAGGGGTGGAAGGTTTCAAATTTCACACCAAATTACAAACATATGCACAGCTGTTGCTGACAAAGAAATGGGCAGCTATGGGCCTTTCCTACATCCCTCCTGCAAAACCCGAGCTTGTTTTCCCACTGTCCTACCCTCTTTGTGCCCCCTTTTTCACCACTTTCCTATCTCCCCATTTTCTTTTCTTTAAAAGAAAATAGCGTGGGTGTGTGCGAGAGTAAGCACTTCTAAGCAGTAGTAAGCGGGAGTGTGCTTCTGTGCGCTTAGCTAAGCGTGTGTGTGCGAAGCTAAGCGGCAGTGCGCATGCGTGACCTCCGCGCAAACCAGCGCTAACCCACTTACAACTGCTTAAAAGTGCCTTAGTCACTCTGAATGACAAGGCCTGTAGTTTTCTCAGCAACAAAATAAAATACTTCTGTCAGTCTTGAACCCAGGAAACACTCGTCTGCATGACTTACCACTAAGCCATGACTGCTATACAAGAACATTGTGCTGAAAGAAATATATCATGAAATAGTAGGAATTAATGTAAAGGGAATATAGCATGTCTAGTACACAAATCATGTCATGTATATTTACTGTCAAATCTAGTGGATTTGTAAAATAGTACTGTGTGAAGAGAAACAGCCATGCTAGTTGGTAGCTAGTAGGTAATAATGTCACAGTAGCATCTGGCAAGCCACACACAAACTCAGAGCAGGATAAACACTGCCATAGTTGAATAGTTAAAAGCCCAGACATAGCAACTGTGACTGAGTTACAGGGATGTCCCTGATGTGAAAACAAATGTCAACTGTGCCCCACTGACACCCTGTGAAATGTACTAACAGTAGGCAGAAAGGTGTTACTACACATGCAATGGTAACTATGAATTACTGAAAGCATGCACCACTTGCACGTCACAAATGGTGTAGTAATACATATGCTCGAAATAACCCACAGTCACAACTGCAGAATATCAGAATATTTCATTGGAGTATCCCACTGATATGTACCATTCCATGAGGCTGATAAAAGATGGACCTGAGAGTATCTGAGGCCTGCTCAGCAGCATGATCAAATACCCTTGTAAGTGTCAAGGCCCACACCATGGCCAGACCACACTGCATGCAGTAACACTCAACCACAACAAACACATAGGGAATTGCTGCCCAAACAGATATAGCAAGCATTACAAGCTGTGAATGTAAATGGAAAATAGGAAAGCCATAGCAACACATTACAGGAAAGACACCTAGCAGGCATACAATGAGTGAATGTAAAGGGGAAATATTGAAGCCATAGCAACAGATTGCAAGAGCCACTGCTATATACCAGTTACACCACAATCCCCACAGGAAAGCACGCACACCCATATACACAGTATTACTAGTCATAGGTGTCAGTTTACATACACACGGAGAAGAGGAAACTGGAGGAAGGAATACTCAGCTTACAGAACAACATGCATTGCAGTGTCTACAACACAGCCTGAAATATGAGAGACATACCAACCCTTACACTCACAGAACAGTGTCCACAGCAAACCAGCATGGTCCCCACCCTGATAATCTGAAAGGGCTACGCCTACCTAACAGACCTTTTTATAGCACTGTCCTGAAATCACAGTGAGAGCTGCAATCAATACACAACAGGCTGCATGCAATTAGTAAATACTGGCTAACAATTGGTGCAGAGGCCATCACATGGACATGTGCAGATACCTACAAAAGCATCCTGTACTCCCAGTCCACACATGCAATATTGTCATTGCACCCTCTGGAGGTACAGACAGAGAGAGAGAGAGAGAGAGAGAGAGAGAGAGAGAAAGAGTGAGAGAAAGAGAAAGAGAAATAGAAAGAGAAAGAAAGAAATTAAAAAATTTAAAAAAAAGTAACAACAAAACAAACAAGTTGACAGCAGGCCAAGTAACTGCAAGCCTACGCAAACAACTGCAACAAACACAGGTAATGTAAAGTACTAATATAATAGTCTACATACTGTGAATCCTCCATATGTGTTATTGGTCTGTATCTATGTATATGAAGATGTGCATAGGGACGGGGACATACTGCAACTGTCACTGAAGGCTCTACATACATATGTATGTGAAGGTAGCTATGTGCACATAGCAATGTAGGTTGTAGTGCAATGTACAAGTAGGTTGTACAGTAATGGATGTTCATCAGTACGCTACTGTGTGTATACATATGTGGAACTAAAAAGGAGTATATATATATATATATATATATATATATATATATATATCATGTGTATACGTATGTATATCGAGATATGTATGTATATATATATATATATATATATATATATATATATATAAAATATGCATATGTGTATACATAGATAGAGAGGGATGTAGAAATACATAGACATATATAGTTTCACAGTGTCATAGTTTAGTACTAGGCTATCTGCAGACAGTGTACAGAATAGATTTAGAAAACTGTGCCTCTGTATAGTAGTGACACAGTGAAGACCCCCCTTACATAATAGCATTAGTTTACTGTGCCTCTGTCTAGTAGTGACACAGAGATGACCCCTGGTGTAAACCTATGATCTCCCATCCACTCGTCAAGAATTCACATGAAGAGAGTCAGTGTGGATCTCTGCCTAAAATGAACTGGGATTCTGTTCCAGAGTATAGGAAACCTCTGAGTTATGGATCTGTCCCTACAGCATGTCCTATTCATATTTATTTTATTTATTTTTTATTTATTTTACATTTGTTGACCGGGAATGTCCAACTAGGTTCCACAGAGCCTGTTTTCAGCGGAGGCCCGGGGAGAAATGCTCCAGATGCATGTTGTTGGAATGTGGGAGGAAACCGGAGTACCCGGAGGAAACCCACGTGAACACAGGGAGAACATACAAACTCCACACAGAAGGCACCCCAGCCGAGAATCGAACCAGAGAACCTCTTGCTGTGAGGCAACAATGTTAACCACTGCACCATTTGTGCTGAGGTTTAAATCTGTAGCTCTTGTGGTTCTGATGGATATGGATTTTACGAGGTGGAACATGTCCATCAATTCCTGATTGGACATGGCCTTACACGTCAGGCACAGATCACCTCTAAGTAGGCGGTATGCTACGGAATAGAGCTGGAGTTTCTTTAGTCTGGCAGCATATGACATTTGTTGGAGACCCTTGATCCTCTCGGTGAAGTACTTATGGGGTCTCCCTAGCTGTTGCAAGTGCCAGGTGAGGTACATACCAAATGGGGCATAGTACACATTCATGGGCCTGATAAGGGAGGAGTATAGGGGTACAATGACCTCCGTTGATCTGGATGTGAATCCCTTCATGATAAGATGGGCAAGGTAGGAAGTCTATCCAACCACTTTGGCAACGTGGGTGTCAAATGAAAGGTCAGTATCGATTTGTGTCCCCAGGTCTCTGATTACTTTGTCTATACTCAGTGGGTTACTGTCTATGTGATAATATGTGGGTACTTTGTTTTTCCCAAAGGGTATGACTATACATTATTTGGCATTCAGTTTAAGGCCATGAATCCAGCACCAGTTGTCCGTTTCAGTGAGGCCTTTCTGTAGGATGTATGTGTCAGCTGGTGTATCGACTATGGCGCCTAGTATGCAGTCATCTTTGAACATTGTCAGCCACTACCCTCCCATGTTTGCTTCCACATCTGAGAAATAAATGCCGAACATGAGGGGTCCCAGGACAGAGCCCTGTGGGACACCACTTGTGACTGGCTCTGAGTGTGACATGGCACCAGTGATTTTGACTTTATGGTTTCTATCCTTTATCCGGTTTGCAACCCATCTTGTGACATATGGATTTACATTTAAGCTGTTGAGCTTGTCTATGATGCCAGAGTGGGGAATTGTGTCAAAAGCTTTAGCCAAGTCCAGGTAGGCTGTATGGACTGCTGTGCCCTCGTCAATGGCTCTAGTTACTGTTTTGAAAAGGTCAACCAGGTATAAAAGGCAGGATCTGTCCTTTACAAAGCAGAACTGGGTGGGATCAAGTGTCTGTAAGTCCCCAAGGTCTCTGTGTATGAGTTCCATAATGAGTCTTTCCATAGCGTTGCAGACCAGGCTGGTTAAGCTTATGGTGCGGTAGTTACCAGGGTCTGTAGAGGTGCCTCCTTTGTGGAGTGGGACTACTGTTGCTGTATGCCAGTGTCCAGGTACATATGCTGTAGTAAGGCTATGGTTAAATAGCATTTTATGTGCGGGTTTAGCTCCTCTTGGAGTTCACGTAGCACGCAACCCGGGATACCGTCAGGTCCCATTGATGCTGTGTTTATAGCTTTGCTGAGGGCGGTTCTCAGCTGGACATCTGAGATGACAGGCAGGTTACATTCAGCTGGGATAAGTAATTCCTCTTTTGGGGGTGAGGGAGGGGAGAAATCTGCACTGAACCTGTCTGCCAGAATGTTAGCAATATCTGTGTGTTCAGTGTAGTTTTTGTCACTGTGAACTAACTCTGAACATATCTGAGGGTTTCCGCCCAGGTGTCCAACATAGCAGAAGAAGGCCTTGTGGTTATCTGTAGTGTCCATAGCGATTTTCCTCTCAAAGTTGGCCTTGCATGTTTGTATGAGAGAACGTAGCTTTCTACTAGTGCTGATCAGAGATGCCTTATCTTTATGGGATTCTGCTCTGTCGTGCAGTAGCTACCTTCTTTTGTTATACAATTTGTTCATGGCTGGGGTCCACCAGACAGGACGCCTGCCCTTGGTGGAGAGGGTCTTGGTTTTATTTCGGATTGCATGATCCATGCATTCTTGGAGATGTCCGTAGAAAGTATTTGTGAAGGAGTCTGCATTGTGGGATGTGGTTTCCACTGGCCCAGTGGGCTTAAAGGATACCAACTCAGTTTTAAGAAGTGTAAAGTCGGCTTTTGAGAGGTTTCTCACTGTAGTCTTTTGTGTTGTGGGTGGAGGTGGGATATGTATATCCAGGGTGATTAGTTTGTGGTCAGATGTGACTAGTGAGGGGTATACTTCCGGTGTGTAGCACATTGTCCCAATGTTTGTGATGATCAGGTCTAGTATATTATCTCCCCTTGTGGGAGAGGTGACTAGCTGTTGCATTGCATTTGAATTAATGAATTCCGGGAACCTTTGGGCTAGGGTGTTTGGGCTAGAATAATGCACTCAGTGTATGTTAGGGTAGTTGAAGTCTCCCAATATGATGGTGTTTGGTGGGACATTCATATCCTCCAATGTCTTCAGGAAGGCTGACTGTGGTTCCTGAGATTGGGAGGGTGGTCTGTAACTTGCTACCAGTTGTAAAGCAGTTTTGCCTACGGTTATTTGCACCTGGATGGTCTCTGATGCTTCATGTGTTGCCACTAACCTAGAGGTGTGCGTGTCCTTGATGAATATCGACACTCCCCCTCCCTTTTTGTTTTGGCCCGAGTTTTGGGGCCAAAAAGCATGATACGAGGTATAGCCTGGTACTGCTGGTGTGCTCTCAGGAGCCTTGAACCAGGTTTCACTTACTGCACAGACATCGAGATTGATAGAATATGTACGTACAGATATATGTAATACACACATACATATATAGATATATGTAGATACATATATATATATATACAGACAGATCTGACTGACAACAGATATGTCTGTATATGACTATCTCTCTCTGTCTGTCCCACACCCTCTCACTCTCTCTCTCCCTCTGTCTCTCTCTCTCCCCCTCTCTCCCCACATCTATATGTATATAGCTATATCTATCTATCTATATATATATATATATATATATATATATATATAAAAATATATATATATATATATATATATATATATATATATATATATATATATATATATATATATATATATATATATATATATATATATATATATATATATATATATATATATATATATATATATATATATATATATATATATATATATATATATATATATATATTGAGTGAGGCACATGTGTGCAGATGTATTGCAACAGGTGCCTGGTGACAAAGGCATGGAGTGAACACCAGTGTGGATACTGGAGTACCATACCCCATTCCAAAACACTGACACCAGTAACCACCACATATGTGCATGCCTGCCCACCACTGCATGTGTCAGGGGGGAACAGGGGCAACAAGTGTACAATAGGCTCCCCATTGATATACACAGTGGCACTGCTGGATATACATAGTTAGGTCACACCCATTACAGTTGTCCAACAACCATGGTAACACCTCCAATATCCACAACCCAAATTACCTATGTCTGTCGTCCTTGTCACCGCAGTATAGAGCACATGGTGGAGGTACAGGTTCCTACCCACAGATACGACATACCC
The DNA here is from genome assembly GCF_019279795.1 of Protopterus annectens. NCBI lineage: Eukaryota > Metazoa > Chordata > Ceratodontiformes > Protopteridae > Protopterus > Protopterus annectens. The sequence continues at coordinate 1,064,460,768 of NC_056748.1, read as the reverse complement.
TGGAGTAAACCACACAGAATTAAGAAGCAAGGCTCCCCATGAGTAGATGTCAGACATACCCCTGCTGAATGTTATGCAGATACGTAATATGCCATATGAGTCACCCTGTGTAACTGTTTGTAAGGAGCAGGTACAATCATATCACATGTGTCACAAGGGGCAGGGTAGCATAACAGTATGCTGCTGTAGGCCCAGGGCCAATAGCATATTACCTACCTATGACACAATGCACACCCATGAACCCATTGCAAACCAAATATGTGAGGTTGAATGAGTGTGCCAGTGACTGGGTGCATGTTATGTACTGGTGTGATTGCTCACCATGACTGTCTGTCTGTCATGGTAGTGTGTGTCCTTGGTGTGAGGCCAGAGACAGATGTGTGAGGTATTGCGATCAACACATACTACATTGCCATATGTTGTGCTGTGTTACCCTGTATGTGACTGTGGTGTAGGTAGGGTTATGGCAAGTAAGAGTAGTGTGCATTACCAGTGAAATATGTAACGTGCATTGCATGCAGTGCATGGGTTGATAATGTTCCCCATACAGTACCTTGATACAAACCCCCAGTGTGAGGTTGTGCATTGGACCTGAACCAGTGTGCTGACTGCTGCAGTATACTAGTCTGTCGTATGGAGTGTGCCAGGTAATGTTGCACAGTTGTCGGCTGAGCACTGATATCTGGTCATTTACATGTATATCCCCCAATAGACAGACATATTCTATATATGGGGGTTAAGTTATATCACTACAGTTGAGTATTATGTGTATTATGTGTGCCATAGTTTGCTGACATATATTGCTGACATATTTTCCTTCTCCTTTTCAGGGCTATGGTTCACCAGCGAAACCCTGTGTACTCCGCTGCGGAGGAGGAAGAGATACACCAGAGGCTGGTGCGGGATTTTGCAATACATTTTTCCCGCACCAGCCAGAACCAACAGGAGAGGGCTGCACTGTGACAAGACCTGGTCCGTCGGGTAAATGACATAGGCACACATAAACGGACATATGAGCAGGTACGCCATCACTGCAGTGATTTAATTAGAAATGTCCGTCAGAGTGCGTCGGATATCCACAGGCAGCAGCTTGCCACAGGTGGTGGGGTGACTAGACATCCCCCCCTCACCAGACTGGAGGGACTACTCCTACGTGTTGTGGCTCCAGCCCAACAGCAACAGCAGCAGCATACATGTGTAATGATGGAGGCTGGAGCCACCCAGCAGCAGGACACGGAGCATGCAGGTAACATGCCATGTGTATAGTTGACCGTTCTGTACACTGTTAGTTTATGCATGTGTGAGGTGTGTCCTCAGTTTGTAGCTGTAATCTTGGTAATTATTGTGCAAGAGTGATATTCTCAATATCAGCAGTAGACTTGTGGAAGCTAACTGTTGCACTACTGAACTGTATCATACTCACAGTATCAATGGCACAGTTGTGCCCGCTGACAATAAATGTCTCATTTCTGCAGGTCCCTCTGGTGTAACAGCAAGGCAGCCTATCCATGCTGGCGAGTGTGTAATAACAATACCTTCAATAATCTTGATACTAATAGTAGTAATAGGCTGAAGCAGTAGTGTTATGTGTTTGATTGCAGGTGTGTTTGTGTCTGTGTGTTGATATCTCATATACTGAGGAGTGTGCATGTGTGCATGTGTGCATGTGCGCATGTGCGCATGTGCACATGTGTGCATGTGTGTATCAGTGGTGACATTGTGTACACATTGTAAACTGTGTTTCCTGTCTTACTCCCACAGGTTCTGGTGCTGCTCTGGTGTTGTGCAGCAGGGAACCTGAATAAGCTGCTGTGGATAGTGATAATGATGATACCTGTGTAATGGCACAGGGAGGTGTGCCAGGGTCTGTCATTGGTCAGCCAATTGACAGTACACAGCTGTCGACCCCATCAATGTGCCCAGTCATCCTGCCACTACATCCTTTGTCACCAATGTCCCTAGGTGATGGACAGGATACAGTGGGCATTGACCAGGGTAATGTGGTATTGGTGGCACATGCATCCCCACACAGCAGCCATGGCCAGGGTCCTGACATGGTACCACACAGGCAGACGTCCAGTGGTTCTCGTGGGAGCATCTGTGGGCATACTGCCCCTGTCAGATGTGCCCACAGAGGTCTTTCAACCTCAGCTATGTTTCGGGCTGTAATGCAGGCACAGTCACGTATGGAACGGTACACCAGACAGGGTCTGAGGGAGCTGAGAGCATGTCACACAGCTATGAATGACAGTATGTGTGATGTTGCGGCTGCCATCCATAACTTCACCGAGGTCATTGACAGATGTTGGGGGGACACATTAGATCTGTTCCACAACTACATGTCCATGAGCCAGGGCAATGGTGGATGGTTGAGGCGTCGATGTGGCCATATGCCAGCAACAGCAGCAGCTGGCAGCCGTCGCGGACAACAACAGGCCCGCGGCCACTCCCATAGTGCCAGCAGCAGCCCCAGCAATGCTGGGTCTGTGCTGTCATCAGACCGCCCCAGGAGACCACATGCATGTGGCTCTAGACAGTCCCAACAGGGACCTGTCTCCAGTCACCAACCACCTGCTTCTGATGACAGTACCCAGTCTGGCTTAGTACCTGATACCCCTGCCAGGCACAGGTACCGTGTCCGTGGCCACAGACAGTGATCTATATGACCTGGCAGGTATAGTCTGTGGCTGTCCACAAACACCTGTATATGGCAGCCATGAGGTGGGACTGTGTGCATGCATACACACATGCAAATTGATAACACCTAGGCCTACCGCATACATGCACACACTGCATCAACATTGCCCCATCTTGTACTGCTGTCCCTCACCAACACACACACACAGACATGTCAATTGGTTGTATCAGTGGCAGACTCAGGCATACCAAGTACACACCCTGTGCATATGATGAAACTGTGCCACCTCCTGCAATCTGTAACATCGGTGCAGGAACAGGTTAACATGGTGCTGATGCACAGGGTGACTACATAGAAGTGTTGTAATAGTATAATGTTGACAACAGTACAGTGTAATGATATAATTGTGGGTATATCCCAGCATGCCTGATGCAGTTACAGTATGAATGCCATTGTATTGTTTTGTACACCCATAGCAATTACCATTGTGTACTGTCTGCACATCTTTGCATACTGGTGGTGAGGCTGTCAAGAGATGGCCACCTACATAGGTAGCACAGAGGATACGAAAATGTACATATTGATACTCGATGGTCATGTCAACTGCAAGTTGCATGCTGTCCACACTCGACTCTGCAATGAGGATGTTTGAGGATGTTGACATCTGTGCAGTAATACACAACAGGTTCAAGATTCACAAGAGCACACTAGCACTACAAGGTCACACCTCATACCATGCATGACAGCCCCAAAACACAGAACTAACTATGACAGGAGGGAGAGTCTCCATACATGTCAAGGATACTGTGGTGCCAGGACAGGTAGCATACTTCATACTAAGTCTGGAACTGCTGAGTGTGGGCTCAGTGTCTGTTATTTGAAATGTGTATTATTACAAGTATGAGCACTTGGGTATCAGGCCAGTTATTCAACATTATGAAGGTACATGGTCTATACACTTGTGGGGGGTGGGGCTGGACCCAGCCCGACTGACCTGTGAATGTCTGGGTACAGGCTTATAGTCTGCATACAGGCCTGCTGACTGTAGCTTTGTTTGTATGCATGTTTGCTTGTTATGTTCCTGAAACACTGATTCCACCTGCAGTGCAGATTTACAGTGCCTCTGTGGATCCCTAGTGACATCTGTATTGCTTACTGTACTGATGTCCATGTCTCACTTGACAGAACGTCACTGTTTGTCCTGTTTGCATGTAGGTTGCCTGTAACACATTGCATATGACTTACCTCGTATTTGCTCAAGACAGCATTCATATATGCCAGCACTAACAAATCAGGAGCACTACACCCTCAGATACTCACCTTGAGTACCTTGTTCCCCATTGGCCCTATGTGTCGTTAATTAGTATGGGATTCACAATGCTATGGTAGCATGTGCAAAGGTCACCTGTCAATCTACTCTCTGGTCCAGTTGGTGAATCTGTGAGTCATGTGGCAATGTTACAGCTGCCTCATGTACACAGACAACCCTCTCCCCTTCCCATACACTTACAACACATGTGAGAGATGCAACCACATAGCCAAACTGGGGGCTAAGCTCTCTTAACTCAGTACTGGCATACCCTGTCAGGTGGAGTGGGATACTACAGTGAATACAGTACCAGTCTCACATAGACCTGCCACAACCGCAATCCAAACACAGAAACACACAGGTACATTCTTGGACTCTCAGAATAGCATCCTGCCTGAGCAGCTGACACCTTCAAAGCAGACACACAAGCAAACGTTAAGCTAGAGCAGAGCACGTGCAACACATAGCTCACAAAGCCTGTGTGCCAAACAGTCACAGGCCATACAGCTTGACAACACACCTGCTACAGTTGTAATAGGTACCTCTATCGTCAGGTACACTGAGGTCCTGCTCACCAGGCTGAACAAGGTGAAGGTCATGCTGAGATGCCCGTCGGGCACTATGATCCACCACATAACACAAGCATACAGGTCACTCCAAGGCATGTAGAAATATGACTCAGTCATTGTCTGTGCCAGTGTGCATGACCTGTGATGCACCTCCCTGGACTACATGTTAGGGGACATAGAGGGGCTCTCTGAGCTTGTGGCACAGGCTGGTATGACTCTGACCTTGAGTAGCATCTTACCCTCACCAAGAATGTTGCCACAATATGTAGACAGGATGATCAGTTTCTACAATTACCGTATGTTTCGGTGACATTCTAAGGGGATCCAATGCCTGTCAACATGGGATTACATGCTGGACAAGCCACATTGCTTTGCTAGGGACAGCTTGCACCTGTCACCCATGGGCCGTTGTATATTGGCAGAGGCTCTTGCTACACACATAGTGCCTTTGTATGCAAGGCTGACATTACATAACCACCTACACAGGTATCACATGGGATAGGACACTAATAGTAATGCTACTCAACATCAGCAGTGTAAACCTCAAGATGCATGCAGTGGAAACTGTCCTTAGCATGGGGTACAGCAATATCCATGCAGTAACAGACTCCTGGTACAAGGCTCCCAGGTGCACACCATCACTGCCAGGTCATACCTCATACCATGCTTGTCGTCCCCTACACATGCACCAAACCAGAACAGGGGGGATGTATCCAAAGGCACCTCAGATACACACACCCCCAGGTTGGTGGCACAGCACAAAGCATCAGAGCCTATCCATGTGCAACTAACTGTGGGTTAGACTGCCTTCAGGCTCATAGCCTGGCACACACCACTCTCCCATACCCAGGTAAACCACTTGGCCTTCCTGACAACACTGGGAATATGACGGTCTCTACAAACACCATTATATGGGTGGACTGCAACTACCCAAACATAGAGTGTGAGCATTACTCTAGCTCCAAGACCCTAGCTAAAGGGTTCCTAGCATTCATTCCCTGCATTGCTATGGAACAACTTGTTACCACTCCCACAAGAGGTGAAAACATGCTGCACCTGTTCATCACCAACATGTGGACTATAAGCTCCAGACCAGTCGTGTATCCCTCGCTGGTGGGATGACACCATCTACAACTCACACTGTATATTCACATACCACATGCAGCCCTTGCACGGAACACCACAGTCATACAGTTGTCTAATGCATATGCCATGTATTCACATGAGGCAGGCTTCGGACATGGGAACTATTGAAGTTCACAGGTACATATGTGTAGGTGGCACACACATACATCATGTGTGCATTGACATTACTGATATAATGTATGTCGTGCAATATTGGGAACAACACCCCACACACATGGACAAACTGTGTGACAAAAACACACATGGCGTTTGTAGGATACAAACCCCTACCTAACTATGTTATGTCACTTGTGAGAGACACAGTAGCAGAGTGTGCTATTTGCATTACTGGGAGGCTTGCTTCCTCCTGCTGTACTTATAGGGTGCTGACATCATCAGTGTTTAGACAGTGGAATATGCAGCATGTGTTGTATTGTACTAGTTGCCAAAAGGGACATTTTTCTTACACGTGGAATTGCACACACACTACTCCCCCACACACATTCACACACACACTGAGCACTTGCAGGATTCAAACCCCTACCTAACTATGTTATGACACTTGTGAGAAATGCAGTAGCAGAGCGTGCTATTTGCATTACTGGGAGGCTTGCTTTCTCCTGTTGTACTTATAGGGTGCTGACATCATCAGTGTTTAGACAGTGGAATATGCAGCATGTGTTGTGTTGTACTAGTTGCCAAAAGGGACATTTTTCTTACACATGGAATTGCGTACACACTACTCCCCCACACACCTCTACTGAGCATTTGCAGGATTCAAACTCCTACCTAACTATGTTATGATACTTCTGAGAGACGCAGTAGCAGAGTGCACTATTTGCATTACTGGGAAGTCTGCTTTCTCCTGCTGTACTTATAGGGTGCTGACATCATCAGTGTTTAGACAGTGGAATATGCAGCATGTGTTGTGTTGTACTAGTTGCCAAAAGGGACATTTCTCTTACACGTGGAATTGCACACACACTACTCCCCCACACACTGAGCACTTTCAGGATTCAAACCCCTACCTAACTATGTTATAACACTTGTAAGAGACGCAGTAGCAGAGCGCGCTATTTGCATTACTGGGAGGCTTGCTTTCTCCTGCTGTACTTATAGGGTACTGACATCATCAGTGTTTAGACAGTGGAATATGCAGCATGTGTTGTGTTGTACTAGTTGCCAAAAGGGACATTTCTCTTACACATGGAATTGCAAAAACACTACTCCCCCACACACTGAGCACTTGCAGGATTCAAATCCCTACCGAACTATGTTATGACACTTGTGAGAGACGCAGTAGCAGAGCGAGCTATTTGCATTACTGGGAGGCTTGTTTTCTCCTGCTGTACTTATAGGGTGCTGACATCATCAGTGTTTAGACAGTGGAATATGCAGCATGTGTTGTGTTGTACTAGTTGCCAAAAGGGACATTTCTCTTACACGTGGAATTGCACATGCACTACTCCCCCACACACATTCATACACACACTGAGCACTTAAAGCATTCAAACCCCTACCTAGCTATGTTATGACACTTGTGAGAGACGCAAGTAGCAGAGTGTGCTATTTGCATTACTGTGAAGCTTGCTTTCTCCTGCTGTACTTATAGGGTGCTGACATCATCAGTGTTTAGACAGTGGAATGTGCAGCATGTGTTGTGTTGTACTAGTTGCCAAAAGGGACACTTTTCTTACACATGAAATTGCACACACACTACTCTCCCCCCCCAACAGTCACACATAAAGCACTTGCAGGATTCAAACCCCTACCAAACAATATTATGACACTTGTGGGAGACACAGTAACTGAGCGTGCTATTCAAATTACTGGGTATCAATTGTCCTCTTGACATATGTATAGTGTGCTGACATCATTATGTATGAAGAGGTATGTACATCTGTTACTATCCATCAGTACGGGGGAGAGCATATCTATGCATTAAATTTGCACAGGCACAGTGGCCTACTGTACTGTGGAGGCAGATGCCAAATACACTGTGGATAGCCTTCTGTATTCCCTAGGGACAACAGCCTAGTATTGCACTCTATGGCCATATGATTACCTGTCAGATGCAAGTATCCGTTGCTCATATACTGTTTGTGGGTCTTTATTGCTATAGCTTTCCCTATCTCTATGAACAACTTGTGTACTGTGGAAGATGTTTGCATATGATTGGGATCCAGTACTTTACTTATGTCTCTGTTCTAATTTCACTGTGTTTACTGAGCAGATTTCTGTATTGTGGGAGGTTCTTGTGTTAACACATACAAATTCCAGATATGTATGTGCAACTACTGAACTGTGACATGGCCTAAGTGTGTGAGCATGCCCAGTTCACAGTTTCTATGGCTTCTTGACTGACACGTCTCATTTATCTAAGTGTGCGAGCATGCCCAGTGTGAACTTTCCTTATGTTGGGATCTGTGGTCCACCACATTTGTGTTTGTGTGTGGACGTCATCTATATTTCACATGTACAATTGAGTGATGGACGTCAGGTTGTGTTCTTACTGCCCAACTGCTTTGTTTCTGAACCTAACAGGCATTATGCTGTGCCTGCAGGGTTGCCATGGGATAGTTTGCATACAGTTGTCAACATCCTTTCCTACTGACCAAATAGTGTATTGTCGTATAGTGTACTGGTTCAGTACTTTCACTGTGGTGGACAGTATCATCGGTTTCAGCCCTATCACTGCATCAGATATCCACAGGCAACAGGTTGCCACAGGAGGTGGGGTGGCCACACATCCCCCCCTCACCAGACTGGAGGGGCTACTCCTAAGTGTTGTGGCTCCAGCCCCAGAACACCAACAGCAGTACACCTGCAATATGATGGAGGCTGGTTCCACACAGCAGCACAACATGGAGCGTGCAGGTAATATGCCATATGTACACTTGACTGTTCTGTACACTGTATCATATGCAATATCAATGGCACGGTTGTGCCCACTGACATTAATCTCATCATTTCTGCAGGTCCCTCGGGGGTTACAGCAAGGCAGGCCATCCATGCTGGTGAGTGTGTTTAACATAACCTATAATAGTCCTGATAATGCTAGTAACAGTAGTGTAACTCAGTAGTGCTCTGTGTGTATACTGCGGCGTGTGCATGTGTGCATGTGTGCAGGTGTGCCTGTGCCCATGTGTGCCTGTGTCCATGTGTGCATGTGTGCATGGGTGCATGTGTGCATGTGTGCATGTGTACACGTGACCATGTGGGCATGTGTGCATGTGTGCATGTGCCCATGTGTGCATGTGACCATGTGTGCATGTGTGCATGTGTCCATGTGTGCATGTGTCCACGTGTGCATGTGTGCATGTGTGCATGTGTCCACGTGTGCATGTGTCCACGTGTGCATGTCTGCATGTGTGCCTGTGTCCATGTGTGCATGTGTGCCTGTGTCCATGTGTGCATGTGTGCATGTGTCCATGTGTGCATGTGTGCATGTGTAGAAGTGCATCACTGGTAACAATGTCTGGAGACTGTAAACTGTGTTTCCTGTCTTCCTCCCACAGGTTCTGGGGCTGCTCTGGAGACCTGCAGCAGGGAACCTGAATCCTGTGCCACGGCTACTGGTAATGATGATATTTGTGTAATGGTACAGGAAGGTGTGTCAGGGTCCGCCATTGGTCAGCCAATTGACAGTACACAGCTGTCAACCCCATCATTGCACACAGTCATCCTGCCAGTACATCCTTTGTCACCATTGTCCCTAGGTGATGGACAGGATACAGTGGGCATAGACCAGGGTAATGTGGTACCTGTGGCACATGCGTCCCCACACAGCAGCCATGGGCAGGGTCCTCCGATGGTACCACACAGACAGTTGCCCATGGGTTCTCGTGGGAGCATCCGTGGGCGTACTGCCTCTAGCCGACGTGCCCAAAGAGGTCTGTCAACCTCAGCTATGTTTCGGACTGTCATGCAGGCGCAGTCACGTATGGAAAGGTACACCAGACAGGGTCTGAGGGAGCTGAGAGCATGTCGCACAGCCATGACAGACAGTATGTGTGACATTGCGGATGCTATCCGTAACTTCACCGATGTCATAGACAGACGTTGTGGGGACATATTACAGCAGTTCCACAACCAGATGTCCATGAGCCAGGGCAATGGTGGGTGTTTGCGGCATCGATGTGGCCGTATGCCGGCAGCAGCAGCAGCTGGCAGTCGGCGCGGACGACAACAGGCTCCCACACGCCCCCATAGTCCCAGCAGCAGCCCCAGCAATGCTGGGTCTGTGCTGTCATCAGAACACCCCAGGAGACCACGTGCACATGGCTCTGGACAGTCCCAACAGGGACTTGTGTCCAGTCAACACACTCCCGCTACTGATGACAGTACCCAGTCTGGCTTAGTACTGGATACGGTCCGTAGCACCCCTGCCAGGCACAGGTACCGTGTCCGTGCACACAGACACTGATCTGTATGATCTGCCAGGTGCAGTCTGTGGCTGTCCACAAACCCCTGTATATGGCAGCCATGAGGTGGAACTGTGTGCGTGCATACACACATGCGAAATGTTAACACCTAGGGCGTCCATATACATGCACACACTGCACCAACACTGCCCCACCCTGTACTGCTGCCCCTCACCAACACACATACACACACATGTCAATTGGTGGTATCAGTGGCTGACTCAGGCATACCTAATCCACACCCTGTGCATATGATGACACTGTGCCACCTCCTGCAATCTCCAACATCATTGCGGGAACAGGTAAACATGTTGCTGATGCACAGGGTGACTACATAGAAGTGTATTAGTAGTATCATGTTGGTAACAGTACAGTGTGCTGCTATGACTGTGTGTTTATCCCAGCATGCCTGCTGCAGTAACTGTATGAATGTCCTGAATTGTTATCTGCACCCATAGTACATACCAAAGTATAACAGCTGCACATAATTGCATGCCGGTGGTAAGGTTGTCAACAGATAGCCGCATACATGGGTAGCACAGGGGAAAGCTAACGCAAGTAGTGATATGCAATGGTGGACATGTACAGTAATGGTGTCAAGTTGCCCGCATGTAGATATGTGTGCAGTACCAATGTAATCCAAATCACAAATAACTATGACATAATATCAGTTCTACCATGGGCATCTGCGCTGTGTATTCCTGGGTACATGTTGATAGTGCCTACATATTTGCATTGCTACTTACTGTTATTGTTACCCCTTCTTTGTTGTACAATGCACTACTTCCAGCCCTGTTTACTGTAGCTTTGTTTGCATGCATGTTCGCTAGTTCCTGGAACACTGCTTACACCTGCAATGCAGAGTTACAGTGCTTCTGTAGACTTCTAGTGACATCTGCATAGCGTACAATACGTATGTCAACTTTCCACATGAGAGAACGTCACTGTCTGTCCTGTACGCATGTACGTTGCCTGTGACACATTGCACATGTCTTACCTGGCATTTACCCACGTGTGCAGTCATATATGTCAGTGCTACGAAACAGTAGCGGTACACCCACACATACACACCTTCAGTATGTTGTTCCCCATTGGCCCTATGTGTTGGTACTCACCATGGCAATCACACTACTAGGGTAGCATGTGCAAAGGTAACCTGTGAATCGCCTCTATGGTCCAGTTGTGGTTTATGTGAGTCATGTGTCAATGTCACAGCTGCCACATGTATGCAGTCAGCCATCACCCTTGGCCAGGAAAGTACAACACATGTGTGGGATGCCACCACACAGCCAATCTGGGGACTGGGCTCTCTGAACCCAGTAATGCCATACCCTGTCAGGTGGCATGTCATATATACTACATCCTGGACAAATGTCAAACCCAATCCCTGCTGCTACTATTGATAATACCCCTGAAGATGTTCCTGATAGTTTTGACCAATTCTTTACTGAGACATTTCAGGCCCTAGCTAGCCATCTACCTCCTAGCTCCCCTGGTCCTGAAAGTAGCACCCCTAGAAACCTACTTGCGTTCAGCTGCCAACCAGTCGCCACTTCACTTCTCCGTACCTTGATTGAAACAGAGAAACCCACTACACTTTCTGCTGATCAACTCCCTGCCGAGTACCTATCAAAATCAGATGATGCTATTGCTTACCCCGTCTCAAAGGTAATCAAACGAACCATGGAAGAATCTAAATTTCCCACCATCTGGAAAATGTCATATGTAATCCCACTTCACAAAGGAGGCAACTCTACTGAATTCTCCAATTATAGGCCAATAGCTATACTCTCTCCACTTGCAAAGATTATGGAAACTTTAGTCATAGACAATTCATGCACCACCTAATCCAAAATCGCCTTATGGCAGACACTCAGCATGGCTTCCGTCCTCATCACAGCACTACTTCAGGCCTCCTAGCCTTTACTAACACCATAAACCATACTTGTAACACTAATTATATATCCTCAGCCCTCTTTTTGGATCTTTCCAAGGCATACAATATGGTTGATCACCAACTTGTAATCCACACCCTGCAAACATTCTGTCTAGATACTGGAGCCTTCCAATGGTTTCAATCCTACCTGCATGGTCGACAGCAGGCTGGCCTCTGGCAGAACTAACTCTCTAACCTTCTACCTAACACCCTCAGAGTACCACAAGGCTCTATACTAGGGACCTTGCTGTTCTTCATCTTCATTAACGACCTTTATACTGTCATCCCAAAAGTCAACTGTATCCAATATGCTGAAGACTCTACTCTGATCTGCTCAGCCACATCTCCAGTAGAGTTATGGTCAGCTACCCAGACCACCTTTAATACAATAGAAAACTGGCTTTCTGAATATCATCTGATCCTAAATTCCAAATAAACTAAACTGCTGTTATTTCACCAACACGTAGGTTTACCGCTTTCACCGTTACCATAACATCAACTGATGGCACAATAATCTCCCCTGACCCATCTACTAAACTATTAGGTGTCATCATAGACAATAATCTCAAATGTGACCTACATGTTAACCAAATTATCAAAGCCATCAATAGAAAACTAGGGTCACTTTACAGAATTAAAGCCTTCCTAGCCCCTCCAGCTAAAGGTGCCATAGCTCGCTCACACCTTGTTTCAACCCTTCTGTATGCATCCCTCTACTCACGAATATGAACAAGACTGTCCTTAACAAACACTCAATTTGCTACAACCACATTGCCAGGTTTGCCACTGGGCTGCCTTTTAGGACACATCATTGCATCAATTTAAATCAGCTTGGTTGGCTTGCAATACCCAGCCTAATACAGTATAACCAACTGATTATGGCCTATAAAATCCTCTATAATCCAGACAATACTCCTGCACTTCAAATATTATCACCCCCTATAACAATCCTAGACCGCTTTGATCCTCTAACAAACTACTAATTCAGACTAGCAGATTTAATAACACAGCCGGTGATTCTCTCTTTGCAAACTCTGTAAGTAGATCCTGGAACTCACTTCCAGCTGATATTACCCTACTGTCCACCTTAGGTCAATTTAACACTAGACTCAAACAACATTTGTCACTTAACTGGCTATGTCAATGTATCAAGCCTGGCTAACTCGAATGTGTAAAATCTGTGAACCACTTTACTGTGTAATTTAATTTAATCCTGACTTGTGCTCAGGACTAACATTAACCTGTGGAACATGTTTAACTTGCTTACTTATGTAATCTCTGTAAATAATCTGTTTGTAATATGTAATGCTGGTATTATGTAATGCTGTATCTGCTACCCTCGTAGCTTGTCTCCCCGGCCTCCCTGAAATGGACATGCATCCAGTCGGACTATCCCGGTCAACAAATGTAGGATAAATAAATATATAAATAAAATATATTACAGTGACTACAATACAAGTCAGACATTGACACGCACTGACAGCATGCTGAACACACTGGGGCATACGTGGGGACTCAGAACAGCAGCCTGCCTGAGCATCACACACCTCCGCAGCTGGCACACAGGCATATGTTCCATCGGAACAGAGCACATGCCACACATGGCACACACATCCCCTGTGCCACACACTCACAGCCTGTAGGGCTACACAACACACCTGCTACAGACGTGTCAGGTACCTGTCTTGTGTGCTGCACTGGTGTCACACTCAACAGGCTGTATCTGGTGAAGGTCACAATGATATGCCTCAGGGGCACTATGGTCCACCACAGAACACATGCATACAGGTCAGTCAGAGGCACGGACACATATGACTCACTCATTGACCATGCCAGTATGGCTGCCTGAGACGTACCTCCCTGGACTACATGATAGGGAACATAGAATGGATCTCTCAGCATGTGGCACAGGCCAGTATGAGCCTGATGTTGGTTGCCAACATACCCTCACCAGGTATTCTACCACTATATGTGGGAAGGGTGTTGTATGTCTACATTATGCTCAGTCTCCACTGTCATTCATAGGGTATCTGCTGGCTGTCAACGTGTGCTTACATGCTAGGGAAGCCACAATGATGTGCAAGGGTCATCTTGCACGTGACACCCATGGCCCGATGTATAATGGCAAAGCTCCTTAGTACACACATACTGCCTTATGCTGCAGGACATGGTTTACATAGCCACCTCCGTGGGTATCACACAGGTTAGGACACTAACAGTGCTGCTACACAACAACAGCAGTGTACACTGGAAGATGCATGCACCAGACACTGTCCTCAGCACGGTGAACTGCAATGTCTGTGCAGTACCAGATTCATGATTCATGGCTCACAGGTGTTACCCATCACTGACAAGTTATGCCCCATACCATGCCTGTCCTCCCCTACATATGTAACACACATGGATAGGGGGGTGGTATCCCAAGGTACCACAGACACACACACCTACAGGTTGTTGGCACAGCACAAAGCATCAGGGCCTAATCATGTGCAGCTAACAGTGTGTCGGACTGCCATCTGGTTCATAGCCTGGCACACACAACCCTCCCATACACAGGAAGACCACCTATCCTCCATAACAACACTGGCAATATGACAGTCTCAAGAACTGTGTTTATATGGCTGGACTGCATCCAGCCAAACATTGTGTGTGAGCATTACTGTAGCTACAACACACTAGTTGAAGGGTTCACAGCATGTGGTCACTGAATTGCAGTGGAATGACATGTTACCACTATCACAACAGGTGGGAACATGCAGCACCTGTACATCGACTACATGTACACTATATGGCCCAGACCAGATGTGCATCCCCTGCTGTAGGTATTTCACCATATACACCCACACTGTATAGAGACATACCACGTGCGGACCCTGCACAGTAAGACACAGTCATATTGGTATACATTGCAAATACCATTTATCCACTCGAGGCATGTGTCAGACATGGTAACTACTGCAGGTCACAGGTATTTATGTGTATGTGTCACACACATACATCATGTGTGCAATGCCATTGCTGGTTTAGGCAATGGCATGCATTATTATGTACAAAGACCCACACAAGGTCATACTGTGTGACACAACCACACGTGGCAGTTGTGGGTTACCAAAACATACCTATCTGTACTCTGACAATGGTAATAGACACAGTAGCATAGCGCACTATTGGCATTACTAGCCAACTAGCCCTGTTTGGCTGTGCTGATAGTGTGGTGACATCCCCTGTGTTTACTGGGGGAGTATGCAGCATCTGTTGTATTGTAGTATTTGCCAAAAGGATCTGTTCTCTCACACTTGCCTTTACACACACCCTACTACCCCCACACACACTTGCCATTTGGAGGATTCATTCCCCTACCTAACTAAGTCATGACACGTAAGAGAGACGCATTAGCAAAGGGCACTATTTGGTTTACTAGATAGTTCTTCTTCTCTGGCTGTACTTATAGGGTGCTGTCAACATCAGTATTTTGAAAGGGTAATGTGCATCAGGTAGTGTGATCTCCTGATTGCCAAAACTAACATGTTTTTTATATGGAAATGCACACACACAAACTCCCCACATCCAAACACACACACATGCCATTTACAGGTTTCAAATTCCTACCTAACTACATTACGATACTCGGGAGAGACGCATTAGCAGAGTGCACTATTCACATTACTAGGAGGCTTCCCTTCTCCTGCTGTACTTATAGGGTGCTGACATCATCTGTGTTTAGAAAGGGGAGTGTGCATCCTGTAGTGTGTTCTCCCAGTTGCCAAAAGGGACATTTCCCTCACACAAAATTACACACACACTAACCCCCCTCATCCAAACACACACACTTGCCATTTGCAGGATTCAAACCACTACCTAACTATGTTATGACACTCAAGACGGACGCATTAGTGGAGCGCGCTATTCGCATTACTGGGTGGTTTCCCTTCACCTGCTGTACTTATAGGGTGCTGACATCAGCAGTGTTTAGAAAGGGGAATGTGCATCCTGTTGTGTGTTTTCCCAGTTGCCAAAAGGGCCATTTCCCTCTCACAGCCATTCACACACACAAACCCCACTCACCCACACACACACACACACACACTGAGCATTTGCAGGATTTGAACCCCTACCTAGCTATATTATAACACTTGAGGGAAGATGCATTAGCAGAGCGCACTATCCGAATTACTGGGCATCTGTTTTGCACCTGTAGTATTTATAGGGTGCTGACATCTTTATTTCTACAGAGGTATGTAGATGTAGTACTACCTGTCAGGTGGGGGATAGCATATATATGCATTTGCAGCCACCTACGTCAGGGTCAGATATGCACATCGCACTGGCAGGTTATGTTCTATACCATGCTTTGGGACCACAGGACCTGTAACACACAACACAACCAGTCCAGAACACCACACCCACATCCAGGACACACACTTAGCTTCCCTGGGAACAGTGCCAGGATATGCTGGTATTCACATACACCATTCCAGTTGTTAACATCAGGTACAGGCATATTGTGTGTGAGAACTACTCAGGCCTCTACCACTTTACCCTACATCCACTACAATTTGTGGGTCCATGTGCTATGGCAGAACCACACACCACAGCCACATGGGTGAATACATATTGCACCTGTCCATCTGCAATGTGGGTACTCACTGTTCCACACCAGAGGTAGACCACCATTGTTGATATCTGACCATACCCACCTTTCCCTGGACATCCATATCTCATCTCCACCCCAGGCAAGGTTGTCACTGCACACAAACTGTGTTTAGCACAAGCAGACTCTACACTTGTGTAGACTGGGGTGGATGACTTCAGAGGACCCATGCTGGAGGACTATACTGGCCACTCAGCATAATCCTTGACAATTGCATTCTATGAGCATGTGTACAGTTTGCATTGGTCATGCTATCCCACATATACCCATGACTGCTCCACAACAAGACACCTGTCAGCTGTACACCAGCCATATATGCTGCTCAGCAGACAGAGTGACCTAATACATTGCAGAGCTGTAGCCCACAGAGGGAGGACATCTGTGGACAGTTCCGGTATGGCACTTCATTCACACATACTCATTACAACACAGTGTTGACAGTGGAATCGTCCAGAGAATGCAGATAGGGCTCCCCTCAGTCTGTTATTGACAGACACCTACTGTCAGAGATCCTCAGCAACCCTCTCACAGCACACACCGACAACATGGCTGTGGCTTAGCACATTCAATCCCTGAGACCTCCACGGTACCCCTGCTTGACAGAGGCACAGCTCACTAGCCTCACATGTTGCCTTCTGTGACCTACTTTACAGTGGCACAGTAGCCTACTATCCTGGGGATGCAGATGCCAAGCACACTCTAGCTGAGCTGTCATTCCCTGGGGCAAGAAGCCTAGTATTGACCTTTACACCCATATGTTCAATTGTCGGATGCACAATATTTGTTGTGCTGTTCTACTGTTTGCAGGTCGCCATAGCATTCCCTGTTCCTATGACCAACTTGTGTATCTGTGGAAGATGTTTGCATATGACGGCGATCCACTATATCAGTTATGTCTCTGTGGTCATTTACTATGTGCACTGGGCTGATTGCTGTGTTGTGGTTGGTTCCTGGACTGACACGTACAAATACCAGATATGTGTGGCCAACTGCTAAACGGAGATGTGGCCTAAGTGTGTGAGCATGCCCAGTTCAGCCTTTCCATGGCAACTCCTTGAAGGCTTTGGGATAGAGCTGAGACGTTAGAGTTTTATTGCATACAATAAATCTGTGGAATATGCTGGTTGGTTGTTTTTTTGTTTTTTCCATGGCATGTTGTCTGACACATGCCTCATTTATCTGTGTGAGCATGCCCAGTGTGAGATTTCCATATGTTGCACTCTGAAGTCGACCACATATTTGGGTGTGTGTGAACTTCGACAATATCGCACGTTTATGATTGTATGTTGGGTGTCATGCTGTGTACTAACTGGCCAACTGCTTCATGTCTGCCACAACAGGGATTATACTGTGCCTGCAGGGATTGCATGGGATACTTTGCAGACAGTTCTCAACATACTTTCATAATGATCTAACACTGTAGTACCGTATAGTGTACTGGTTTGGTACTTTCACTGTGGTGGACAGTATCCTGGGCTTTAGTCCTATGACTGCTTGACATCTTCATAGTGAGCACAACAGACTGTGTAGGGGCCAGTTGTGCACATATGACCATGTTGCAATATGTTCAGATATGGACTACCTACACCAGGCTCGTCCAACATTGCTAGCGTATTCCACAACATGGGTGGACATTGGCAAACACTAGAGATGTTCCCTAGGCCATTTCTGATGCTAGTCACAGGGTGTGTTTGTCCTTCGACACACATTGTAACTGGAGTTTGCCATGACATATGTCATGGTTAGTATACTGTGCCTCTGTCTACCTCTGACATAACAGTGATACCCAGGGTAGCCTACCATCTCCCATACACTCATCAGGATGCCTCTTGAGGGGTGTCAATATGTGGCTCTCTGGCTGACTTGTACCAGGAGTTTACTGAAGTGTGGGGGTGCCTTCTGTGTTATGGATCATTCTGTACAGCTTGTCCTCTGTATGTCAGTGCTGGGGTTCAGGTCTCTCATGTGCATAGCTCACTGCCATTCAGATTGTACAAGGTGCAACATGTTCATTCATTCCAGGTTGGACATGGCTTCATACATCAGGCACAGCTTTCCTGTAGCTGGGAAGGATGGCAGTGTGTGGGGCTGCAGTTTGTTTACTCAGACAACACATGGCATCTGTTCATGCTCTTTGCTACCCCTGGTGGGGTACTGTTGTGGACTTTACAGTTGATGGAGGTGTCTGCTGCGGTATATCCCACAGGGGCTATTGTAGTCAGTTGTGACGCTGATGGAGGATGGCTGCAGAGCCACAGTGAGTTCCCCTTATCTACATCTGCCAACCTTCATGTTTGGGTGGGTATATGGTACATGTTTCTGTGAACACTACAGCCACATGTTTGTCCAGTGCAGGATATTTATCACCTTTTGTACCCAGGTCTCACATTACATGTTAGGTACCTCATGGGTTAACACCTGTGTGGTAATTTGTGGGCACTTACTGTATATCCATGGTGGTTGTCTATACACAGTTCTGCAATTAGCTTGCTGACATGGCTATGGCTACAGTTGTCTGTTTGTAGGTGGCCCTTTTGTGGGTTGCTTGTGTCAGCTGGGGGTCGGATATGGTGGGCTGTTTGTACTCCTCTACATACATGCTCAGTCACAGTCCTTCCATGTTGGCCTATACCTATGGGACATGTATACAGAACGGGGGTGGGGGGGGCCAAGACCAGGCCTTGTGGGATGCCACTCATATCCGCTTTGTAGTCTGACATGGTTGCGGCATGTCTGACCATGTCAGTTCTCTCCTTGGTCTGGTTTGCAACCCCTCTACTGACATAGGGATGTATATTTAAGCTGGTGAACATATCCATACTGAACTCGTACGGTATTGTCTAGAAGCATGTGCACGGTCCAGCTACGCTGTGTGGACCACATTGCCCTCATCAATGACCTTAATGACTGCTTCAAATGGGTCAGACGTGTTTAGGGGCCGGTTCTGCAGTTACAACAGCCACAGTGTGTAGGGTCCAGTATCAGTAGGTCCACAATAGCCTTCTGTCTGTGGTACATACTGATCCTTTCCATAGCTGTGCAGAACAAGCTTGTCAGGATCCTGGGGTGGTAGTTTGGAGTATCCATTCAGGCAACACCTTTGTTGTGATGGACCACTGTTGTTGTACACTGCTCTTTGGGTACATATCCTGTGGTAAGGCTGACATTGGGCAGTAGTGTGATTTGGCATTCCATTATTCTTGGAGTCCATGTTGGCCTCAGCACAGGACACCATCACATACCTTTGCTGCTGTGTGTTCTGCTTTGCAGATGATGGCTGTTAGCTCAGCATCTGCAATGTCAGGGACCATCTGCTGGGATAGGTATTTTGCACTCGGGGGGGGGTGTTTGCACTACACCTGACAGGTTGTATGTTAGCAATATGTGTGTGTGTTTGGTATGTTGTTTGTAATATCTGTGTGATTTGGAGCATATCTGTGGATGCCCAACATGGTTCCTACTATCAGTTGGGTAAGCCTTGTGATTATCCTTAGTGTCCTGTATGTTTTGTATCTTCATAGGTTCATGGGTTCATAGTAGGCTAGACACCCTAGGCCATTAGTAAGCCTAGCTAGAGTGTGTGTGTCTTTCGCCACCCCTTGCTATGTTCAATTATGGCCATTTATGAGGTTCTTCACTGTGCCTCTGTCTGGTCGTGACACAGTGGGGACCCCCAATATACATGTACAGTCATCCATCCACTTGGCAATATTCCTTTTGAGGGGTGTCAGTGAGGGGCTCTGCCTACCATGGATTGGGATCCTGTTTCTGGGTGTGGGGAGCCTATGGGTTATGTATCTGTCCCTCCAGCACATCTTATTTCATTATGTGTTGAGGTTGACATCTGTGACTCTCACAGCTCCAATGGCTTTGATTTCCTGTGGTGTAGCATGTCCATTACTCCTGTGTTGGACATGGCCTTGTACAACAGACATACAATGCCTCTGTGTAGGCAGTGTGTGACTGCAGTCAGCTGGGGTGTCTACAGCCAGGCAGCATATGACATATATTTCACACCCTTTATCCTGTTGGTGGGGTAACTGTGAGGTCTTCCGAACTGCTGCAGGTGTCACGTACGGTACATCCCATATGAGTCATTGTACTAGATTATGGGTCTGATAAGGGAACAGTACAGCGGCACAGTGACCTCTGTTGATGTTGATGTGAATCCTTTCATGATACGGTATCCAGTATCAACAGTCTTCATAGCCACATTGGCATTGTGGGTGTCACATGACAGATTAATGTCGACCTGTGTCCCTAGGTCCCTGATTACTCCTTGCATACATAATGGTTTGACACCTATGTGGTACTTTGTGTGTACCTTGTCTGGTATTTGGTGGGACATTCATACTGTCCAGTGTCTTCAGATGTCTGGGTGGAGTTCTTGTGTGTGAGAGTGTGGTCTGTCGCATGCTACAGACTGTACAGCAGTTTTGACTACAGTTATGTGCACATGGGTGGTGTCTGCTGCTTTGTGCATTGTCAGTTACCTGGCAATATGGGTGTCTGTGCTGCATATGGATACTCCCCCTCCTTTGATGTTTTGGTGCAGGTGTTGGGGCCATAACACATGATATGTGGTATAACCTAGTAGTGCTGGTGTGCTATCATTAGGCTTGCAGCAGGCTTCTGTCACTGGACAGACATCAATGTTCTCCATAATGGGAAGTGCCTCAGGGACATGCATATTGCAGTTTACACATCTGGCATTGGTCAGCATTACCCTTATGTTTCCTACCACTTATGTTTTCTAGGGTGGTGGGTAGTCTTTTTGGCCTTGCCTACATACGGCTCTATGGAGGCGGCAAAGGCCTTATCCAGTATCCAGACACACACGGGTAACAGCTGACAGCCATCCCTGGGACAGCAGCATGGCTTGTCATGCTTGACATCTCAAGCAGACACACATTAGACCCTCTTGGACTGACAGCTGTAACTGTGCCAGCTGTTAAACATGAGCATTCTGTGTTTGTACTGTGGCATCATTCTTGGTGAGGGCTGGATGCTGCACACAGCCAGTGTCATCCCGCCCTGGGGTACATACTCAGAGGGACCATCCATGTCTCTTTTGATATTGACCAGGGAGGTACATCTCAGGTAATTCACACCATCATGGACATTGAGTGCATCACATTTCTGCTTGCTTTGGGGTGACCTGCGTATTTGTGTTATGTGGCATTTTGTGGCAGCCTACAAGCAGCTTACTCTACCCTTTCCCTTGTTCAGTCTGGTGAGTGGGACAGCTGTGTGTCTGCCTATACAGACACCTATTACGACTGTATCAGGCATGTTGTTTCTCCTTCTGGCCTGTGACTGTTTGGCACACCAGCTTTGCGTACTATTCGTTGCATGTGCTATGTTTGAAGGTTGTGGTTGCTTGTGATCTACTTTGGAGGCTGCTGTTGGTGTGGTGTGTTTGTAATTAAGGCCTCCGGGAATATTTGTCTGTGTTTATGTGTTTGGTTTACAGTTGTGGTAGGTCTATGTGGGACTGGGTTTGTGGTGTATGTGGTTACCTTCTCCTCCTGACTAGTTTTGACAGAACTGAGTTGTTGGAGCTCAACCTCTGGTTTGGATACATGGATGCATCTATCACATATATTTGTATTTATTGGGGGGTGTTGTGGTTGTCTGTGTACTTGGTACTGGCGTCACATTGCCTCTGGATTCACAGATTCTACTTGTTGTGGCTGGACTTAGTGGATTGTATGTGTGGACATATGTTGTTGCCATACTACTGGTCAGTGATTACTTCCCTTTTTATGTTTGCTCTATCATATGGTAGCTTCCTCATTCTCTTGCATGGTTTGGTAATGGCTGGAGGCCAGCATGCCAGATGCCTGCGTGTATGGCATTCTGTGTTGTTGTTATTTGTGATTGCATACTCCAAGCATTCCTGGCTGTGTTCATGGAATGCCTGTATAACATGTTCTGTGGTGTGTCCCATATTCTGCACTTGCACAGGGCCTTTTGTGGATTCAACATCGGTTTTGAGGGCTGCAACCTATACTTTACACATGTTTTTCACTGTGGTATTCTGGCCAGGGACTGGGGTCAGGATGTGTATATCCAGTGTGATTACTCTATGGTCTGGTCTTACCAGTGAGGGGTACACTTCTCATCTTGCCATCCAGTACACATGTTGCTGATTATCACATCCAGTATGCTTACCCCTCTTGTGGGAGTAGTACATTGTTCCTGGGCATTTTGGTTTATGGAATCTGGGTAATTTTCTCCTACTGTGTTGGTGCTAGTACAATGCTACCGGTGTATGTCAGGGTATTTTCAGTCAAGCAATATAATGTGGTTTGGGGGGCTTGATATATTCATGTATTCCGACATAGGCCAGGTGCTGTTCCTGGTATTAGAACAGTAGTCTGCAGCAGGCTATATACTGCGAGGCAGTTTTAGCCATTGGTATTTGACCATGGCTATTCCATGCTGCTTCATGTTGTGGTACCAACATGGCAGTGTGGTTATCCTTGCCATTTCTTGCTAGTCACCCTCCTTTTGTAGCTTGTTCCATGTTTTGCGGCTGTACAGGACAGTATGAGGTGTGACCTGGTAGTGTTAGGGTGCTGATGTGAGCCTTGCCCAGTTCTCTATTACAGGATTGGTATCTACATTCTCCATACTGTGTGCGTTTACACTGCACACATCTTGCTATTTATACATCTGTCATTGGGTAGCATTACATCTAGGTTTCTATCCCTTGTAGAACCTATGAAGGTGGGTTTGTGTTTTGAGACTTACATATTCAGGGCATGCTGTGGGTACTGACAGCCTTTGCCGGTATCCATGGGGCATGGCATGATAGGTGCACGCCACCCCTAGCAGGTGGTGCATCATGTCAAGCTCCGCATATCTTCCCAGCCTGAAACACATTGGCTCCCCTTTGACTGACTGCATTACTTCAGCCAGTTATTGCACTTGATCATCCCATCGTCATTTTGTGGCTTCATGCTTGGTGAGGGTGGATGTTAGTCAGGATGCTCAGGTGTTTATATAGTACATGGTGTTACATTACTTAACACATAGCATTCATGCCTCAGGTGGTGCTGCAGGGCTGCCTCTGTCGGATGCGCATATTACAATTCCCTGTACATGTTTGTGAGCAGGTCATGTCATTTTAGGCATCCATGTTATTATTTGAGTGAGTCAGAGGGGGTATCATTCCCAGGGTTCCTACTGAGCCAGTGTATGTGCTATGCGTTGCCTCTTTGCCAAGGCCAGGGCATACTGGGCATGCCTCCTTCTGCCTACTGGGGCAGGCTCAGGTTGTTCCTCCTCCGTGTCCCGCTCTGCCTGTGATGGCCTTGGCAATGGTGGGGGGCTGTTTGGCCCGGCCCTATGCTGGTCCTGCTGCAGCTGTTTTCGCAAGATCATATTATGTAGCATAGCACATACCATGACAATTTGGGTACATGTAGTTGGTGTGTACTGCAAGGCTCCACCAGATGTGTCCAGACACTGGAACCGTGGCTTGAGCAGTCCAAACACACGCTCTATTACATTACGTGTTTGTGCATGTCCCTCATTATGGCATTCCTGTTCAGGTGTGTGTGCATTTCTGATGGGTGTCATCAGCCACGGCTCCAGTGCATAACCTGCATCCCCCACTAGGTGTCCGTGTGGGATGTCCCCATTGGCAAATGTCTGGTACAGCTGCATCAAATGCCAGATGTGGGAATCGTGGTAACTCCCAGGGCAGCCAGCACACACATTCATTATTATGCCCTGGGCATTACACACAACCTGGCAGTTGATGGAGGGGAAGCCCTTGCGGTTAATGTAGGCCCTACCCCGCTCACCGGCTGGTGCTTTGATGCATATGTGCGTGCAGTCTATTGCACCCAGTACCTCAGGGTATTCCGCTATTTGATGGAAGAGACGCATATTGCTGGCCAATACCTCATGGGCATTGGGGAAATATACATGATCACCGACATGTGCTGACATGGCATCCAGGAACTGGTGCAGTACCCTGGAGGCTGATGCCTGTGATATTCCAATCATATCGCCAGTTGGTCTCTGGAAGGTACCTGTTGCTAGTATTCTTAGGCCAACACATACCTTGGTTTCCACTGGGATGGGTTCCCCTCTGTTGGTTCTGTGTGTGAGGCGTGGCCTGCACAGCTCAACAATTTGCTGCAGGAGCTCTCTGTCCACTCTATAGCTCTACTATCTCCAGCTCATGTAACCCGTGGTAGGTGACCCTGGGCCTGTACACTCTTCTCCGTCTCCTCACTGTGGGTTGTCTGGCACCATCTGCATTGTCACCACCCTCAGCAAGTCGCCTATGTCTCATTATGACAGCTATGGCAGCCCCTAACATTTCTGCTCTGAGTTCAGCTTTTTCAGTTTTCACTTCTATTAGCTTACTCCTGTCTTGCAGTGTCTCTTAAGGGAAACATCCTGCACTACTGTTTGCAGAGTTTAAGTGCTGGGCTGGGCTACTATTCTGCCTGTGTAATTGCCTGCTTCTAATTGTTTTCACCTGCTAGCTTCAGCAGTTATCCCTGCTAGCTTCCTATTAATTCTGTTGCTTCCTTTTTCCTCTCTGTTTCCTCTGGGGGGAGCAACGTGCATACCATCAGAAACATGCTCACAGTGGCTTACACACGCGCACACGTGCTTACATGGTTTAGAATCTACTTATTCGGGTTAAAACGCGCGTACACCCGCGCAAACACTGTTACACATCTGCCAACAGCCTCCAACATACTCAGCCTGTCCTACACGCGCGCACACCCGCGCAAACAGTGTTAAACATCTCCCAACACGCTCCCACATGCTCAGACTGCTTTACACGCGCGCACACTGTCCTACTCGCGTTTCATGGCGCACACATGTGCGCATGCACGCCCAGCAAGAAACTTTGGTGTAAGTAACAGTGTACACCTTCCATTTCTTGACTTTCCATGACTTATCTAGTGGCACACCTCTTTCCATGATCTGTGCCTGTCATCTGTCATGTTACACTGGCCTCCAATGAACTGCATTTCTTTCTACCATTCCCCCCTGTGATGTCACCTATCTCCTACTCTATTCCTCCCCCTTATGTATCTCTTACACTACTCAGACTGTGCTCATTTGCTATGTGACTGTGAGATTCAGTATCCGAACCCTCATTTACATGAGATTGCCTACTAATGTTTAGTTACATGTCTTAGACTCAGCTTCCCCCCTTAGCAACCACTACACAGTGGCCATGTTGTTTTTGGTCTGCTGGTCCCTGCATTGTCATTCCATGTATTGCATGAAACCCACATTTGTGGGTTTATAACCTTCTTTTTTATGTTTGTATACAGCGCAGTCCGTTTGCGCGGGGCTGCGCTGGGTTTAAACATCGGCGATCGCGGAAAAAAAAATATATAATTTTATTATTTTGGCATCGGGTTGTATTGCCAATGGCCACATATTTGGCCATTGGCATGTTGCCTGAGTCATATGCAACCTTTTTTTGGAGCTGACATGGCTCCGTTGTGGAATTTGCAGAAATGTACTCAGTTGTCAACTGAGTACATTTCTGCAGCTAAAACGTCTCCTACATGGACTGGTTTCTGCTTCGTGGATCGCTAATATACCTCATTTGCATACCTTTCGGATGCAAGTGAGGTATTTAGCATGTCCACGCCCAGTCCGTGTAAGAGACGTTTTAGCTGGTCTCTTACACGGAGCTTAGGGCTGTTCCTGGATCGCGAGGCTTGCATGGAGTGTTGCACGTCTCTTACACTCCGTGCAAGCCTTCGTGAATCCTGCCCATGGTATATCTAGCCCAGTGCTTACAGTGTTGTACCGATTACATAGGGAACACTTCTAGAAGGTTGAGGGACTGTATTTATGAACATCTTACAGATATTAAAAAGAAAAAAATCTACTAGTGCTTTAGTTAAGCATATTTTAGCGTACCCCTCCCAAAAATTTGTTTTTTTTGGTTATAGACCAAATTAAAAAAGACCCTCAAGGTCAGGTTATGGACAAGCATTTAAACCTTAGGGAATTGAAATGGCAAATTTGACTAAATGCTTCAGTTCCATCTGGTTTAAATGAATGTTATTCTTTGTCTCCAGTTGTAAAATTGAAGCATTATGCGGTTTAACATTATATATTTATATTTTGTAGAATGTTAAAAAGTTTTTACATAGTTTTCAGATTATTTTTAAGTTTTTAACATTGACGTGACTGGAAGAATGTTTTTGACTGGTGCTTTTACATTTAAATATGATGAATAGGTTTATTAATTAGTTCTGACGAAGTTCCATTCTAGCGAACGAAAGTGCTTAACTCAAGTTTTGGAACAATAAAGGCTTTTTTCTTGTTAGCATTTTGGTTTTCGCAGTGATTTGACCTTTCCTTGTAGTGTTTGTGTATTGATAACCACTGCCCCCACCCTTGAATATCTGGGGCCTACTTGGCTAGCTCAATCAAGTCCTGTAATGTAGGGTCTATGAGGTGTGCCTGCCTTGTCTCTTTTTTGCTGATCGTCCCCAGCTGCTGTTCCTAAACAACTGGGGTAGCTTCTGTCAGTGGTGCCTCAAACGCTGACTGACTACTACCTCCCTATCCCTTTGAAGAAATCCCTTCCAAAGGAAGTCTACTAGCTTTCCACTGTTGTAACTTGGTTCTTGGCTGACAGTTACAGACCAGCTCTGCTTCTGAAGTAGGCATAGCCCTGGCTGAAAGTGCGGGCTCCATGTTTGACTACCTAACTGGCTGTATGTAACTGCAAATACTGAAGGCACTGCAGAGAGATAGACAATCCATATTAGGACATCTCCAGGGATATCCTCAGAGACAGACATCTGCTTGCTCCCTTTCCCCATTACCTATCCAAGGGATCTGAAAATGTGTCCTTCTTAAGGCCCTAACTGGAGTTAATAGGACTTCCCAGTCAAGTATTGTTCCTTTGTGACCACTGCAGGCTTAACAATGGTTATGCCTGATGCTGTGATCCTCATGCCAGTTGTCTCTCTCCCCTGTACTAGTATAGGAAACAGACTAGTTTGGTACAGCTGTTGTTTCCAGACAACCTACCATTATTGTGGTGCTTTCCATGCTTGCTTCTTGCTGAGATGTTTGTTCCTCACCTTACCTCAAGGGACATTGAGGTTGTACATGTCCCTTTGGGTTACATTTGTACCATAACCCACACTTCCCTTTTTATTATATTTTTATTATTATATTTTATTTTTACTTGTGGAACCTCCTGTGTTGACTTAATCTACGCAGCTAGGTTTCCTTATGCCCAAATTGAGTGCTAGATACCCCCTTCCATTGCAGTGGCAACCTGCTAGCTAGGGAGAGGTGCCCCTACCTTCCCATCCCCTCAGCAGTGTTAAACTCCTGGTCTGGCAACCAAATTTTCTTGTCCACAGGCAGACTACTGAGAACTTTTTCATTCACCTAAAAGTCTGCATTTCAAACATGGTTGTCTTAATATCCACTATCACATGATGGAAAATAAGTGCTAATTTTTGTAATATATTCACTGACAGACTTAACTGTGTTTCTCTTGTGCTCTTTGAATTTATTTTGGTTTATTTCAGGAGTCATTTTAAGGCAAATGTAAGCTAACATTCTTTAGCATAATTTAAACAATCAGAATCATTAAATTAGGAAAATATATGCATTGTTTTAGCCATTAGCAAAACTATTAAAAAACTTCACCCAGTGTCTTGGTCAACTTGGTGTTAACTTCACACCTTTTCAAATGTCAGTATAAAACAGCCCCCCCAGCCCATACCGAGGAAAAACATTTCTATTGACATGGTTATTTAAGATGTGATGTCCCCCTTCCCATGACTCACATTTCCCTGGCAGAGCATGATCATGCCTTGTTCATGCTGGCACTGCTTCTCTCTCTCTCTCTCTCTCTCTCTCTTATAGGTTCATAGGTAGGTACTAGGCTATCGGCCCTAGGGTCCATACAAGCCTAGCCAAAAAATGTACCCTGGCTTTCGCCACCCAAGAACATTATTTTCCTGTGCCCCTGTCGAGCAGAGCCACAGAAGTGATCCCCGGGGTGAATTTCCCATTTCCCATCCAATCATCAAGATTTTTTTTGAAGAGTGCTAATGAAGAGCTCTGTTTGACATAGATAGGTAGTCTGTTCCAGAGTATGGGAAGTCTCTGGGACAGGAATCTATCCCTCCAGCATGTTCTGTTTATTGTGGTGACAAGGATAAGGTCCCTAGAGCGTGTAGCTCGGAGGGATTGGGATTTCTTTAAGTGGAGCATGTCCAACAGCTCTGGGTTTGACATAACTTTGTATGTTAGGCAGAGATCGCCCCTGAGTAGGCGATATCCGATGGAGTAAAGCTGTAGTTATTTGAGACAGTCTGCATAGGGCTTATGTTTGAGGCCAGTAATCCTCTTTGTGAGGTATTTCGGTGGTCTTTCCAGTTGTTGTAGATGTCTTGTGAGGTACATACCAAAAGGGGCGTTGTACTCTATAATGGGTCTAATGAGTGATGAGTAGAGGGGAACAATGACCTCTTTTTTTCTGGATGAGAATCCTTTTGTGATGAGATGAGCCACGTAGAAGGATTTCCTGACCACTGTGGCGATGTGATTATCAAAGGAGAGACTACTGTCCACCTGTGTCCCAAGGTCTCTTATCACATTTTCGGCATTAAGTAGACTACCAGCTATGTGGTAGTTCATGGGTACAGAGTTTTTACCAAAGGGGGTGACAGTACACTTTTTGGCATTGAGCTTCAGGCCCTTTTTTAGTTTGTCCACATCGTTAGGAGTTTCGATTATGGCTCCTAGTTTGCAGTCATCTGCAAACTTTGTTAGCCAAAGACCGTCTGTGTTGGCCTGCACTTCAGAGAAGTAGATACCAAACAGGAGAGGACCCAGGACTGAACCCTGTGGTACTCCACTTGTCACTGGTCTGATGTCAGACCTGGAATCCGCTACTTTCACAGTGTGGGTTCTGTCCATGATCCAGTTGGCAACCCATCTTGAGACATAGGGATTTATACCTAGTTTAGTAAGCTTATCTATAATTCCTGAGTGGGGGATGGCGTTGAAAGCCTTGGCTAGATCTAGATAAGCTGTGTGAACCATTTTACCCTGATCTATGGCTTTGTACTGCTTCAAAGAAGTCAATCAGGTTTAGGAGACATGATCTGCCTTTTACAAATCCAAGCTGTGTAGGGTCCAGAGTTTGGAGATTACCAATGTCTTTGTTTATGAGTTCCATGATGATAGGTTCCATGGCCTTGCAGACCAGGCTTGTTAGGCTAATGGGGCGGTAGTTCCCGGGGTCAGTCATGGCTCGCCCTTTGTGGAGTGGGATAACTGTCACAGTGCGCCATTCAGTGGGTACAAAGCCTGAGGTGAGGCTATGATTGAACATGGTACTTAGGTAGGGTGCCAGTTCATTCTGTAGTTCATGTAGAACGCAGCCTGGGATATTATCAGGTCCCATGGATGCTGTGTTCTTGGCTTTGGAGAGTGTGTTTTTTACCTGTGCAGCCGTGATTATAGGAACTTTGCATTCTTCAGGTATAGAGATGGGCCCTCTAGGGGGTGAGAGGGGGGTAAAGATAGCACTGAACCTATCTGTTAGGATGTTGGCAATATCAGTTGGTTCTGTATATTTTGTGCCATTATGCTGTAACTCAGTGCAGATCTGAGTGTTCCCATTTAGATTCTTGACATAGCTATAGAATGCTTTGTGGTTGTATTTAGAGTCAGTGGCAATTTTGTTTTCGTAACTAGCTTTGGAGGATTTTATGAGGGATCTCAGCTTCTTACTGAGGTTAACCAGGGAGTTCCTCCAGTCATGGGATTTTACTCTTTTTTGCAACAGTTTCTTTCTTCTGTTGTAGAGTTTGTTTATGGCAGAGGTCCACCAGATTGGCTTCCTTTTTTTAGAGGATAACATCTTGGTTCTATTAGGGATAGCATGATCCATACACTCGTGTAAGTGCTTATAAAGTGCATTTGTGTAGAATTCGGCAGTCATACCTCTATTGTCCGTCTGCATGGGTGTCATGAAGTTTGCCACTTCTGTCTTAAGAAGTGTGAAGTTGGCTTTTGAGAAGTTTTTTACGATGGTTTCCCTAACTGGGGCTGGGGGTGGGATGTGGATGTCTAGGCTGATTAGCTTGTGGTCGGATCTGATCAACGAGGAATTGACCTCTGGTGTGGAACACCGGTTTCCCATGTTGGTAATGACCAGGTCTAGGATATTGCTGCCCCTGGTGGGGGTGTGAATAAGTTGATCCAAGGCGTTGGAATTTATGAATTCTAGAAAACGTTGAGCAAAAGAGTTGGTACATGAGTAGTTTTCCCAGTTAATGGTGGGGTAGTTGAAATCACCCATTATTAGGGTGTTGGGTTGTACCCTAATACTTTCCAGTGTATCAAGAAATGAGGAGTGTGAATCCTGGAGCATGGTGGGGGGTCTGTAGCAAGCTACAATTTGGATTGCGGTCTTGCCCAGAGTTAGTTGCACTTGGATAATCTCGGATGCATTATGCTGTGCAACTAGCCTGGAGGTGTGGATATCCTTAATGAATATGGACACGCCTCCACCTTTAGTGCTTCTTTCTGGGTTAGGTGGCCGAAAGGTGTGGTATGAATTGAAGCCTGGTAATGCAGGGGTGCTCTCTGGAGCTTTGAACCAGATCTCTGTCACTGCACAGATGTCAATGTTCTCCATTTTAAGGAGTGCCTCGAGTGAGTGCATTTTGAGGTTTAGACTTCCAGCATTGAGTAGCATTAGCCTCAGATTTTGCTTGCTTGTACCTGTTACGGTGGTGAATTTGTCATTTGAACCTTGCCTAAAAAAGGCACTATAGGGGTTGCAAGAGTCTTAGCCAGTATCCGGAATCCTAAGGGCGACAGGTGCAGGCCATCTCTGGCAAAGCATCGTGGACTGTCAATCATGTTGTCCCAGGCAGACAAATACTGGATCCCCTTAGAATGACACCAGAAGCTTAGCCAATTGTTGAAGTCAATCATTTTGTCCTTGTACTGTGATATCATTCTGGGTGATGGCAGGATGCTACTCAGGGTTAGGGTCATACCTGCCTGGGATACAAGATCGGAGAGCTCCTCCATGTCTCTTTTCATGTAGTCCAGGGAGGTACGTCTCAGGTCATTCACACCAACATGGACAATGACAGTGTCATATTTGTACTTATTGTGGAGTGACTTGAGTGCATGCGTTATGTGGCAGATCCTGGCACCTGACAAGCAGCTGACAGTAACTTTCTCCTTGTTTAGTGTAGTGAGTGGAACATCAGTGTGCCTGACTATAGAGTCACCTATGACTAGAGTGTTGGGTACGTTGTTATGCCTTATAGGCTGTGGTTGAGTGGCACACTGAGTTTGTGGGCTATGTGTCATTTGGGTTGTGTTGGGGGGTGGAGTTTGCTTGCATTTATGCTTTGGATGTCCCTGATGCTTGGGCAGGTTTTTATTGAGAGCCTCCGTGAATGTAGGTGTGTGTTTTGTGTTTCTATGTGTGTGTTTTGGTGGTGTAGGTTTTGAGGGACTATGTGATGAGTGTGGTGCAGTGCAAGTGTTTACCTTCTCCTCTTGACTGTCTAGTCCAGTCTTGGGTGAAGAGAGCTTTGCTTCCAGTTTGGCTATATAAGTGCATCACTCACAGGTTGTAGTGTTGGGTGGTAGGAGGAGAGGGTTGTCTGTGTACATGAGGCAATTGCTGCATTGCCCCAAGATGCCCAGATTCATCAGGAAGACAGGAGAAATCACTGGGAGCTGACCCTTAGACATGCCTGTATAAGTGCTTATTTATTAAGTACTAAAAATTGCTTTCCACTAGACAAGTGAGGAAAGTTGAGTGCTGTAGTAATTTGCAGCTTATGTAGTTCTTACAATGAGTTCTGAACAAGTGCTGAGATCAAAGAAACAGATTTGAGTGCTGAAACTAGAAAACTGGCTAGTTATTAGAAAAAAAAACTAAGCTAGAAGGCTTCCCTCCAACACAGAAGGGCTTGGGGGCTCAGAAGCCTACAAATAATCTATACCACTTAACAGGAAAGGCAGGAAACAAGCTTACATTTTTTTTGTTTGTTTCCCAGATGCTCTCTTTGTACACAGTAGGAGTGCCTGAAATCAGAATATGATCTCACTGCACTCAGTTGAGTGAGCAAATGAGATGGGCCCAGAAGGAGTACCCAAACACAAATTTACAACAGGGGCAGGCAGTTTCAAGGCCACTAAGATTAACACCTAAACAAAAACAGGGAGAGTGGGTGGGACTAAGTGAAGAGCAGAGTCAAAACTTCCAGTTCAGTTAATATTCCTGCAACACAGTTAAATCAATTTAAATACTGTATTTTTTGAAAAAAAAGTACAGATAGAGGTACTTAAATTCTCTTATACGTCCAGTTGAATACAGCTAGTTCTTAGCCGGCCAAAGCTGAGGTTTTTAAGCAAAAAATATTTCACACTGTACCACTTAAATAGGCAAGGACAGGAAATCAAAGAATGTGGCTACCCCCACACCTGCAATTGCTAGCAAATAATAAAATTCAGCAAGCACTGACTAACTTCCAGTTCAGTTGATATTCCTGCAACACAGTTAAATCAATTTAAATACTCTCTCTCTTTCACATATCTCCAGTCACTGCAATCCCTCTGCTCTTTTGAATTCCAGGCACTTCATTTCAAGAGACAGTCTTTGTAATTCCTTTAAGGTTTTTGAGGTTTTTGGGGCATGGAATAGAGTGAACTTTGCCTTCTGAATATCTTAAAGTTATGTAAATTCCTTTTAGAATTAATGTATTTATTCTGATGAACTCCTGTGAGTTTGGATGGAATCATTTTATTGTACAAAGTACACTAAACAAATTTCAGAGCATTGTTTCCCTTTATGTTTTCATTATTTCACTTTTTTGCTTCCTTATCTGAGTGTTTTAATATTTAATTATCTTTTATATATTTAGTAACTTTTACACTTCTTGGACTTTTGTGTGTTTTTTGCCCTTCTGAATACTCACAACACTGGCTGGTCTGTTCCCACAGTTACTGGGCTGAGTTCCAGCTGCACAAAAAGGGACTGCCATTGTCTCAACTGACATGCTGATGTCAGATTCCTTTAACTTTACACTCCTTAGCCAGTTTTTACACTGACATGTTAGTTAGTTGTTGGGAGTTTATTTCTGTCCATTCCTACATTAATCTGACTAAAAATAAAATTTCTGCTGTGTAAAATTAAACCACAGTATACCTTGTGGCTGAATGACAAACAAAGATCATAGCTGACAAAGCTGCTTTAGGCTGAATAAGGTCTATTTTGATATACTCACTGTTGCTCCCATATGTGAAGACTACTCTGGCATTGATGGGAATTAAATCACACTGCTGCCAATCACTTCTCACATTGGGTATATGAAGAACAGGAGCAACAGCTCTTAGATGCCCTCCATTGTTCCTAATAGGCCTGAAAGCTACTAGAGGGAAGGTCTTTTAAGTCACACCACTAGTGGTCAACATGATAAAAAAGTGTACTCAAATTTGATTCACTGACCAATTCTCCTGATGTAGTCTGGAGCAAATTGTGGATAATCACTCCTGTCCTGAGCATGGAATTCCCACACCCAGACTAAGACTACATTATAAACATTTGCAGACTATAGTCTTTGGTCTTACACTCCAGGCTCCTTTCTTATTGCTAACTATATCTCCCTCACCCTCTCTCTCTCTCTCTCTTTCTCCGAGTTAAAGTTTTCCACTCTGTATTATGCACAGTAACATATTTTCAAATTATTCTATCACTCTTTTACACTTGGACAGACAGACACACACACACACACACACACACACACACACACACACACACACACACACACACACACTTCTGGGAAAGGCTGATAGCAGTCTTCAGTTCCTCATAGTACTGCTACCACTGTATGATATTAGGCTAGTGACCCACCAGCTATTGTGCCACTTTTGATTTATATAGAAATTACATAATAATGAACACAAAATGGTAACATGCTAAATAATCTGGTGAATTAGTGGTGGAGTCTAGTAGCTGAACAACTTACATTGTTAAGATCATAATTACATTTCAGTCGTGGGATCTGAGAAGTGAATGAATAAAAAAACTTTCCTTAGATGATAAAGAAGTCAGGAGAGAGCTTTTGCAAATTAAATATGCAGAGATAAAAACAGTTTCACGATGAAAAAAAAAAACAATAATCATTTACACAAATAGAATGTCTAAAGGAAACATAAACGTCTTGCCAAGTTAGGAAAATACCTTAGCTCTCTGTAGGTGACAAAATATTGAACATTTATTTGCAATTAGTATAATATACAAGCAGATGGAAACACGTCAATCTCTTCTAGTAAGATTTACTGTACAGTTGTTTCTGCACAAAATATATACTTTAGCATAATTTCCCTGCAGAAACCAGTTGTTAATTATGCCAGTTTTTTCACACAGTAGAAGAAAGAACAAGTAGAAAGTAAGCAGGATTTCACATACACTTGATAAGGTTTTGCATAATTAACGCCTTCTTTTTAGCATTCTGGTCTCTGGTTCTTTGTTTCAGTTTTACAACCTCCCAGCAATTGTAGGAAATCAATCAGTCCATTCCTGCAAAACTGTATTTTCTCAAGCAAACACTGCAGAATAAGGTTGCAGCTTGCAAACATATTTGTCTTCTACATATTGCAAAAAAGAACAAATATAATGCCATTGTCAATGTAAGGCAACTTAATATAACAGTTTTCAGCTGAACGTTTTACAGAACATAAACAGCTTACAGAGGTTCTACTAGCTGAACTAAAAATTAAGTACATGGATCATATAGCTTTGTCTTTTGAAGCAACTAAAGCAACTCATGGAGAATTGACATGATGACGCATGAGTGAACATTGGCATGAATAGTGGCAGATTCAACAATGGAGCTATACTACCATTTAGTCCTTCTTTTAACTGCTATCAAGTATAGTAGATTGAAGCAAAGTAGCTTTTTCTATTCCCAAACTCTGTGTATTATGCACCAAACATGGAAACTGGATAAAAATCTGCAAGCAGAAAAAATAAAGCATGAACCTGGCAGGAAGAAATTGTGCCTATCAGGGAGGACTTTGGTAGACGTTCCTGAATTTTATTCCAAATCTGAGCCAGAAAGGGATCTAAGTATACTTTTCCAGACATCAACACATCCAGAGAGATCAAACTTATTCCAGGATAGAATATTAAGGTTACTGAGATGTAATCTGCAAAGGCAAGTCAATCCAAAGAAATTAGTTCTACTAGCAGTTTACAAATTACATTGGAGTTAAAAAAGGCTGTTGAAAGCAAAGTTACAAATACCAGGGAATTTGCTGAGCCTTTATTGGATATTCTGGTACCCCTCAATCTTTTTATATAGGTATGCTAAGTATTGTTTCTAACAAATGTGAAAAGATGTAGCAGTTTCCTGAAATTTTAGCATCCTTAGCTAATACCATAACAACTCCTGAATGGCCACAACTGATTCTTCCTAAGTTAAATGCACTGAATAAACAGATTCAGTCATTAATTAATTTGCCTGATGAACTGTCTCAAATTAAACAACTCCTGCTTAAGGAGAAGAAAGATATGACCTAATTGAAAGAATAATGTTCTTTCTATGAATCTGAATGTTTGAAACTAGCCAATAAATTACATGCAGTAAAACTGGAAAATTCTAAGCTCCTATCTGTGGTTACAGAATAAAAAATGGCCAAAAATCCAGTAAACTGCTACTCTACAAATCAACAAAAATATAGACACCAGAGAGATATGTGGAATGTGTAGAATGTGTTATCGTATCAGCCCACTCCCCCTTAGAACTCCAAGACAAGATGCAAAAAACATTTCAAGAAACTGAATCATTCCTTTCTAGCCAGCAACTCATTCTTAACCCTAAAAAGACTAAGTTAATTATATTCACAAACAAATCTAACAAAAACAACTCTCAACCCCTCTCTATTCTATCCACAAATGGCACTAAAATTGAGCCAACTAACCAGGCCAAACATCTAGGCATTACCATAGATGACTGACTAAAATTTGACATCCATATATCCCAAACAATCAAAAAAGCCCATGCTAAACTCGGCACTCTGTATAGTGCTAAACCTTATCTAACTCCACAAGCCAGGCTAGCCACTGCTATATCTCATCTTCTATCCACTCTTTTGTACTATTCACAAAATTTCACCAACTTACGCAAAGCCGACTTCCAAACCCTTCAGTCCTGCTATAACAAAATAGCTAGGTTCACCACAAATCTTCCTCGTAAAGCTCATCACTGCATTGATCTAAAACAACTGAACTGGCTTGAACTCCCAAACCTCTTAACACTAAACCAACTCTCCCTCACCCACAAAATTATTCAAAACCCAAATGACACAGAAATACCTCACAAAGAGGATTACTGGCCTCAAACAGATGCCCTATGCAGACCGTCTCAAAAAACTACAGCTTTACTCCATCGCATATCGCCTACTCAGGGGCGATCTCTGCCTAACATACAAAGCTATGTCAAACCCAGAGCTGTTGGACATGCTCCACTTAAAGAAATCCCAATCCTGCCAAGCTACATGCTCTAGGGACCTTAACCTTGTCACCACAATAAACAGAACATGCTGGAGGGATAGATTCCTGTCCCAGAGACTTCCCATACTCTGGAACAGACTACCTATCTATGTCAAACAGAGCTCCTCATTAGCACTCTTCAAGAAAAATCTTGATGATTGGATGGGAAATGGGAAATTCACCCCGGGGATCACTTCTGTGGCTCTGCTCGACAGGGGCACAGGAAAATAATGTTCTTGGGTGGCGAAAGCCAGGGTACATTTTTTGGCTAGGCTTGTAGCCTAGTACCTACCTATGAACCTATGAACCTATGACTGCCCTGAAATTTCATCCCAGGTCCAACTACATAGGTTCATAGGTTCACAGGTGTGTACTAGGCTAATGGCCCTGGAGCCTTTACAAGTCTAGCCCATAGGATTACCCTGGCATCCTGCCACCCAACCTTAGTTCCTAGTGCCTCTGTCAAGTAGAGCCACTGTATTGATCCCCGGCATGAATTTTCTATTTCCCATCCACTCATCAAGATTTGTCTTGAAGAGGGCCAGTGAGGTGCTCTGCTTGACATGTATGGGAAGTCTATTCCATAGCATGGGCAGTCTGTGGGTTATGAACCTGTTCTTCCAGCATATTCTGTTGATTGTGGTAATGAGGCTGAGGTCTCTGGAGCATGTGGTGTGGAGGGATTGGGATTTCTTTAGATGTAGCATTTCTTACAGAGCTGGGTCAGACATTGCTTTGTAAGTCAAGCAGAGATCGCCTCTAAGTAGGTGATATGAGACAAAGGATAGTTGGAGTTTTTTGAGTCTGTCCATATAGGGCAAGTGTTTAAGGCCTAGGATTCTCTTTGTGAGGTACTTTTGCGGCCTCTCCAGTTGTTGCAGGTGTCTAGTGAGGTACATGCCAAATGGGGCATTGTACTCGATGACTGGCCTAATGACAGAAGAGTAGAGGGAGACAATGACCTCTTTATTCCTAGATGCAAAACCCTTAGTAATGAGATGTGCCACATAGAAGGACTTTCTGACTACAGTGGTAATGTGGTGGTCAAAAGAGAGGTTGCTGTCAACCTGTGTTTCCAGATCTCTTATAACGCCTTCTGTGTTCAGTGGACTACCATCAATGTGGTAATTCAAGGGAACCGAGTTTTTCCCAAAGGGGATGAAGACACATTTTTTGGCATTGAGCTTAATGCCATGGTTCTGACAACAGTCATTGGTCTCATTGAGGTCTTTCTGCAGGATGTCAACATCACATGGGGAGTTAATAATAACTCCTATCTTGCAATCATCTGCAAACTTTTTCAGCCAGAGTCCCTTCATGTTGGCCTGGACTTCAGAGAAGTAGATACCAAACAGGAGAGGACCCAGGACTGAACCCTGTGGGACTCCACTCATGACTGGTCAGCAGTCTGACTTGGAGTCAGCTGCTTTCACACTGTGGGTTCTATCTGTGAGCCAGTTTGCAACCCACCTAGTGATATAGGGGTTGATGCCTAGCTTAGTAAGTTTTTCTATGATTCCTGAGTGGGGAATGATATCAAAGGCCTTGGCCAGATCAAAGTAGGCTGTATGAACCACCTTACCTTCATCTACAGCTCTGGTGACTGACTCAAAGAAGTCGACCAAGTTGAACAGGCATGATCTGCCCTTCACAAAACCAAGCTGTGTAGGATCCAGAGTTTGGAGATTCCCTATATCCTTGTTTATTAGGTCAATTATGATGTGTTCCATAGGTTTGCATTTCAGACTCGTCAGGCTAATAGGGCAATAGTTCCCGGGGTCTGTAGTCACTCCTCCATTGTGGAGAGGGATGACTGTAGCAGTGCGCCATTTGGTAGGAAAAAAGCCTGAGATGAGGCTGTGATTGAACAGGGCACACAGATGAGGTGCCAGTTCACTCTGTAGTTCATGTAGAACACAGCCAGGGATACTGTCAGGTCCCACAGAAACTGTATTCTTGGTCTTGGACAGTGCTGTTTTAACCTTTGCAGCAGTAATACTTGGTGCCTGACAGTCTACTGGTATTGTGATTGGTTCTTTGGGTGGGAGGGGTAAAGTTAGCACTGAATCTGTCCGCCAGTATATTTGCAATATCTGTTGGCTCGGTATAGGAGGTACCATTGTGCAGTAGCTCAGAGCAAATCTGGGTATTGCCATGGAGATTCTTTACATAACTATAGAAGGCCTTGTGGTTGTCTTTACTATCTGCTGCAATTCTGTTTTCATAGCTAGCTTTAGAGGATTTGATGAGGGATCTCAACCATTTGAGGCTGTTAAGTGAGTTTTTCCAGTCTTGGGACTTCACCTTATTCCACATCAGTTTCCTCCTTCTGTTGTAGAGTTTGTTTATGGCAGGGGACCACCAGATTAGCTTCCTTTTTTTTGAGGAGAGCATCTTAGTTCTATTGGGTATGGCGAGATCCATGCATTTGTGTACGTCTTCATACAGTGCATTGGTGTATGATTTGGTGGTCATGCAACTATTCTCCATTTGCATGGGTGCCGTGAAGTTAGCCACCTCTGTTTTTAGGAGCCCAAAGTTAACTTTGGAGTAGTTTTTCATGGTGGTTACCTTTGTTGCAGGGGGATGGGAGGGATGTCAATTTCCAAGGTGATTAGCTTGTGTTTGGATCTAAACAGGGAGGAGTTGACTACTGGTGTAGAGCAATGGTTGCCCATGTTAGTAATGACCAAGTCAAGGATGTTGCTACCTCTAGTGGGGGTAAGAATGCGCTGGTCCAGGGCATTGAAATTAATGAATTCCAGAAAGTGTTGGGCAAGTGTATTGGTACATGAGTAGTTTTCCCAGTTAATGGAGGGGTAGTTGAAGTCACCCAGTATGAGAGTGTTAGGTTGGACCCTAATATTCTCCAGGGTACTTAGGAATGTGGAGTGTGAATCTTGGGACATGGTTGGGGACCTATAGCAGGCTATGACCTGAATTGCTGTATTACCCAATGTTAGCTGCACCTGAAGTATTTCAGATGTGTTATGTTGGTCTACCAGTCTGGAGGTGTGCGCAGCCTTTATGAATATGGAAACACCACTACCTTTGGAGCTTCTACATGTCAGCAGCATATCCCTCAGGTCCACCAACACACCACTGCTCAAAATTACATAGTCTCTTAACACCCATGGAGACTCCCTCTATTCAAATAAAATTGCTAAGTTCTGGAATTCCCTTCCACTAAACATACAGACTGCTCCCTCCTATCCTACTTTTAAACTAAAACTGAAAGAACACCTTATAAACAACTGTCTATACCCCTGTTGCTCTCCTGGATAACTTTTCATGCTCAGCACCACTTCACCTTTTATCCTACATACAGACCATATATTTTGCTCTCTTCCTGCATCAGTATCTGTCTACCCTTGTCTAAAGTCCTTTCTCTCTTTCCACTTTTGCTTTTCTTTTGTTTACCCTCTTCTACTCACGGAATACCTTTCTCACTAATTTAGTCTAGTTACAAACTCTAGCTTTCCTTTTTCTTACTCAATCTGTTATTTTTTTTAATTTCCTCTGAGTTCTACATGTAAATTATTAGATAGTTTTTACATTACATACATATACACTATATGCACTATAATGTCAAATACTATAAATTCTGTGCTGTTCTGTTGAAATTGACTAATACAAATTGATTCATATTATTTTTAGTCTACTGCCTAAATTGTATTATATGTTGAAATTGAGTAATATGTATTGAGTCATACTGTTTTTAGTCTACTGTCTAAATTGTATTGTATATTGTGGAGCTTTTCTCTCCAGGTCTCAGCTGAAAATGGGTTCCTAGCCCCATCAGACATTACCCAGTAAACAAATGCAAAATAAATAAAAATAAACCAAATAAATATAAAAAGCTTAAACACTTAAAAATACAAGAAATTTGTCAGAATTCAGTGAGCAGCACAAAACCCACAACTTAAAAATATGTTTTATTTTCATGTTAATGAAATTAATTTATCTTAGTTTATATTTCAGTTAGTTAATTGTGTGCTTAATTGGTTTCAATCACTATATGTATTTAAAAAATAAAGACATAAAGAAAAGCCATAAAGCATTCTTCAGAAGGGAAGAGTATTTGCTGAAATTAGGAAGATGCTATGGCAGAAGGGAATTAATTCTATATTCTTCCCTGCATTTTTACAAATTAATTATAAGGATTTACCACTTAAATTTTCTACACTAGGAGAAGCCTTTAAAGAGCTCCAGGGTACTGGAATCTTGCCATGATTGAGGAGGACTGGAAACTCAAATATTCTCATTGAACTCTAAGATTTTGTTTTTTATTTCTCTGATTCATTTTGGGGAGGGTTCTCCAGCAAGTTTTTATAGTTGGGTTATTTTCTTGTACATAATGCTTTGAATGAGAGTTATTTCCTTAAATTTAAATGGGATTAATACACCTATAAGAAGGGATAATATGAGGAATTTTTAAAAATATAATAATGTTGTAATTTTATGTCTTCAGAAAATTAATTTAGGAACTACTAACTTAATGATTTTTGGCAAAAAAGTGAATCCTTTGTTTATTAATTCATTTAATAATGAATCACATGGAGTAGCTATTTTCATTCAAAATGACAAAATTCAAGTACTAGATTTCTACAAAGATTCAAATTCCAGAATTTTATTAATTAATGTTCAACTGGGTGCTGAAAGCATAATTATCAGATGCATTTATGCCCCCATTTCTGACTAATCAGAAGTTTTACAATACTTAGCTGGTAGAATTATTTTGGATAAACTGATTATAACAAGTCTCTTTAATGACAATATGAACAGACTATCCACTAAAATGAATGCTAAATTATTGAAAGACTTTTTAGTTACATTTCATTTATTTGATTTTTGGCAATAAAAAATTCCAGCTTTAAGGGATTTACCTATTTTATTTCTAGCCAGAAAAGAGAAGCAGAGTAGATTTTTAAAATTTATTTCTGATAAGTTGATGGGAAATATTTCCATTATTATTACCTTTCCAAGAGTTCTGGCAGCTCATTTTCCTTCTTTATTTGTCTATGGTATATAGAGGTAGCAAGATTAAGAGTTGGTACTATCTTGATACAAATATTTTGCCATTTAAAAAAAAGGAAAAAGAATTAAACAATTCTTGTTAGAAAATAGTGAAAATATATTCTCATTCTCTATTTTGTAGGCATTCTATAAAGCTGATGTTGCTGGGTACATGTACCAATTAATGGTTAGAGAACATAAGACATGAACAGAAAGAATAGATTATCTTATTGAAGAACTCAGTATTTTGGACAAATTGTATGAAATTAATCCAGCTAAATATCTATCTGAGAGGTGAAAAAATTAAACCTACTATTAAAATTGTTGGCTGATTTGAGGAAAGAAGTATAGCTGAAGGATAAAGGTATTTACAAGCTGATTTATATCTATTCTTTT
Source organism: Protopterus annectens (assembly GCF_019279795.1). Taxonomy (NCBI): domain Eukaryota; kingdom Metazoa; phylum Chordata; order Ceratodontiformes; family Protopteridae; genus Protopterus; species Protopterus annectens. The sequence goes on along the minus strand of NC_056748.1, from coordinate 1,064,418,138 downwards.
TCAAAAATATATTTCAAACAAAAATGTAACCATGTAATTAAATTAAGAATTAACAATTAAGTTATATATCCAATGAAAATATAATGTTCCATGAAATAAGAAACTTTCAGCAACCAATTTAGCATTAATTAATGCAATTCTGGAATTTGAATCTTGTAGAAATCAAGTTCTGAAGGATAATAGATACTCCACATGATTTATTGTCGAATGAATTAATAAAGACATGATTCACATTTTTATCAAAAAAATTATGTTATTACTTCCTAAATCATATTTATGACACTAAAAATAAACACAATGAGCAACTGAATTTTGTTTGTGCAGTTATACACTAAAATATTTTCTTTTCCCACTTTTTAATTCATTCACTAGAAAACATGAAAAACATGAAAAAAGTTATTTGATCTCTTAAAGATAAGAAATCTACAGGTCCGGATTCATTAACCAGCAAATATTTTAAACTATTTGCACACCGTCTGGCCCCTTTGGATTCAAAGTTTGCTTATTGATTTAATAGAATACCCTGACAATATTCATCACCATTTTTTCATCACTATTTTTCTCTAGAAAGAGTGATTTTATTACACAAATCTGACAAAGGTCCTCTTGAACTATTTAGTTACAGATTTCTCTGTTAAATACAGATTACAAAATCATAATTGCACTCCCAAGTTAGTATTTATTGTCACAGGTTAAGCATTTCATTTTATCACTAAATTTTGGCTTTTTTGCTAGGTAAATCAATGTCAGTACCAATACAATTACTGTAGCTAATGTCATTTGTAAAAATAAGAATTTGTTAGAACAGAATCTGACTGTTTTCCTTAGAGCACATAAGGCTTTTGAGTCTGTTGAAAAGGTTTATCTTACTAACCTTATATATATATATATATATATATATATATATATATATATATATATATGGCTCCCATTCACATTGCCAAAAGTACACTTGTCCAAAACACATTTTGCCAAGACCATAACTCAGAATTTGCACTTGTCTAAAATGGCACTTTGTGATCACACTACAGTATGTATGAACAAATATACTCTTGTTGTCATTGTAGTATGATCTTGGAGGTAGTATATATAATTAGCAGGGGGTATGAGGGGTGCAGGGGGGCTTGCCCCCCTGCAAAAATTTGAGAAAATTAGTTAGTGTGGTTTAACTCCTTTCTGTTTCAACAAAGTGCCATCTTGGGCAAGTGTAAATTTGGAGTTATGGTCTTGGCAAAATGTATTTCGGAAAAGTGTACTTTTGGCAATGTGAATGGGATCTAAATATATATATATATATATATATATATATATATATATATATATATATATATGTATATATATATATATATATATATAGGTTTTACAGAGATGACCAGAAATCTGAGTTCTGCTCTATTTTACTAGACAAAATATAATTTGAATATTGATGGGGGTTTAGATTATGATAGTACAGGTGTCAATCAAGGTTGTCCCTTGTCTTAAATTGTTTTTCTTCTAGCCACTGATGTTGTCCCTTGTCTTAAGTTGTTTTTCTTCTAGCCACTGATGTTATTTTCAATGCAATTCTTTCTGCACCCAATATTATACCTTTCATTTTAAATATTTTACCTGTTAAAGTTAGTAGCATATGCAGATGACTTAATTTTCTTTATAAATAAATCAAAGTCAAAACTACTGATTCTTTATGAAAGTAATGATATAGCTGGAGACTTCAAAATTGATAAAAACTTAACATTTGTTGGCTGGACATTTTCTACTAATTTATTTATTTATTTCCAGTTTGATGACTGGGGAGGTCCACTGGGCTCAGAGAGCCCGTTTTCAGTGGAGGCCTGGTGAGAAACACTCCACAATACATAGTCTAATTAAAGATACAGGAAAGTATAGTGAAAACAGTTCCAAGATACAAATACATTTCAAGTTGGAGACGTATAATGTACCATGGTTACATAACATATACATTTTGAGGATGTAAAATATATGTTCATTTCAAAGAGAAAAGAGAAAACAGAAAGAACTCTATACATTATATACATTGGTAGCACTATCGTTGTATTAGCAAACATTCAGAGTGAGCCCATGTATTTAGAAATTCACGATGGAGTAAAGGCAGAGTAGGCTAGGAGGGGCGAATACAGTTTCATTTCCAATTAGAAGAGAGGTAAGAATGGAGCAGAGATCTAAATTTTTCAGTCTTCTCTGAAGTCCTTTGTGAAGGGGGAAGAGAATTCCATTCTTTGGCTAAGCAAAATGATAGGAGAAGTTGTCCAGCAGAAAGCTTAGGTTTGTGGACAGTGATAAGGTTTTGGTGTTCTGATCTGAGAGTTCTATTTGGGGTGTATAGTGGTAGGATATTGGTCAGTGAAGGGCATTTAATGGGCTAGAATATTAGCCTATGGGCTGTAGTAAGTTGGAAGTAGTCTAGATAGTTGGGGAGTTCTAGCCAGTTTAACAAATGGAGGGCAGTACAATGATAGGAGGTATATTTGGCTTGGAGGCGAATTTGGAAATTTTATTATAACAGTTTTCAAGTTTGGAAGAGAAAGAGGAAGATAGGTTGGTTAATAAAGGAGCGCTGTACATTAGGGAGGGAAGTAGATAGGTAGTGGCGAGACTTTGTCTAGTAGAAGGAGAGAGGAAGTGGCTGAATATGAATGAATATGTTATGGGCTCAGATCAGTTAAATGATATTTATAAAAAAATAAACATTCCTGTTTGACATGGATGCCTATAAATATTTCCTTTACTGGGTGGATTATTTTTAAGATTTATCCTTTATGGGTCATTTACTTACATAATATGACATAGCCTCCAGATAGTTATTGGTTTAATAAAGTTAGATCTCTTGTGATTTTTTTTTCTGGGGGGAGGTTATAAGATCCCCTGGCCTTCTCTGACTTGAGCAAATTATTTTATAGGTTATAAAATTAAAGATCCTGAATTTTCTATTTTTGTTATTTATAAAATCATTATAATAACCAACATCTGAAATTAAAACTTTCCATGACTAATTTTATAAGTTCTGTTTGGCAGCTATAATTCTCAACAGTTTGGGAATCCATCAATTATATGAAATCACTTGATTTCTTAGGTAATTTATTTTACTTATTTATTGACATCTGTTTACTGGCAAAGTCCAACAGGGCACAGAAGCACTTTTTCAGTGGAGGCATAGGGAAAAAAGTTCCAAGGTAACAAATTTAATACAATCAATATTTATAATACAGCACATTATAATACAGTTTTAGTGAATACAGAACAAAGTTGGCAGTATAATATTATATAATATAATTTGTATTCAGAAACATTAATATGCATGCATTGTATTGATAATTTACAGACATAAAAGTGGTGTACATGATATGTAGGAATAATTTAATAAATAAATTCGAGTGAGGTATTAGAGTAGATAAGTAAGCTTAAGTGTTAAAAGAAAAGTAGCAATGGAATGCTAATTTGGTTGTGCTAATTAGAAGTAAGTCTAGTAGTTTAATAGTACGGTAAATTTAAGCATTAGACTGGGATATGCAGTTTAAGTGATTTCATGATTTAAATGGCGGTAAAAGAAGGGGATAAAGAATGCTAGGAGAAGCTATGTCTCAAATGAGGAGTAGGGACAAAGCCACAAGGTAGAGAGGATGTCTTTTAGAAATGATTTAAAAAACAAGGGTGTGAGATACACCTGATTGATATAAGAATTTTATAACAAGTTCTAGCTATATTGAAACACAAACTGACTCCAGCAGCTCTTTGTGGTTTGTAGGTTTTAAGCAGTTGTTTATCATTTGACCAAATGGAGTATGAAACTAATTGCACAGCAGGCAAATTATAACACTTAAGCTTACTTAACTGAACAGATCCATGAATCTCTTAAAAATATTTTCATTATGGAATTCATATAAAAAGATGAAATCATATAGAAACATAGTAATTCGACAGAATATTTTATTATGAGCATATTTAACATCTCAGCATTTAGGCTGCACAAGCTCCAGTAAGTTTTGTTGGCATGGCTAAGGATTTCTTGGCTCATAGAAACATGTATGGTGAAAATGCCCTTGAATTTCAGGATGGTGGTCGAAGACATCCTGCCCCATTACTCCCCTAGTTAATGAACATATTCCTTTGTCAATAGACTTCTGGATTTAAATATTATGAGGGGATATTTCAACTTAGAATTACAGTCTGCTGACAATGGCATGTCTAGTGATTAAAAGAGTATTGCTAGATTGCTGGAATAAAGAAACAGAAGAAACTGCAGAATTCCCCTTATCAGATTTATTTAAACATTTTAATGATTTTTATCAATGTAAACTTCTATTATATAAAGAGAGTTTTGTTTCTTTGTATCCCGTCTTCATGGAGAAAGGGATGGGATATTGTTTTCCATGTTTGACATATATGAAATACTGTATAAAATGTATGTGAAAGTATGAATTTATGAAAAATTAAAACCATAAAATATAAGGTTACAGCTTTAAAACATATTTGTCTTCTACATATCACAAGAAAGAACAAATAAAATTCCATTATCACAGTTAGGACATCTTATAAAGGCAATTTAAGATTGCAGTTTTCAGTTAAACATTTTAATAATTTAAAATATTTCTCTCATAGAGAAGCATAACTCATTAAACTTTACTTCTATAAAAATTGTTTATGTTTGCAGAGGAAAGTCACATACATTTCTACCAGAGTAAAGCTAGATAGATTATTTCTGTTAATATTTTATTCACCAGGTAGCTTGACTAACAATGGGTAGGATGAATAAAAGTTATATTTTATAGTACATCAACAACAAATTTATATTCAGTCCTAAGCAAGCCTTTTGTTTTGCTGCAGCACTAGCAGACTTTATTGCAATGCATACTTTTCACAGATGATGAAGTTCCTATTGTAAAGAAATTTATAAGCTTATGTCTAAGATCTGCTAATTTACAGTGAATATAAACCCATAGCAATCAGCTCCACCAAAGTGGAGCAAAAATTTAAAGTGCATAAAAAGTATGTCTGTTTTTACTACTATGATGCAGCTGTTGATAATGACACTTTTTAGATATATGTGAGGACATTTTAATAATATCAGATGGCACAATGATGAAAAAATACTCACTTGCCTTAACACGGGAGTTTCATCTGACAGGAGCAGTCCTATTAATATTAAACTGGTCATATTAATTGATTATTGACTGTGAAACAATATGATTTACAAGAAAGATTAAAGACATAAATGCAAGGACACACAGTGCTACATCAATGATCACTTTTATGGACAAATAACATAACACATTTTAATCAAGGGTCTTTATTAACTGTTCCTTGCTCTAGTTATATCATTATAATAATCATAACTGGTGTTTTGTATGTCACTCTGTTGTCAAAATGAACTCTTCAGAGAGCAAGTACATTTCAAACACAATCAGCTTCTTATTCAGATGTAGAACAGCAAATGGCTAGAGATATTAAAGTTCTGGTATAATTAAAAGTGCATCAGAAATCCTGATGCTCACGAATTTGTAAATGCAAAGATGTCAGCCTGACAGATGTGCTAAAGTGTGCACAGTATGCAGTGCCCAGGGATTGTGATAGTCATATATTCATGCATGTTATTCAGAGATTATATTGTCAAATCTGAACTGTAAATAACATGTATTCTTCTGTTGCACAGTTATTTTATTTACTGATGGTTAGACTGTTTTTTTTTTGTTTTTTTTTACAGCATGCCTATATACTTTTTAGATTTAAATGTAGTGGAGTTGGTGGAGAGGGTCAACAGTGAGTCATGGGACAGAGAATAAATATTTGCATGGAAAGGTGATGCCAGTGATTTTGTTAAAAGACAGCCTAGAAGGATAAAGACCTGATTATGGCCAAGGCACTCTGCCGTTCGTTTGTAGATCGGTCACTAGTATTACTAGTTAAGAATAAAGGGCATGTGCATTGGGGACGGGGGCAGCATACACTTGTGCATACTTCATGGTCAGATCAATCCCAGGTGGAAGCAGAGAATGCACAGGGGGCATGGTCCTTAGGGAAAATAAGTGAGGGACATTGGATGAGTCTTCACAGAGGAGGGATAATATACTAACACATTCCCATGGCACCTCTATCCTCAGACATCCAACAAATGTGCACAGTAAGAGGAGAAAGGTTAGGTAAACACTCCCCAGCAGCAATCTGATAATGCACCAGCAATTTTTACCTTCTCAAAAGCCTTGGATATGGGCCTTGTAGAGCATGGGAGAAGCTAGCATTGGTTTTTAAGACCCAGTGGCTGAGGAAAGGAGATAGTTACAGTTGATTGTCAAGTACAGGAAGCCAAGAAGAATGCAAAAATAAATACAGAAAAAATAAAAAGAGCAGAATATCATTGTACAGAGGTGTGGGCCACAGGTACAAAAAATCCAGAATATGATATATAGCAATATATGTGAAGGATAATGTTTATGCTAATATAGTGTGATTACTTTTATATGAATGTAAATTTGCCTATGTCCCAAGTGATAATTCTATAAAGGAGTTTGAAAAAAAAAAAAAAAAATCCAGAAGAATACAGGCTTATTAGTTGGCTATGATACTCAGGTAGTGACAGAGTGAGAGAGACAGAACTTTGAGGAAAAGGCTGGGTTGCTTTCTTAGAGAACAATACATAAAAGTGACCAGTAAAATCTGATCAAGTTTTATGTCTAGATCACAGAAAAAACTGACAGGAAAGTGCTGGTATAGATGATCTACCCAGACTCCATGATGGTCCCTCATTTGGTCCTTATTAGAGAACTAAACTCTTATTAGAGAAGTAAACTGCAGATGTTGGGAGTAGGTCCAGGACTGAGTAAATCGATTGCTACCCTGCTAAATAGCAGGTCACACATTATTTCATTATGGAGGACAATACCAGGAATAAGTAAAATACCAGAGGGTCAGTTCAGGGGCTGCAGTTTTTCTCAATGGTTTTGTTCTATACATGTGTGAGAAGAAAAATGCTGGGAATAATTTGAAAAGGTTGAACAGATAAGCAGAAAGGTTGCAGGTGAGGGTCAGTGAAACAAATACAAAGTAATGCACCAAGGCTGTAGCCTGAATGACACCGGTGGGGGTGGGGGGAACTAATAGCAGAGCATGAAAAGGATGTGAAGCTGTTCATCACATCTGAACTGGACTACCAGAAGCAATGTCAGAGGGCAGCATCAGGAACAGAGTCTAGAAACTAGAAATAATACTTCCTTCTTTTTTACTAAGCCTTATCTATGCTGCAGATTATGTACTTTGTGCAGTTCTGTAGACCATACCAAAAGAGAAACATTACCCTGCTCAAAAGGCTCTAAATAAAAGCCATCAGAATGGTGTTTGGAATGACGAGGAGTGGAGAGGATAAACCTTAGGATTAGTGGAGCTGGTTCTATTCAAAATAGAGAGCAGAAGGGATGAACTTCATGTTAGGGATGGGACTCATGTTATGAGATATAGAACGGATGGGGCTTATGCTATGGATATAGAAGTGTTGGGGCTCATGATATGGGATGTAGAAGGGAAGGGGCTCATATTATGGGATATAGAATGGACGGGGTTCATGTTAAGAGATATAGAAGGGACAGGGCTCATGTTATGGGATTTAGAAGAGATGGGGCTGATGTTACGGATATAGTAGGGGTGGGACTCATATTAGGGATCTAGAAGGGACAGAGCTCATGCTATGGGATTTAGAAGGGATGGGGCTCATGTTATGGATATAGAAGGGACAGGTCTCATGTAATGGGATATAGAAGGGTTGGGGCTCATGTTATGGGGGGGTCTGTGTCAGATGATTGACTCTTCGGAAACTAGAAAAAAATATCGAAGAGACCATAAACTCAAACATAAAAAAATCTATCCCCTCAGCCCCCCTGCACCCCCTCCAAATTATATATACCAATTCTGAGATAGCACTGCAGTGAGGAAAAGGCTAAATTTCCTGAGCCTCACTTGTACAGCGATCTTCATTCAAAAGCTTCAAGTTTTCAAAAACTTGATCATATGGTCTCAACCATATGGAGTTCATGTTTCTGAAAACTCACTTGACTGATATGGACCCATTATGGGATATAGAATGGATGGGTCTCATGCTATGGATAAAGAAGGGATGGGGCTCATGCTATGGATATAGAAGGGATGGGGCTAATGCTATGGGATATGGAAGGGATAGGACTCATGTTATGGATATAGAGGGACTGAGGCTCATGTTATGTATATAGAAGGGATGGAGCTCATGCTATGGATAAAGAAGGGATGGGGCTCATGCTATGGATATAGAAGGGATGGGGCTCATGTTATGGGCTATAGATGTGATGGGGTTCATGTTATAGATGTAGAAGAGATGGGGCTACTGTTATGGGATAGAAAATGGACGGAGTCATGTTATGGGCTATGGAAGGGACGGGGCTCATGCTATGGGATATGGAAGGGACGGGGCTCATGCTATGGGATATGGAAGGGATGGGGCTCATGTTATGGATGTAGATAGGATGGGGTTTCCGACTTAGAATTATTAAGAGTTTCAGGAGGTGCTCAAGATGAGATTTGCTTTTAATAGCAAAGAGAATGTATAAACTCTGGGGCACCAGAAGTATAGCTGGGCTGTCATATAAGATATTATAAAAACTTGAGACAATAGTTTCATCTGTTATGGACCATCTCAACCTACTGAAGTATTTTGGAAATTTAATTTGCTGGTTTTGAAATAATGAGCAAAAGTTTAACACTCAAAATTGTCTTATGAATTTGATAATAAAAGGCTATGCTATTAACAGTGTTAACCTTAACTCTTTCATACTTGACCTGAGTGAAATTTCACACCTCCTGACACCACAAGTGTTCCTGCCTGGACAACTTTCAACTGAGCTAAACTTCCTGAGACTGCAGTTTTCCAAGCTATCTGTAAACAGTTGTAATTATCTCAAAAATTATAAAAGTTAAAATGCAAACTTTATTCAACACAAATTCCTCTGCACAACAGTGTGATTAATATGTCAGCCAGAACTAATGCTAATTTTATATTGAACAGGTAATTCAATGACTTCTTCACCATATTCCCATTAGGCCATTTATTGAATATAATGACCCATTTGACACATATCTGGCCAGACAAATGCAACAACTGAAATGCCCACAAAGACTGCTAAGAAATTACCTATGTCTGGCATATAAAACATCCTCTTATACATTGCTGATGGATTTACTGTACATCAGCATGTGTCAAATGGCATAAGAAAAACTTTCGTCTGGGGATCTAAACCTCTCGTGAAATGTCAACAGAAAGGTTTGGAGGGACAGGTATATCTTGCAGATGATACCACTGCCATGGAACAGACTCCTCACCCATATAAAATAAAGTTCATCCCTATCCATATTCAAGTGCAACTTGGATTTATGAATGAGAAATGGAAAATTTCCCCCAGGCCTACTTCCTGTACTACTTATGGGCATAGGGAGCTCCTAAATACTTTACCTCATGCATGGTTCCTCTCAAATTATCTATGGCATGATCCCAGTTATTCTCATTTGGGTTAATGTATATTTATCAGTCATGGGATGGGTGAGGTCAATCTATAACCAAATGGGATAGGTTATTTCAAGGACAACAATGGAAATTGGCTAGGCTTAAAATGGCCTACAAGGGGCCTAATACTTACCTATGCGCCTGTAATATGTGAAATGAATTATTATAAATATGCAAACAAGTATTACTATCTCTGTAACCATAGATCTTAGACCCCGTCAGTGCAAATTTATTTAATGCAGATTTGTTCTTCATTTTTTTTGAAAAACACTTTTTCAGATGTCTCTCCATTTTTGAGATCTATGCATAATTATGAACTATATACATATTTGCATATTTATTAGACAAATACATGTACATATCTATTAAGCATTGGTTGTTGGACAACAACTATCAGGGCAATGTTTTTTCAGCATGCTGTATGATTTCATTTGATACCATGTAGTACCATATAAACACCTTAATCTTCAAGTTATAACTATAATTATTAACATATGATGCATATGCGTAACATTTCTGGGAATTAACACTAATCTTCTTATATACCCACTTGTCTGAGGAGCCATTTTTGGCCTCAGTGGAGACTGTACATGTGAAATGCTGTTCTACAATGTGTCTAACTGGACAATACCAGACACATTTGCACAAATATGATATTTATATAATTATGCAGATTGTATTACTAAACAAATATAAGTAACTCAGATTAGTAGCAGGTGTGCAGCAGGCATCAGTGACAACTTTTATAGCCTTATGTAAGCTTTCAGGTGATACCATGGAGTACCATATAAACACCTTCCAATTCAAGTTATTAAAATAATTATTAACATATGGCCTATTTTCATAATATTTTAAGAAAATACACATTTTCCCAAAATAATTAGACACTTAGGAAAATTAGAGATGGGAGCTACTTCTCCCTCTACGTTACATCCGAGAGCTGGAAAGTCAACTCAGCTGTTGAAATTCCTAATGCACTGATTGGACATCATCCACCCTCCTAAGTACCAGATGTAATGTAGTGGGAGAAGTACCTCTCGTATCTAACTCTCCTAATTCTTCTAAGACTAACACTGACCTCTTGGATACAGATACAAGAACCAAATTACAAGGAAGAAATTAAGAAAATATTATACCTTCAACCAATTTTTTAGAAGTGGGAAAATTTCACTTGCAATTACCAGTAAAGTACCAGCACCAGTAAGAGGCAGAAGCAAAACTCAAGGAAGAAGCAGGAGAAGAGACCAATCGAGGGTGAACCATAACAACACAGATGGAGCTTTTAACCTTCACACAGGGATGACACACAATGAGAAGTCAGACAGCCAGGGATTAAATGTTGTAGGCCATGCTGTTGTAAACCTGCCAAATGTTACACTTAATAATGTAGAATGAAGCATTTAGATAGGGGCCTATCTTTTATTCCCTCCATTGATGGCAACTTGAATGAGAGTCTATCTGAGCTTAGAATGTTTGCAATTAATTTAGACGTGAAAGTAATGTTTAAAAGCAATGTTGTTGATATGACCTTTCAACTTAAATGAACTCACCACAAAAGCATTTTATAGTATGTGTGAGAACAAAATCTATAATATATTTTTTGAAAACAATAAGAACAAATTTTATAATCTTAATGAAGGGGAAAGGAAATACCTATTTGAATTATGCAATAGAGAAGACATAATTATTAAACAAGCAGATAAAGGTGGTAAAGTTGTTATAACGAATGCTGCTGATTATACAACATAGAATCTTGATTTATTACTGTATATAAAAACTTTTAAGAGAATTAATAACCATGATATAAATGAAATTATATATAAAGTGAAATCTTTTTATATGATTTACTAATGGAAAGCTCTATTAATCCAGACGTATATATATTTTTATATATAGCAAATCCAGTTATTCCTATAATATACAGAAAAAACAAAGTATTAAAACCAATCAAACAGTCCAAAAGGAAGCACATGAGGCTGGAAACTAGGAATAACACCCAAACAATTTATTTAAACACCGTTTTTGAAATAATTACGTTCATTCCTGGTTTCCAGCCTCGTGTGCTTCCTTTTGGACTATTCCTATAATATACAGCTTGCCGAAGATTCACAAGAATTTAATGGTATCTCCTATGAGGCCAATAATGCCAAGCAGTTGAAGGGTTACAACTACTCTGTCAAAGTATTTAGAGAGGGAACTGCATGGATTATTAATATATAGTAAGAGCTTTATTACAGATATCAACCATTTTCTTAATGCATGACATGAATGGTTAAAAAAAAAGAACATCTCAGGTAATTTGACAATGGCCACAATGGATATCAAATCACTTTTCACAGTAATTCCAAATGACAAAGGAATTCAGAATATTAGAGAATTTCTTTGTAGTCATAGTAGTTTTTTGGCCTCCAAGGTAGAAATGATTTGTTTAATGTTAGATGTCGTGCTTAATAATAATATATTGTTATTTAATAATGAATTATTATTTCATTTATTGTTGGGAGTGGCTATGGGTACACCCATAACCAATAGTTATGCAAACGTAGTACTTTCCAGATGGGAAGAATTATATTTAGGTGATGTTACTGATGATTTGATTACATTTCAAAATGAGAATTTACCTTTTTATAAGCATTTTGTTGATGACATATTTCTTCTTGGATAGGTGATATAGAAGCTTTGAAAGTGTTTGTTAATGACTTCCAACAAAAACTACCAATTTCTTACAGTTTGAATTGAATTACTTGGCTGATAATGTGAGTTTCTTGGATTTCAATGCTCCTCATGTTAATGGTAGGTTCAATACAACAGTCTATAGAAAAAATGTACAGACCACCAGATACGTTCATGCTAATAGCACACACCCAATGCACATTTATAAAAGTGTCATTAAAAGTCAGTTTACTGGAGGCAGTAGGGTTAATATGACAAATAGTGGATTCATCCAAGAAGTTAATAATATGGTACATGATTTTCATATCAGAGGCTATGATGTTAAAATTATTAAAGACAATAATCACTTAGCTATGTCACAAAGAGAAGGACCTGGAAAACTCTTTTTATTTGGTAATAACTTTACCACTGAAAGCAAGATCATTCCTGATTAAGATTGGTCCATAGCATATATTATGAAATATGCAAAAACAAACAGCGAGTCAGCAACCACAAAAAATATAAAGTCCACTTTGATATATCAATTTCCAAGTCAAAGTTGAGCCCTTTCATCTATTTACAAAGACATCATCAGAACAATGATTTACTACTCATACTTTACCTTATACATTCATGAATGAAGACACACCCCCACAACATCCAATCAAATAACTTAAGACTGTGACATCACCTCTGGTTTGCAAAAAAACTCATTAATATTAAAATAAAACCATAATCATAACAAAAGTGAATGATCAAAACAGAAGCTCAAACAATCATACCATGTTTGCTCATTTTCTTAATTCACTAGCAATTGAAATGCTTTCATTAAGTCCAGGCAGACTGGCCGCAAATGTATAATTTCTCAAAATATTTCCTGTTGTAAAAACTTATTTTGCCATCCCCCGCCCTGTATGGAACAGCATCAATTTACAATAAAATTAGGAAAGGAAGCTTATTAAACTCTGTACAAAACAATGAATGCCTGGCCAATGCACTCTTCATGTCCTGACATTTAATACTATAAAATTCTAGTATATACACTTACTCAAACCATTTTTAGTCTTACTCTTGCAGAATGCCATTCATGAGGAGCATATAGCCAGGTAGACAATTATCTGTGTGCCACAGTTATAAATCCCAGTGTGCATCTTGCCTATAGTTTTGTTCAACAAGTAACCTTTGTAGTTCAAATTAATGTATGAGCACACTTCCGGGTGCTATAAACCCCTTAATTTCCTACTCTGGATCTCTCAAGTAGATTTTTGATATTACCATTGTTTTTGTAGGTAAAGGAAGGGTTTTCCTGAAAAAAATTGCTAATGAATTTGTCACATTTCAGCATGTACCAATTCCTTCACAGAATGGATTTGATCTCTTTGGTATCCAACTTGTAATATAAAACCATGTGCATGTGGCCACTAAACTCAGGACCTTCATGGCTCTTGTTCAAGTTGGCCAGCTGTTGTAACTCTTTCTTAATGTTCGATGTATATTTGCACTGTCTTCCCTTCCACAGATCCTCAAGTGTTTTTTCCAACAACATTGGAGGATAACCCATATCCAAAAACATTGATTTCAAAATGTTAAATTGTTCATAAAAAATGCCATCCTTTGAAGTAAGTTGGGATACTCAGATGAACTGACTTTTTACCACCCCTTACTTTGGATGAAAGGGGTGGAAACTTGTATACTGAAGAAATGTGTTGCCAGGTGATAGTTTTCTATAAATCTGTGTCACCAGTTCCCCATCCGGGTGATTGAAGATGATCCAGGTAATTAATTCTTTCCACATTGCAATTATAGGTGAATCTTAGGAACGAAGTGCTATTTTTGTAACTGATGAATAAAAACATCCAATTATTTACCAGTACCTCTCCAAATAATAAACAGGTCATCCAGAAACCTGAAGTACCCTATGCACATCTTATAAACCAGGAGTTTAAATAAAATTTCCTTTTCCCATCAAAAGAGAACAGCATTTGCAAACCTGGGGACATAAGTGGATCCCATCTGATTTTAAAACTCTTTAAAAGTAAAAAAAAAAATTATTTAGCACAATTTCCATCAGTTTAACAACCAAAGCATGATCCTTTTTGGATAAGGACCTGTGTTTCTCCACAATTTCCTGGAACCACTCCAGACCAATTTTGTGTGGTATGACAGAAATAAACTTTGTACATCACATGTAATGAACCTGTTGTCCATTCCCATTTTTATTTTCTTTAACTTGTCCAGTAGGTCCCAGGAATCCTGTACTATGTTTGGATGAGAATAAAAAGGTAATTTAGTTTCTGATAAACAAATCTAGCCGGGGGTTCCATCACTGACCCCTTGGCAGCCACAATGGGATGAAAGGGTGGATCATTAGTTCTCAAATGTATTTTTGTATACCAAAGTTCCTTAGAATGGCAGGATGATCCACCTTCAAGTAATCATAAAGGCCCTGTGATATTGCATCAAACAATAGTAACTCATCAAGGCCACTTTAATAGCCCTATAGGTGATATTAATCTTGTTGATGGAAACAGTACTATAGACTTCACTGTCTTGTAAGAGATTATTCATGTGATCAACATAGTCCACCCAATCCATAACCACCAGCCCTCCACCCTTGTCTAACTCTGTTATTGCTTGTGAATTCATCTAAAATAGCCTTGATCTGTTGAGAAAAACTAAAATTCCCTGTGTGTCTTTCTTTCCACTAGATCATGAATCTCCTTTTAACAGGTCTTCTCACACATATTAAAGACTTGGTGAAGAAGTGGTTTGGCAATACTTTTCCTTTTAAACTGACTTTTGGCTACATGCCCAAGATCACCAGCATCCCCAAAAATTATCTGGAAATTAAGCTTCCAAGTAAATATTTTCAGGTCAAGTATGGGATCTTTGACACTAGCCCTCATGGACAGAATGAAGTTATACCCTTTAAAAAATAACTTGTAGTGTTCTGGACCAATGATTGAATCAGTAAAATTGTAAATGTTAAAGTAAAAAAAAGAAGTGATGCTTACAGTACCTTTCATGAATGATGGAACACAGTCATGCACCGGGGAACTGAATGTTGCCATTTCAATTTCTGAAGTTTATCTGTTCCTCTTGTTCCTTGATCTCCTCCACTGCTCCTTGGGGTGATTCCCCAAATACTGTGTTTTCACACATTTATTTTTGGCCATCCTCTCTGACCTTCTCAGAGGGGCAATCTCTAAAGGGACCTCTGTCTCTATTCACTGCTAAAGGAATCAACTCCACTCCTTGCCACAGTAGTCTCTATTGAAGTATTCCTAGAGCGAGAGGGTACTACATTCTATTTGAGCAATCATGGTCATCTCTAATCAATATATTATCTTTCCTACTTTTTACCTTTGTCAAATTATTGTCAATGGACTGAAAAATGTTGTAAAAGTCCATTTTGTATTTATTAAACTCCAAATCTCCTGTAATTGATTCCATCAACTTGGATATCTCCTGTATATATATATATATCTGAGGATACACCTCCCATCATCCCTGATAAGAAGTTTAGTAAGCTCAAGACTGGAATGGTCAAAGAAGTCTAACGACCCCAGTGAAAGGGAGAATTAACCTCCACACCCTGTGGGAATTTCCAAATAAGCAATCCTTTAGGAACATGCAATCTGCTCACACTTGTGCCTTTGAATTTAAAATGTTGTTTATCAAATGCATGAATTTGTTCTCTCAAATAAAATAGTGCCCATCTACTGCTTGTATACACTCCTGTTGGTTGGTGTAAGAGAAGTTGTCCAGCCTTTTTGTACATTCCCAGTAGAACTAAAGGCTGTACAATTCAAAACTAATGGTTCAGTAGAGTTGTTAACTGTCTTTTTACCCATACCCATACCCATACAATCTGGTGAAATTTCTCCTTGGGTTACATTAACGTAACCCTCATGTGTTGCTAGTCCCTCAATTAATTTATGAAAGAACCTGTGTCAGTTTCTGTACAAGTGGAGCTAAATTACCCTGTTCTGAAGTAAAACTCATGGGGGCATCATAGAAAAAGTCCTATGTATTAAAGGCTGACATACCTGGATCCAGGGTGTGGAGGTAAATTCTCCCTTTCCTTCAGATTTGTTAGACTTCTTTGACCATATCAGCCTTGATCGTATTAAACTTTTTATCATGGAGAATGAAAGGCGTATGCTTAGATGCAAACAGGAGATATCCCTAAATTGGTGGATTAGATTACGGGAGATTTGGAGTTTCATAAAAGCAAAACAGACTTTAACAACATTTTTCAGTCCATTGATTATAAACTGATGAAGATGAAAAGCAGGGAAGATAAAAAATTGATCAGAGACAACCTTGATTACCAGAATAGAAAAGTGTACCCTCTCCTTCCATGGAATACTTTGACAGAGACTACTGTGGTAAGGGGTGGAGTTGAGTCCTTCAGCAATGAACAGGAGACAGAGGTCCCTTTAGAAATCACCCCTCCGAGAAAGTCAAAGAGGCTGGCCAAGAAGCAAGGGGTGAAAACACAGTATTGGGGGAATTACCCCAGGGGCCAATGGAGGACATCAAGAATCAATGGAAACAGATAAACTGTTCAGGATTTGAATTGGCAAAATTTGGCTCCCTGGTGCATGACTGTGTTTCATCATTCATGAGAGGTATTGTAACCATCACTTCTTTTTTTGACTTTAACATTTACAATTTTACTGATTCAGTCATTGGTCCACAACACCACAAGTTATTTTTGAAAGGGTATAACTTCATTCCATCCACAAGGGCTAGTGTTGAGGATACCATAACTGACCTGAAAATACTTATTCAGAAACTTAATTTCCAGATAATTTTTGGGGTTGCTGGTGATCTTGGGCACATAGCCACAAGACAGTTTAAAAGGACAAATATTGCCAACTCACCTCTTCAACTAGTCCTTAATGTATTTGAGAAGACGTGAAAAAAAGATGCATGATCTATTGGAAAGAAAGACACTCAGGAAATTTGACAGTCTTTCTCAACAGGACAAGGCTATTTTAGATGAGTTCACAAACAACAAGAGAGTCAGGTGTATGGAACCAGACAAGGGAGGGGCAGCTGGTTGTTATGGATTGGGTTGACTATGTTGATTGCATGCATTATCGCTTACAAGACAGTGAATTGTACAGTACTGTTTCCATCAATGAGGTTAATAGGGCAATCAAAGTGGCCCTTGAGTTACTATTATTTGATACAATATTTCAGGTCCCTTATGATTACTTAAGGGTGGATCATCCTACCCTTCCAAGGATCTTTGGTATACCAAAAATACATTTGAGTAACAGGTTAATTGCATGTGCTGTGCAAAGTTATTTTCTGTCATATCACATGAAGTGGGTCTGGAGTGTTCCAGGAAATAGTGAAGAAACACGAGTCCTTATCCAACACAGATCATGCTTTGGTGGTTGAACTTATGGAAATTCTGCTAAGTAACAAATGCTGACCTTTGAAGGGGAGTTTTACAAGCAGTTAACAGGTTTTGCTATGGGGCTGCCTGTGCACCCAAGTTTGCAAATGCTGTTCTCCTGAGATGAGAAAAGAAAATTTTGTTTTAACTCCCACATTTTGAGATGTGTGCGGGGTACTTCAAGTTACTGGATGACCTGTTTATTATTTGGAGAACTACCAGTGAACAATTGGATATTTTTATTCATCATTTACAAAATAGTACCTCATTCCTAAGATTCACCTATAATTGCAGTGTGGAAAGAATTCATGACATGGATATTAACATCTTCAAGCACCTGGATGGGGAATTAGTGACACAGATTTATAAGAAACCATCACATTGCAACACATTTCTTCATTACACAAGTTGCCACCCCTTTCATCAATAGAAAGGGGTGGTATAAAGTAATTTCATCTGAGTATCCTGACTTACTTTGGAGGACAGTATTTGTCATGAACAGTTTAACATTTTGAAATCAATGTTTTTGGACAGGGGTTACCCTCCAACATTGCTTGAACAAACACTTGAGGATGTGTGGAAGGAAAGAGAGTGCATATACACACTGATCATTAAGAAAGGGTTACAACAGCTTGCCATCTTTAACAAGAGTCACAAAGGTACTGAGTTTATTAGCCACACAAGCATGGTTTTACAATACACATTGGATACTAAGGAGATCAAATCCATTCTATGAAGGAATTGGTACATGCTGAAATGTGACAAATCCATCAGTAATTATTTCCAGGAAAACCCTTCCTTTACCTAGAAAAACAAAGGTAATATCAAAAAATTACTTGAGAAATCCAGAGTAGGAAATAAGTGGGTTTCTAGCATCAGGTAGTGTGGTCATTGCCGGAGTGTCCATATATTAATTAGAACTATGAAGGTTACTTGTTGACCAGAACTGTAGGCAAGATGCAAAGTAGTATTGATAACTGTACCACACAGAGAATTGTCTACCTGGCTAAATGGTCCTCATGTACGGCAGTCTACATAGGTAAGACTAAAAATGCTTGAGTAAGTGTATATACTCCAGAATTTGTATAGTATTAAATGTCAGGACATGAACAGTGCATTGGTCAGGCATTCATTGGTTTGTAAAGAGTTTAATAAGTTTGTTTTCTTAATTTTAGAGAAAACTGATACTGTGCCATGCAGTGGGGGGGGGGGGTCGACTGGCAAAATAAACTTTTACAAAAGGAAATGTTTTGCAAATTAAACAATGCAGCCAGTATACCAACACTTAATGAAAGCATATCAATTGCAAGTGAATTAAAAAAATGAGCAAACATGGTGTGATTGTTTGATTTTGTGTGTTTATCCTTCACTTATGTTATGATTGTGGTTTTATTTTAATGTTAGCAAGTTCTTTTACAAACCAGAGGTGATGTCACAATTTTAACTTATTTGATTGGATGTTGTGGGGGGTGTCTTCATTCATGAATGTATAAGGTAAAATGCAAGTAGTAAGTCATTGTTCTGATGATGTCTTTGTAAACAGACGAAAGCACTCAACTTTGACTTGGAAATCGGTATATTAAAGATCTTAGCTCAAATAGAAAGAAAGTGCCTATTATAAATAAAAAGACTATGACTCATTATAATTGCACCTTCTTTAAATATTTTAATTAAAAAAATTAATTCTTACATTCTATTTTTCATAAGATCTTTACCTTCACTGCTTTTGCTACATGTATAACTGAAACTGTTGTTTACCTTTCTAATTACAAAACGTGTAGCTGTTATATAGGTAAGACAAATCAAAAGTTAAACGACAGAATATCATCATATCTGTCTAAAATACATAGGAAAGTAGACACTAATGCACTTTTTAAACATACTGTAATGTAAGGGAGTGATCATTCTTTTAAATTTAAGGTATTACAAAAACTACACATCCAAATATAACAGGGGGGGTACAATTAAAAAACTGAGATTATGTGTTGTTAATGGATAAATTAGTTCAGATTTAGCCAGCCACCAGGGCTCAATTTTAAAAATAGTGTAAAGCCACTTTTAAAAGATAGACCAAGTTATGTTACATAGTTATTTACACAGATTATAGATTAATAAGTTCTACTAAGATTGATATTTCTGCATTCTTTCTACACAATTGATTTTTAGATATATTTTTATATCTTTATGATGCTGCTACTGCTTGATTAATGCTTTTAATTTACTTATGCTACTATTGAATTTCATGTGATTTTTATTTTTGTTTTTTTAGGCTGGCTTGTTAAATAAATATATGATGTAAACTTGCTAACTATTGTTAACACTGAAGAAGAGTCTTGGAGACTTGAAAGCTGGGTTTAGTAAAGTGCTTCATATGAGATGGTTGGACTTTGGTTTTGCATTGACTAAAGTCTTCTTCTTCTTCTTTCAGCTGCTCCCGTTAGGGTTCGCCACAGTGGATCATCTGCTTCCATTTCTTCCTGTCCTCTGCATCTTTCTCTATCACACCAACCACCTGCATGCCTTCTCTCACCACGTCCATAAACATTAACTTAGGCCTTCCTCTTTTCCTCTTACCTGGCAGCTTCATCCTTAGCATCCTTTTCCCAATTTACCGAGCATCCCTCCTCAGCACATGTCCAAACCAACGTAATCTCGCCTCTCTGGCTCTGTCTCCAAACTGTCCAACCTGGGATGACCCTCAAATATACTTATTCCTAATCCTGCCCACCCTTGTCACACCCAGTGCAAATCTTAACATCTTTAACTCTGCCACATCCAGCTTTGACTCCTGCCTTTTTGTCAATGCCACTGTCTCCAACCCATATAACATAGCTGGTCTCACTACCCTCTTGTAGACCTAGACCTTCCCTTTCACTCTTACCAGTACTTGTCTGTCGCAAATCACTCCTGACACTCTTCTCCACCCACTCCATCCTGCCTGTACTCTCTTCTTCATCTCTCTTACACACTCGCCATTACTCTGAACTGTTGATCCCAAGTATTTAAACTCATCCACCTTCGGCAACTCTACTCCCTGCATCCTCACCATTCCTCTATCCTCCCTCACATTCACACACGTATATTCTGTCTTAGTCCTGCTGACCTTCATTCCTCTCCTCTCTAGAGCATATCTCCACCTCTCCGGGGTCTCCTCAACCTGCTCCCTACTCTCACTACAGATCACAATGTCATCTGCAAACATCATAGTTCACAGGGACTCCTGTCTGATCTTGTCTGTCAGCCTGTCCATCACCATTGCAAATAAGAAAGGGCTCAGAGCTAATCCTTGCTGTAATCCCACCTCCAACTTAAATGCATCCAACATCGCATATTTTAGAATCAGAAAGCTCACTTTCCATGATGAGATCATAATATCAGCAAAAAAGCAGAGTTAAAAAACTTTCTGCATTACCTTTAAGCAAAACTCAAGTTTCATGCATTAAATTTCTAGTCTGAACTTTATTAAACAAAAAGTAGTAGCCACTGATCTTCATGAACAGTTGTGGCCCAATAAGTCATCCAGAAGAAGAAGCATACCTCTCAACATCTTAGCACAGGATATCTGGACAAAGCCTAAAATAATGGGGAGAGGGTAGAGGCCAAAACTAGGGACAGATTTTAAATATTGCTGTTATAAACTTAGAAAGTTACTAGAATAAGTGCTAGCATGCATTTCCTGAACAATGTGAAGCCTGAAACTCAAATGTGTGTCATTATTTAATGACCTCAGTCCTCAGTGATTTCCCAGAAAGATTTGCCAGAAAGTCACAAATTTTGTGAGAAACAGGCCAAAAAATATAAGCCAAAAACCTGGACATTCTGTGAAAATCTGGACAGTTGAGATGTATGAGAAGTAGACAAAAGTAAAAAAAAAAAACAACATGCAGATCCACAAATTGCATTAGA
This sequence comes from Protopterus annectens, assembly GCF_019279795.1. Lineage (NCBI taxonomy): Eukaryota > Metazoa > Chordata > Ceratodontiformes > Protopteridae > Protopterus > Protopterus annectens. The sequence continues at coordinate 1,064,396,632 of NC_056748.1, read as the reverse complement.
ATTTTGGCCATAGTGTACAAGTAAGGATGAAAACACACTGCCACTGGATGTTGAGGAAGAATCTCAGAGATGAACAAAGTTAATGAGAAATCAACTAAAGGCTGTACAGTTCCAGTGCCCACAGGTCTGTGCACTGAAAGGACCTCAAACATCAAAGGATCAAGTTTGCAGTAGATGTTATAACTACATGACGGTGGAAATCACTGAGTCCAGAAAAACTTCAGTAATGTTTCAGTTTACTGCTGTTAATTGCATGCACTGCAACCCTCCCCCCCAAAAAAGCCATGTACATGCCCATCTAGTACACCCTCTTTATTGATTGTGCGCAACAAATATCTGACTATTGGTCAAATGAATAAATACATATATAGTAACCACATAATATGTTTTAGTTTGCTGGTATATAACAACCCCACAACAAACACACACTCAGCGATGTGCCCAACAAGGGCAACCACTTTAACTTTTCACTCCTTAGATGTACAGTGGTGATTGTATAAATTAAAGTAATATTTTTTAGCTCATTGATATTAGACATTATACACTTCCCTACATGAACACTCATAAATATGAGAAGTAAAATCAGATCTGTGGCTTTTAAAAAGAACAAATGACAAAAGGACAAGTTACTTTCATTCAGCACTGGTGTAAATGTTTGGAGATTTATTACCAAGGCTTTAGATCACAAGTTACTACAAGCCTTAATGTAGTAACCCTAAAAGTCATATCTTCAGTTAGCTGTAATAATACAAACAGGACTTACCAAATAGTGTTTCTGGCTTCAATATGAAAAATACATTTTTCCCTAGTGAGTTAATCCAAATAAGAAATGTGCTGTACATATTGCAGGTAGGAATTGACTCCATTTTTAAATGTACAGACAATGCTTCTATAACTCTGGTGCACATACATGTGCTTTATTAAATACACATGTTTTCTCATATGACTGACTACAACTTTAAATGTCCTGAATAGTAAGTGGGGAATAAACTGATGAAAGCACTAAGAAGAGCTGGACACAGAGAAAGAACAGAGGTGTGATATAACTTATTACCTCCCAAAAAAACGATCGGATGGTGCAAGCCCCTCAACAGGATAACTTTATTGGAATTTATGGCTGGAAAGCAGTTACGTAACCTGGCAGGATAACCAGATAAGTCACCATATTTCTGAGAGGATTGCAAGTTTTTATGTCACGCTTTCTATGCAACTGCATTTTTTTTTGTTTTGTTTTTTTTTTTGTGAGGGGTTGCAAGTCTTTCTGTCATGCTTTCTATGGGACTGCATTTTTTTCTTTTTATTAATTAATACATATAAAACCAAAAAATGAACAGCTCCTCTATCTTTGTAAGTTTAGATTAATCATGAAGACAGTTAAGGGTCATTAACTCAAAGGACCTGACTGTGCTGAATTTGCTTTTTTATGCGTATATTTAGATTAAAAAAAGATGCTTCTTCTTTAATTGTTCATGTGTAAATAGTATATCATTCTAAGTTCTGTTTACTCTGTGACTGCATGTGTGGATCTGTTTTTCATTTACAAACTTTAAAATCTACTTTTAAAGGGAAGAATGTACAGCTGGACTGCAGGTGTGCGATTGAGTCAGGTCTCTTTTAGGAAATTATGCTCCAGGTGTCTATCAAGGAATAATGCAAGTCATGCTATAGATGAAACTGAGTTAATGAACTGAGCAACTGTTAGGACCCTGGAGCATAAGGTCAGAAGCTCACATTTAAATACAGTGATTGCATTATCATTTGAAGTTCCTTACTTAAAGGAAGGTAAGGTGGTAAGCCAACATTTAAACGCCGTGCTTACTTTACCATTTGAAGGTATTTACTTGCTCTCAAAAAATCTCTCTGTGACCTACAGATGAAGGAAGACCTCATTACTGATTTCCCTCTGCAAGACGTTTTGTTAGACATTTTATTTATGGAGTTATGTGTGCATATTTGTTGAACAAGTAGGTGGCCTAGTAGAGAACCCTTTTCAGACACTACCAGGTCTACACAGCAAAGATGTAATGAGAGAAGTAACACGACAGACAAATATAACACATATTAAAAATAGAATATAAAAGGATAAAAGTTAATATTAACAAGAAAGAAATTAATAAAAATACATATATACTGAGTCACTTAAGATTAACTAGTAAAAATGCAGAACAGTGAGGAACATACATATTCAGGATTTCTTTTTCTTTTATTTTATTTATTTGCTTTTCTTTATCTGGATTGTCTGACTGTGTTTAGTCAAAAAACATTTTTCAGTGGAGGTCCTGGGAGAAAAGTTCAAATATAATATAAAAATTTATGAAAAGACATTCAATAATACAGATGGAGAGACATTAAGTAATATATGTTAAGAATTATGGGTTTATTGGTTAGCAGTTAAACTATAGGATAACATAGACACCACCTTGTTCAAAACTGGTACAGCAGTTGTATTCAGTTACATGTGGTCCATTACCAGTAGGCTGAAAAAATTAAGCTTCTTACCTTTAACTGAATATATATTCAGAAAATTAGGCTTATGGTATATTTAGAGAGAAAGCCAGGGCAGAGAAACTGATAGAAGTAACAAAGTGAGTGATGAAGGTAGGGTTAGGAGGTGAAAGGTATGAGCACTTTTGCTTGTTTACATTTAGGAATATAGTTTATCCTGGTGTTGAGCAAGAACAGATCCAGCTTTTGGCTAGGGAGTCTCTCAGAATGGTTATGAAGGGTGGGAGGGAGGGTATTGACCTGATGGATACAGATAAGGAGCTCCAAGCCTTAGCAACACGGTATAAGTGTAGACAACGCCCAGCAGATTTCATTGGTTTGTGGACAGACAGGAGTTTTTCATCACTGGATTGTAACAACCGTCTGGGAACACAATTGTACAGAATGTTATTTGCTGCTGGACAAGCCTGATGAAAGCTGGATAATTTTAAAGGTAAAAAGAAGCTGTGTATATGTTAGTTGATTGGGTACTTCTAACCAGTGGAAGCTTTTTAGTGCAGTACTGTGGTGGATTCTGAAAATGGTATTTTCCGCAAATTTAGCAACTTTGTTATAGTATTGTTCAAGTTTTGAATTTTGTGATGACTGAAGTTTAATTAGGTTGGGAGCAACATAAAGAAGTGTGAGGATGAGATAAGTAGAGGCAAGTGTAGTTTTATTTCAGTTGCTAAGAAAGTTTTTGGTTCTGTAAAGCTTCCCTAATTTTTGAGGTGTCTTTCTTACACAATTTTGTATGTGCAGGTCGAAAATAAGACTGTCCTCCACTATCATCCCTAATAATTTCCTCATATAGTACAATATCCAGAACATGCATTTAAATTCTGGATACTTGATCAAGCGGACAGTAATCCAAGAGGGGGTCCATTCACCTTATTATTAGAAAAGTTGGAATTGCTCTGGTAAATTTGTCTCAATGCTTATAACTTTCCAGGGTTGAATGACATGTGTTCTTGCTGTTTAAAACTGAAAAGCTTAATGAGATGAAATTCTGTAGTAACAACATTATAGAAATTATGTTTTACTTATTATTTTTTTACTTGAAAATGTTTATAATGTAAGGTTAGATAAATGAGGAGACTCTTTACATTGTTACACAATTTTCGTATATGATTTTCACCATACTGCTGCTGTGATAAATGTATTCATTTGCTTGTTAAATAAGGCAGTTTTAAAGAACAGGAAAATGCATATTATGTTCATAATGCTATTTTAACTACTGTTCCTTTAAATTTTAAGATGGCGAGACCAGCTGATTTTAACATGACTATTTAAACTTGATATTTGTAAATGTTAGTATCTGATGAAGTTCAAAGAAGTATTTGGACAAAAAGCGCTTCATTAAACTTTGTGGATTCAGTCTTCAGTGATGTTGCCAGTTGTTTTTGTTTTAATTTCTCAGTTTTTTGTATTCTGGATTTTGGAGTTTTTATAGTAGAGGATTAGTTCTCAAAGAAACCCTTTCCCTATGGAAATTGAGTTAAGGATGACTCACCATAAGAGCTTGCAACTCAGATACTCTTCTTGCAGAGGTCAGAGCAATCAGTAAAACTGTTTCACATGTTAAGAAACTCAAGTCAGCTAAATTAACTAGTTCAAATGGAGCAAGTGTTAACTTTTGTAACACTAAATTAAGATTCCAAGGAGAGCCTCTGGTTCACTTGGCAGCCTGTTATGCAAAACCCCTTTCAAGAATATTCTGACAGGAGACTTCATTGAAAGAGGAGGATCTATGTTCAGACGTGCTAAAATGGCTGAGAAATGAACCTTGACAGAGGAATAAGAAGGGCCAGCAGACAGTAACTCACACTAATATTGTCCATAGGGCTAGCTGCCCCTGATACCCACTTTAAGCTTATCCAATTTCCCTTTTTTGCTCAAAATAACCTATCCAGTTTGGTTGTATATTGGCCTCACCCATCCAAAATCAATATTTATATATGAAGACCTTATCATCTAGGCAGTCAAGATGACTAATGTCAGACTGTAGCAAACACCCTTGCTCTTGTGTGAGTAGATACAGTCTGAGAGGAAGCATGTGATAATTGCCCCTAGGCATTTCTGAATGAATGGAGAACCACAGTTGCCTAGGCCAGAAGGAAGTCACCACAATGATCTTGGGGTATTCATTCTGAATCTTTAGAAGTGCCCTGGATATTAGTAGAAATGGTGAAAAAGCATACAGGAACATTCCTGTCCAAAGAAAAGAAAAGGCATCTGTCTTCAAGGCCTTCTTGCATAGAGTCGTGGAAAAGAATCGTGCCAGTTGATTGTTCAAAGAGGAGGCAAAGAGGCTTACTTGAGGAACTCCTCACAGATGGATCAAATGTTGGGAGACCCCCAATCTCGTTACCATTTGTGAAGGTCTGCCTTGGTCCTCCTCAGCTTGCGAAGATTTGAGGTACTGCCATCTGTACCAGGGAAAGTAGGACAGCATATGTGTAACATATGCCAGCATAGCTACCTGGAGTTTTGTAAAGAATTTATCTCTTTTGACTATCACACTGATTTGTATATGTTTGTGTTAAAAATGTATTTGTAAAGTTGCTTGTGTTAAACAAGCATCAACAGTGTGCCCTGCTGGACAGAAAAGAGATATACATGTATGCCAGACAGTATTATTATAACTGATTAAATGTATATGTTTTAACAGAGAATTTTGGATGGAAAGAGGTTAATCTCCATCCATCTAATTTTGAAAAATAAGTTGAAAATTAAATGGATTGGTTTAGGCCATAAAAATGTTATCTTACATGTCTGATTGCAGCCAGAGACAAAAATGTCTGGGAATACCAGGACTAGGAATCTTACTGTATTGTCCTTGGGGTGAACTAATTACTGCTCTGGAAGGGTGGAAGTTTTTGAAAATTTTTTATAGCTTTCAGATGCTGCAACAGATCTTAGCAAAGCTCTGGGTGTATATTGTACCAGAGTCAAGTGACCAGATACAATGCCATTCTATAACCAGCACTGAAGTGATTTTTTTAGATATTAGAGAGAGAGAGATTCTGGAATGCCTGCAGCAGCACTTTGTTTTGGGAACCTGACAGGAAAGATCTGTCAAAGATATCTCACATAACCACACATCTCATCTTGCCTTGCTGTAATAAACAACTCAGCACTCATCATCTTGCCTTGCTGTAGCAAGTAACTTAACTAGGGAACAGTAATTTTTAATCAGTCAGGAAAATATAGTGAGGTTAGTTATATATTGTTTTTTCTGCATCTGTGTGAATCTATCCACCTGTATTATTTTTTATATCTCCTGTAACTGAAACTCTGGTATTTATTGTAATCAGATATTCAGTATTCTTGTGTTTTCTATTTTATTATTATTAAATATTTCTATACCTTTCATTGTGGCTGGTCTTTTAACATCATAAGAGTACTTATGCTTATTTTAGTGACACTGTGGCCACTCCTGAAAGTCTTACTGCTTTGGTCAAACTGTAGCATTTGTGTTACTATTAATTTTACTCAGTATAAGTGGGTATCCTTAGAAGAGCCTTAGAGTAACTGACTGGTGACAGCATAATTACCTTATAGACTGGGCAGAGGGGACCCAGCTGGTAAATCTGTGCCATCCTTTCCTCAATGTGTATGTGTGTGTGTGTGTGTGTGTGTGTGTGTGTGTGTGTGTGTGTGTGTGTGTGTGTGTGTGTATGTGTGTGTGTGTGAAAATCAAATATCCATGTGTGTGTGCCAGCTACTTGGAACAGGGACACAGAGCTCCAATGTGGTCAGTGTGGAGTCTTGTTTGGTGCCTGGAGAGAGACAGAGAGTCCAGCCCCAGGTCTGAAGTGTGTTCCCTGTGTGGTCTTAAGGGAAATTATGCTTGTTACAGCAAGAGCTGCATCTGAAAATATTATGTGTGTCCATTTTTGTTCTTAGTGGCTGTCCCTCACCAGTGTCAGTGGTGAAGATTGAAGCTCCTTGATTATTGGCCCGGAGTAGAGACAATCACATGTATATTAGTGGAAAAGGGTGGAAAAGCATTCAGGAACATTCCTGTCCAAAGAAAAGAAAAGGCATATCTCTTCCAGGCCTTCTTGCATAAAGTACTGGAACAGAATCTTGCCAGTTGATTGTTCAAATAGGAGGCAAAGGTTTACTTGAAGAACTCCCCACAGGTGGATCAAATGTTGGGAGACCAACTGATCTAGATACCATTTGTGGATTTCTGTCTTGGTTCTGCTCAGCTTTACTGCCACACAGTTTTCCTCTGACAGAATGTAGGATGCCTGTAGATTCAGATTGTGCTATAATGCTGCTCTCTAAACTAGAATGGCTAGTCTGCAAAGGGGGGTACTACAAAGTTTCCCCCTACGTGATGCACCACATGACTGTGGCATTGTCTGAAGCAATTCTGAAACTATCCTGTGGGCTAAATATGGTTGAAGTAGTTGAGTACCTTAATCTGGACAAGTATCTCGTAGACATTTATGTGCATCAATCTGTTTTTTGCGTCACACACTCCTGCATTTTTATCCTTCATGAAACTGCTTCCCAAGCAAAGTCTAAAGCATATATGCTGACTGATTGCTTTGGAGCTGGTAGGGAGAAGGAGAGACCTTGCTTTAAGGATATCTGCTGTCTCCAACAAAAGATTTCTCTTCTAGCAAAGCCCAGAAATGGGATTTGAATAGATAAAGGATGTTTATGCAGGGGCCAAAGAGATTTCAGATATCACTGTGGATTCTTGCTGGGGGTATCATGAGAATCATAGATGCCAAGAGACCATGAGACCCAAAATCCTGAGATATTCCCCACGCAATCATTGTCTGAGTGGAAACCCTTATAAACAAATCTAAACAAGGACCTATTTTTTGTCTGTGGAAGAAAAGGCCTTTCGCTTGAGCTGTCAATTGACACGCCAGGAGCACAATGCTGTGTGAGGGAGTCAAGAAAGATGTTTGACTGTTCTCTTGGAATCCAAGCATTTGTAAGAGATATCTCACCCAAGAGTGAATTATTCCTGACACTTCTAAATATGGCCAAATGTGGATACCCTGCAGTCTACAATGAGCTATAACTGGCGCTAGACACTTTTTGGACTATCCGCTCCACAAAAAAGTGTTCAGAAAGTATAGCACAGAACTGATAATTTATTCAGACATGCAAACCTTAAGAATCATATGAAGGCAAGGTACATAAGGATGTGATGATAAGCATTATATAAGTCTAGTATTACCAGGAAGCTTGAAAGATGAAGAGGAGGTAACAGGTTGTGAGGTGACATCATTTTGAATTAGGGCACTATTACAAACAGGTTTAGGAAAGAAAGATCCAGAACTGTTATTCAAGCATTTTATCTACTTGCCACTATATCTTTGAATAAAAACCCTTCTTCACTTGTGAAAGAAGTGCTGGTTCTATCAGTTCTTGGGCAGCATGTGATGAAGAACAGGTAAAAACCAAAGAGTCTGATCTGGTGGATGAGGAATGATGACCCTCTGGAAGGGAGAAATTTCTTTGACTGCCATCTGTAACCTTGAATTAAATTCAGAATCTATTTATCTAAAGCAATGTGTTGCCAAAGAGAAAATAGAGATTATAACTTTATGGAAGAAAAGGGGGAGCAGGGTGGGAGTGGGTCACAAGTTTTTTTTATTTATTTATTTATTTATTTATATTTGTTGACCGGGAGTGTCCGACTGGACGTAGGTCCATTTTCAGCGGAGGCCCGGGGAGAAAAGCTCCACAGTTAAAATAAACAGGCAGTAGTTACATTGAATTACATAGTGATTAACAATTTACATAGCAATTACTTACAGCATATTTACAGATGAAGAACATAGTACATCAGTAGACAACTAGAATCTTTATCTGTGAAGTACATAACAGACATTAACAAATGTTACAAGAAGAAGTTCCTGCTGTATAATAAGTACTGGCTTATGAGCATCTGAGCTTGCTATAATCAAGGTAGTTAGTGGAGTGGAAAGAAAGGTAGTGGTTGGATGGGGAGAGTGATATTAGAGTGGGAGTTGCAAGGGCATAGCCAGCATGTTTCTAGGTGCGCTTTTAGTAAAGTTTTGAAGTGGATGCATGATGGTATGGAGGTAATTGTGAGTGGGAGGGAGTTCCATAATTTGGCTATGGTGCAAGAGAATAGTGCTTCATCAGCAGAGTTATTGGCTTTAGTGATCTGCAAGTGATTTTTGTTGCTGGATCTTAGTGGTCTGGTGGTGCGATAGGGTTGGAGTAGATTCTGGAGGGATGGGACATTTAGTGGAAGACTTACTAGTTTGTGGGCAAGTGAGAGTTGATACCATTGAAGGAGGTGAGGGAGTTCAAGCCAGCCCAGTTCAGCAAGTGAGAGACAGTGGTGACTACGGTAGGATGCCCCTGTGGCAAATTTGGTGATGTTGTTGTAGCAGGTCTCCAGCGTGTTTAAATCGCATTGCCTTAGGTTGGTATATATTGGACAGGCATAAAGTAGGGTGGAGATAAGGTGGGAATTTCTTGAATATCCAGTCAGACATATTGTATTGTCCTTGGTCTGGGGGAGGACAGAGACTTCATTTTGGAATTCCATTGCCATCCCTTCTTAAATGTTGGCTTACCTCAATTCTTTTGAGACTATGTTTTTCTGTCTTCTGCCAAAAATGGAAGAGGAGAAAGAAAATCCCTTGGGCAATTTGGAAAGGAGAACTTAGAGATTCCCTGATTGAGCTTTTTCCTTTCATCACACTTTCTGATCACCTCTGCAGCAGAGGGGTCAAACACTAAATCTCTATCCAAGGGAGAATTTAAATTTTCTTTTTTAATATCATCTGGAAGGTTTTGAGAATGGAGCCAAGCAAACCTCCTTATAATAAATGGCCACAGCCCTGGAAAAAGTATCAACAGAGTCATGCACACACTGTAACCAATGAGCAGTGATCTGTGCAACACAAGGAACTAAGTTATTTAAAGCATTTTTTCCTTCACAATATGAAACTGTAGATAAAGCATTCCTCATACTTTTAGAATTTGTTATAACATACTTTAACACGTGAACCTGACAATTAAAAATTCTGAAAACCAACATTGCAGAAGAATACATTTTTTCACATAACTGTCAATATTTTTCCCTAGTTTTCCCATCCTTAACAAAAAGAGTAGTACTAGAATTAACTAAGTGCTTAGCAGCAGTGGGATCAACTGAAGCTATAGCTGCTGGGTCAAGTTTGGGAATAGTATATAACTGCCCACTGAAAACAAAGGATCATTCTAGCAATAGTCTCAGAGGAAGAAAACTCCCTACAGGGAGAATCAGAAACTGAGCTTTTGTATGAGTCTGAATCAGAAGACTGAGAATAAAACCTAAATTCATCCCTGCATCTTCCTGTTCAGAAACTTGAGTTTCTAGAAGAAAAGAGAAATCTTTCCTTTTTTTTTTTTTTTACAAGAAACTACTGACAAGAAGGATCAATAGCCCAAATTAAACCTTGAGACAGACCCAGTAAACTACTCCTATCTAAAGAAATTTGAGGAGGAGTAGATACGGGCTTGGTTTTCTGATTGCTTTTGACAGGAAAAATAGAGCCAACCATATTACTAATGGCAGCAGCTGCTTCCCCAAAGTTGGGCAGAGCATTCTGACACAGTAGAGAAACCTTTCCACTGAGAGGGCTTTAACAGCTGCACAGGATGTGCCTAACCTCTTGTGCATCGCGGTTGTAGGTACAGGATGTGCCTAACCCCTTGTGCATCGCGGTTGTAGGTACAGGATGTGCCTAACCCCTTGTGCATAGCGATTGTAGGTACAGGATGTGCCTAACCCCTTGTGCATCGCGGTTGTAGGTACAGGATGTGCCTAACCCCTTGTGCATTGCGGTTGTAGGTACAGGATGTGCCTAACCCCTTGTGCATCGCGGTTGTAGGTACAGGATGTGCCTAACCCCTTGTGCATCGCGGTTGTAGGTACAGGATGTGCCTAACCCCTTGTGCATAGCGATTGTAGGTACAGGATGTGCCTAACCCCTTGTGCATCACGGTTGTAGGTACAGGATGTGCCTAACCCCTTGTGCATCACGGTTGTAGATACAGGATGTGCCTAACCCCTTGTGCATCACGGTTGTAGGTACAGGATGTGCCTAACCCCTTGTGCATTGTGGTTGTAGGTACAGGATGTGCCTAACCCCTTGTGCATCGCGGTTGTAGGTACAGGATGTGCCTAACCCCTTGTGCATAGTGATTGTAGGTACAGGATGCGCCTAACCCCTTGTGCATCGCGGTTGTAGGTACAGGATGTGCCTAACCCCTTGTGCATCGCGGTTGTAGGTACATGATGTGCCTAACCCCTTGTGCATCGCGGTTGTAGGTACAGGATGTGCCTAACCCCTTGTGCATCGCGGTTGTAGGTACAGGATGTGCCTAACCCCTTGTGCATAGCGATTGTAGGTACAGGATGTGCCTAACCCCTTGTGCATTGCGGTTGTAGGTGCTACACCAGAGGAATCTGGGGTAAAGGATGAATGGTCTGGGGAACAGCAAATAGCCACAGCACATTCATCTACCTGCAGCTGAGGCAAATTGCTAGTCTGCTGTGGTGGTGGAGGCTGTTTTCTTAACTTTTTCTTTTTCTGGGTGGAAGAAGAACTGACTGTAGGACCGGTAGTCTATTCCTTGTTAAAGCCAAAAATGGTGCCTCTTTCAAAGACAGGACAAGCAGCAAATGGCAGTAAACTACAAGTCCACAAAAGTTACTCATTTTTCTGATGGAAAAACACAGTAAAAAGCACTTTCATACAGTATGCCAGTCCAACCAAAGAAAAATAAACACAATTTCTCCACAGAAAATATGTTTTCAGTTAGTGAACACTACTTCTAAATTGACACAAAAAACAAGTGCTCCATTTAAAAGTATGTTATGGTCTCGAAACAGTCCGTTAAAATACAATACGGCAAGCTTTAAAATAACTTTCCTAAACAGGAAAGTAATAAAACAGAAATACATTTATAAAAATGGAAGTTTTTTCCCCCTAACGGGAACTTATCTGTCCAGCAAAGGAAAGCCCAAGCTGACGTCCGATGTTTAAAAGCCTCAGAGGAGCATATTGTTTGGCAGCAGTAAAGCTTAACACCCAGACTTGCCTTTTACACAGTTCAGCTCAAGCTGCTTGACAGATTGGGCATGAAAAGGTGCCCTGAAGCTTTGGAAGCTGGCTGTTATACCCTTGGCAGGATGTAACCCATATATTTAAGGCTACTGCAGAAGTGACCAGTACAATGAATATCTTTTCCTTTGAATTCAAAGTATAAGTGCTGATGTTCCACACATATGTGTATTTTAGGGACACTTTTGTTTATTGTTTTCAGTCTGGAGGTGTTGGAACCAACATATGTATTTAAATATTTTTAGCAGGGTAGTACACTGATCATAATAGACCAGTTGCATTTGCTGAAGACATGAAAATAGGGTCAGTGGTCTCCAGTGAAGCTGAATAGTTCAGTACGTAAATCTTTGGACAGATTAGGTGTTCAATTTTTTAATTCTTGTATTCAAATTCTAAGAAATTCAAAGCAGTACATTTTATCAGCAAAATGCAAAATTTTTAATGCTTGTAGTTCAGTTCTAAGAAATCCAAAGCAGTACATTTTTCCAGCAAAACTCAGACTTTTAATGCATGTAATTCAATTCTAAGAAATCCAAAGCAGTAAAGCAATATGTTTTTTCAGCAAAACTCAGTGTTGCCCATATAATCTTAATGATACCATGTTAGAATCAGAGACCTGGGAGGTATCATAGATAAGAACTTCTCCTTTGTTGCTCATAATTTGGAGGTGGCCAGAAAATGCTGTCTTAATTCAAACATATTTAGGATCATCTGTAGTAGAGATCCTAAGATGTTATTACCATTTACAAATCAATAATTACGCTGATAATTGAATATGGAACTTCAGTCTGAATTTTCAATCATTCTTTTATCAATAGACTTGAAAGAATAGAAAAAAAGCTTTACAAAGAAAACTTACAATATTAAGTGTTTGAGATACATGGAAAAACTAAGAAAAGTTGGCCTGTTTAACATTAAATATAGATGTATAAGAATGGAATTAATCTTGTTTTATAACATCAAACTTAACTACTTGGTGCTACCATGGGGACTTCCTTCATTGTCTAGATATACTAACAAGTTTGTGGAGGTTACCAGAGGAAAATCTGCTTTCCTTAAGAGGATGTTTCATAATATGGTAGAAATTTTGTGGAACAGTATCTTTATGATTGAGAAGAAAGGGAAAGGAACCTGCTTTTGAGAGAGACCTGGATGTGTGTCAGGGAGAAAATATGTACAACTCAAATCTAAAACTGGCAGACTCTTTGAAGGCTTTATGTAGGCTCATCACCTATAACAAAAAAATGAAACATTGAAGTGTATTGTTACAGTCTAAAAGCAGCAGAATGCCATTTTTTTGACCATCTTTGGGATGACGTTTTTTGTCATTCAACTTTGAGTAAAAGGGGTGCCAGTTGACGTAAATGCACAGAGTACCAGATATCCTAGCTATAGATCTGACTAAATTTCTAAGAGGAACTGTATCCACCACTTGGTGCTGCCTCTCTTCCAGCAAAGCAGTGGATTGTGGTCTTTATCCTACTCCCCTTTTTTACTTCTAAATCATCTATGCCAATTGTTGCACACTGTTTGTTTTCTCCCAAACAGTGGATTGAGGTATTTATCCCTATTCCCATTCTTGAAGTTATACTTCTGAATCATCATGCTGCTCCAACTCTTAGGAGTGTGAATCTGTATTTTCATTTGACAATGTACAGAAATCATTAACTTGAATAAATAAGTCTCTCTGTTTTACTGTATTACAGATATTTTAGCATTCTTTAACAACTTTCTTTTTCCTAATATAATCTCTTCTGAATCTGATTTCCATTTTATAGAAAACTATATTTTAAATGCCAATTGTATGAAATATCTACAAAGAGAATTCTAGGACTGCATGTATGTTTGTACTGTGACTTAACTGTATGTATTCATATGTCTCAGTTTCTCATAACTTGCTAGGCCAGCCTACAATGTAATATGCAGGCCTGCTTCAGCAGATGCCCAAGTAAATCTGAACATTATGATCAATCTGTTCTGTATTTATTTTTGTGTGATTTTGCTAACTGCATAAGAATAATAAACAAGAACTATTTGTATCTGATTGTAAATCAAAAGTAGAAGAGAGGCTTTTGGTTCAGATTTTAATTATGTCAAATGTGCACATTCAGGAGAAGATGTCAGTCTGTTTCTGCATAGTGTAGTTTATGCTTCTTATCTGTTGATTCTGACTATTTAATGATATCCAGTGTTAAGCAGGAAACAAAAGTGATTAAGCAATATATTAACTTCAGTCTAACGCATTATTTTGCACATAAGACTTTCTGTATGGAATTAAAGTACAAACACACTTTGGTTATATGCAGCTTATAATCTCTCTGTACACTCAACATATTAGCATCATAAATATATCTAGATGTATAGCGTAGCTTTCAGTGTCCTGAAAGGGAACAGACTGAAATAAAGTGCCCATGAATTTTCTTTTCTATAATATTGAATGTCTCTGACATGTTCTTTAGTCTGGTTTTAAATGTTCTAGTAGTCTCATCAGCATAAGGTATACTTAGATATGTAAGCCACAAAATCATTACTGGAGGTATATGTATCCATAGTGAATGTGCCTAATGCTTCTGATTCTCTCAGCCTCATCAGAGATAAATTAAATATCTACCTGCGTTTGTAGTCTGATACAAAATGATATAAGGGGATCCAAAGTTACTGTGAAATACACGATCACCACTAATTTATCATACTGGAAGCAGTAGGAGGAGTCGATCATGAAGCATGAAGTCCTGCGTCGATACGTAATCTTATTCTTTATCATATCAATGAAGGCCTGTGATCACACATTATACTCTGTGATAAAGAATGCTTTTTAACTACCTCTCATAATAATCTGATATTTTTCCTGCACAGAACAGCAGTTTTCAGACTTTAAAATGAAGCTTTTCGTACTTTTCATATGTTGTTGGGGTATGTATTGTATCACACTTTCCCCAAACAATACATTTCTGATATATTTGGCTGGTATACTATCATATTTTCGAAGCGAACTCCATCTACTGCACTTTTGTCGAACATGGAAATTCGAAAACGGTAATGTCAAATACCAAAAGCCAACCTAGGAATGGTTTTAACATGGGTCGAGATAGGTGTTCACTGTTATTGCCGAACTACAAACCTCTCCCCTATCTCGACCCATGTTAAAACCCATTCCTAGGTTGGCTTTTGGTGTTCGACATTACCATTTTCAAATTTCCGTGTTTGACAAAAGTGCAGCCGACGGAGTTTGCTTTGAAAATATGATAGTAAACCATTTGGCCACTATCAAAACTACTTTTTTTACAAGCTATTTTAATCTTAAGCATTCTGCATGACATAGAGAAACTTGAAGGAAGCCACTAGAGCCAGGAATAAAAGCTATCTCATAATAAGCATTTATGTGCAGTTTAGTAGTTGTATCACCACTAGGGCCATCAACCAAGATGTCCAAAAAATCACTCTCTTACTAAGATGGTATGACAATTCATGAAAAAAGTAACTGTAATTTAAATTACTAATAAACTCAAGCAAAGCATGCTTGCCACCCAAGAAAATTAAGACTGATTTTTCTTATATCATAAATACAAATCATCTGCACTACAATAAATACATTCTACTTCTACTAATCTCATAAATAGGTTGTCATAGGATCACACAAAGACGGCCTGACATATCATCTGATAATACAGTTGATTGCCAAAGGCAAAGCATCTGTCATAAAGACAAACTCTATCAGTTCCATGATATAATTTGACATAAGTATATTTTCCTAAATATAATCCAGAGCTTCTGTGCCTAATTCATGCCTGATATTTATATAAGAGCTGTTGACATCTGCTGTCATGTAGAATATTTCATCATAGGTTCATAAGTTCTTAGGTAGGTACTAGGCTATTGGCTATATAAGCCTAGCCAAAGAGGTATCCTGGCTTTCGCCACCCGAGAAAATAATTTTCCTGTGCCCCTGTCGAGCAGAGCCACAGAGGTGATCCCCAGGTTGAATTTCCTATTTCTCATCCAATCATCAAGATTTTTCTTGAAGAGTGCTAATGAGGAGCTTTATTTGATATAGATAGGTAATTTGTTCCAGAGTATGGGAAGTCTCTGGGACTGGAATCTATCCCTCCAGCATGTTCTGTTTATTGTGGTAACAAGGTTTAGGTCCCTAGAGCATGTAGCTTGGAGGTATTAGTATTTCTTTAGGTGAAGCATGTCCAACAGCTCTGGGTTTGACATAGCTTTGTATGTTAGGCAGAGATCGCCTCTGAGTAGGTGATATGTGATGGAGTAAAGCTGGAGTTTTTTTGAGATGGTATGCGTAGGGCATCTGTTTGAGGCCAGTAATCCTCTTTGTTAGGTATTTCTGTTGCCTTTCCAGTTGTTGTAGATGTTTTGTGAGGTACATACCAAAAGGGGCAGTGTACTCTATAATGGGTCTATTGAGTGATGAGTAGAGGGGAGCAATGACCTCTTTTTTCCTGGATGAGAAACCTTTTGTGATGAGGTGTGCCATGTAGACGGATTTTCTGACTACTGTGGCAATGTGATTATCAAATAAGAGACTACTGTCCACCTGTGTCCCATGGTCTCTTATCACACTTTCAGTGTTAAGTAGACTACCACCTATGTGGTAGCTCATGGGTACAGAGCTTTTATGATGACATGCACTTTTTGGCATTGAGCTTGAGGCAATGGCTTTGATACCAGGCATCTGTCTCAGTGAGGCCCTTTTGTAGGATGTCCACATCATTAGGAGTTTTGATTATGGCTCCTAGTTTGCAGTCATCTGTGAACTTCATTAGCCAAAGACCTTCTGTGTTAGCCTATACTTTAGAAAAGTAGATACCAAACAGGAGATGACCCAGGACTGAACCCTGTGGTACTCCACTTGTCACTGGTCTGAAGTCAGATTTGGAGTCTGCTATTTTCACAGTGTGGGTTCTGTCAGTGAGTCAGTTGGCAACCCATCTTGTGACATATGGATTTATACCTAGTTTAGTGAGTTTATCTATAATTCCAGAGTTTGGGATGGTGTCAAAGGCCTTGGTGAGATCCAGATAGGCTGTGTGAACCACCTTACCCTTGTCTACGGCTTTGGTGACTGTTTCAAAGATGTCTATCAGGTTTAAGAGACATGATCTGCCTTTTACAAACCTGAACTGGGTGGGGTCCAGAGTTTGGAGATTACGAATGTCTTTGTTTATAAGTTCCATGATGATATATTCCATGGCCTTGCAGACCAGGCTTGTTAGGCTAATGGGGCGGTAGTTCCCGCCTGGGGTCCGTGGTGGCTCCCCCTTTGTGGAGTGTGATAACCATCACTGTGCACCATTCAGTGGCCACAAAGCCTGATGTGAGGCTATGATTGAACATGGTGCTTAGGTGGGGTGCCAGTTCATTCTGTAGTTCATGTAGAATGCAGCCTGTGATATTGTCAAGTCCCATGGATGCTGCGTTCTTGGCTTTGGAGAGTGTGGTTTTTACCTGTGCAGCCATGATTACAGGAACTTTGCATTCTTCCAATACAGAGTTGGGCCCTTTAGGGGGTGACAGGGGGGTAAAGTTAGCACTGAATCTATCTGCCAGGATGTTGGCAATATCAGTTGGTTCTGTATATTTAGTGCCATTGTGCTGTAACTCAGAGCAGATCTGAGTGTTGCCATTGAGATTCTTGACATAGCTATAGAATGCTTTATGGTTGTCTTCAGAATCTGTGGCAAGTTTGTTTTCATAACTAGCTTTGAAGGATTTTATGAGGGCTCGCAGCTTCTTACTGAGGCTGACCAGGGAGTTCCTCCAATATGTTCATAGGTTCATAGATTACTGCTAGGCTAATTGCCCTTGCAAGCCATTTTAAGCCTAGCCAATTATCCCTTGTGAGATTCAAACCCTGTACCTTGTGTTTGTAAGGCAAACACCTTAACCATTAGGCCACCAATCATGGGATTTTACTCTTTTTAGCAAAAGTTTCTTTCTTCTGTTGTAGAGTTTGTTTATGGCAGGGGATCACCAGATTGGCTTGCTTTTTTTGGAGGATAGCATCTTGGTTCTGTTAGGGATAGCACGATCCATGCACTCGTGTAAGTGCTTATAAAGTGCATTTGTGTAGGATTCAGCAGTCATACCTCTATTGTCTGTCTGCATAGATGTTGTGAAGTTTGCCACTTCTGTCTTAAGAAGTGTGAAGTCGGCTTTGGAGAAATTTTTACAGTGGTTTCCCTAATGGGGGTGGGGGGGGTGGGGGTGGGATCTGGATGTCTAGGGTGATTAGCTTGTTGTCGGATCTGACCAACGAGGAATTGACCTCTGTTGTGGAACACCGGTCGCCCATGTTGCTAATGACCAGGTCTAAGATATTGCTGCCCCCGGTGGGAGTGTGGATAAGATGATCAAGGCGTTGGAATTTATGAATTCCTGAAAACGTTGAGCAAAAGAGTTGTTACATGAGTAGTTTTCCCAGTTAATGGTGGGGTAGTTGAAATCACCAATTATTAGGTTGTTGGGTTGTACTCTAATATTTTCCAGTGTATCAAGAAATGAGGAGTGGGAATCCTGGGGCATGGTGGGGGATCTGTAGCAAGTTACAATTTGGATTGTGGTCTTGCCCAGAGTTAGTTGCACTTGGATAATCTTGGATGCATTATGCTGAGCAACTAGCCTGGAGGTGTGGATATCTTTAATGAATATGGACACGCCTCCGCCTTTAGTGTTTCGGTCCAGGTTAAGTGGCCTGGTAATGCAGGGGTGCTCTCTGGAGCCTTAAACAGGTCTCGTCACTGCACAGATGTCAATGTTCTCCATTTTAAGGAGTGCCTTAAGTGAATGCATTTTGAGGTTTAGACTTCTAGCACTGAGTAGCATTACCCACAGATTTTGCTTGCTTGTACCTGTTACGGTGGCGAATCATGCCATCTCATGTGAAAGAACTCAGTTTTGTAAAATTTATCATAAGGTGATTAGTATTCATTTTAGCAATATTATCTGTTTCTTGCACCCTAATCCAATTGGCCAGAAAGGTAGACAGTTTTCTGACTTATGAAACTACAAAGTGCAACAAAATGTAGAAATCCTAGAATCTGCAAATATTAGATTTGTATGAACATCATCTTTATGAACACCAAGTTTTACACATTTTAACACTAATTTCAAAAGGCCCTCATTGACTTCTATATGTATATATATATATATATATATATATATGTATATATATATATATATATAAAATATTATCCACTTTCTTGTTAAGTATTCATATCATGGAAATGCTTCCCACACACTTGTAAGTACTGATGTTAATTTATTATTAAATCTAGATTGCCTTTGTACTATTTAATCACTCTTACAATGCTGTTAACATCATCTGATAATATGTTAGCATTACCATAACATTTATGCAAAGCCTTCACCTGAATCCAATGAAGGATAAACTGTGCACATTCTTAATGTAACTTTTGTATGAATATTAATCAAACCAGAAAATGTTTAACCTTATTTTTCAAAAATTGAGACACAGTTACAAGTCTTATTAACATTTAGAAGTCCACATGTATGTCCCCATTAGAATACACATTTCCTTTCTTTAATTATTGATTGGTTGAATTTTCAAATCACACTTATAGAACTGGCAGATTATCATATGAAAACATAAACAGTGAATATTCAACAAAGTAGAAAAGAGCTTCATTAAAACAATTTCAACTATCCTGTCATTCTGACAGTTTATAAATTATAACCTTACACTACGCTTTATGTATATGAACTGTATACATAATACTACCAAAGCTATATGGAGTGTATACCTAGGGCTATAAAATAACATTAATCATCGGTTGCTGTTGTACCTAAATGAAACTTGTCTACCTCTGTTTAGTGAGATAGAAATGATACATGAAACTGGGGAGAGAATTATGCCATTCCACTTTTAGTCCTTTCCAATATTTTAAGTTAAGTAACTGTGAGGTAGTTCTTAATTTATCTTTGCTGCTTTGTCAAGTACTAATGTTAAGAAAAAATAGAACTCTATAAAATAAGATGTCATCCCCTGCACTCATTTGTAATTGCTTTCCCTGATAATGCTAGAGGAATCCTAAAAATGAAAATGGTTGAGTGTTCTTATATGTTTCAGTTGGGGTACTATAAAATGCCATGTCTCTAACAAGTAAGACATTGTCTCTACAGATTGCTTGACCAAAAGTCTGAATTTTCAGACAGAACTCCTGTAATAATGTGCAGTCAAATAATCTCAGCCTTAACATCTATGTTATATCTCCAACCTGGCTTATTATGAGAATTTGCTATTTTAGTTTGATTATCCAGAGTAAAGCAAAAGCTCTGTGTAAAATTTTCAGGTGCAAATGTTTCAAAAAGGGGAACTACATTCTGATGCTGACTGTAAACCCTATTTTGATGTTTCTGACAGACAGACTCTTCCCCTAAAAATGAACTTCTAGAATTCTGCATGTGTATCCTCTTTGTATTCCATTTTTATTGTATGTAAGTCTAAATATAAAAAATCACTACTGTTATAATTATATAAAATTTACTTGTATATTCAACTATTTTAGAAAATCTTCTAGAACGTACTGTTCCCATAGTTTAAACTTTTTGTTATATGAATGCTCTGCCTCCTTGAGCACCTATCAAATTCTCATTCTTATTTAGTCCATGTTCACATATTAATTATTCCACAAGCATGTAATTTTCACCAGGAAAAATATACTAACTGTTTATTCATTTAATTATCATTCTATCCCTTCACCAATCCTTACATTTTATTAAAAGTACATATCGTGTTAGTGCAACATTTAACATATAAGCATTTATAAGAAAAAAAAAATAAAAGTCTTAAGAACCGTATTTTATGGTTTAAAACAAGAGGGTCATGTAGTTTATATGGAAAATAATTACTTAAAGTTATCCATATTTTATTTTAATGATATGGTCCACTAACCCTATTTTCTTTTCTCAAGAATCAATATAATTTTGAAAATCTTTCCATTACACATTGCAAGAGGTATCTTTTCATTGAATTATTAATTTAAACATGGCTACCTTAACACATGTTTTGGCACTGAAATTTCTCCTTATGTTACCTTTATTCACTGGTCATCTGGTGTGATGTTTTTAGGCCAACTTTGGCTTTTCGGGGATCTATAAAATCAAACAAACATTTAATTAATTTAGTTATTTTGATCCAAAGCAGTAGCTTGTATTATATAGTGAGTTTTAGGGAGCATAACCATCTTCATAAAATATAATCTGTCTTCAAAAGTCAGTTATATCGAATGTTATTTAAATAATATACAATTAATAGTGTATGCTTTTGTTATAATTTCTTCCAAATTGAATTTTAGAATTATTCCTATATATTTTAAATCATTCATATCCCCATTACAATTAAATATGCCACGAACATCAATGTACTGATTTAGTTATATTACTATGAATGATAATCCTGTTTTTATAGTACAAGTTTGCAGCATTTAATTGTTCAGCTGAGGATCTGATATCAACTACTGTTAATAATTTATCATTGTCAAATAATACACTTTTTGCATAATGTTTTTCTCAGCTTTGACTCCTGTTTATTTTTGTAACTAAACATCTCATTGCTTAAGCAAATAGTGTAGGTTAGAGGGACATTCTTGTTATGTACCTTTATTTCAGTTCCACAAATTGCAACATCAATTAACTTAATCTAATATAGGTTCTATAGTTTAAATAATGCATTCTTATTAATTGCATACTTTCTTAGGAAAACTGAATTCTTCTAGTATCATGAATAAGTGCTCACAGTTACCAAAATCAAATGTTCTCTCTATGTCTATAGTTATTGCCATTTTCATATTCTTATTGTTGGCATAATCTGAACATGACACATGACTCTTTTAATATTTTCTTCCTCTGTCTTTGCAAGACAAATGGATTGGTCATAATTTATTAATTCAGATATGTGCTATTCTTTCATATGTAGTTACTAGGCTTTGCAGTCCAGAGGACAACTGGGGGGGGGGGTTCATCCCAAATTCTAAGTTTACCCTGCTGAGCATTGTCTGTTTAAGTGACTTACTTAAGGTCATAAAATAGGATGAGAGAAGAAAATACTGTACCACAGGAACCTCAGCTGCCGGTCATAACCATTCACACCAATTGTCAGACATTTTCTTCATTCAAACAGAAACAAATACTTTGCATTCAACATTTGAATGAGATATTGGTCTATATTCAGAGCATCATGTGGAGTCGTGCTTTAAATAAGGTGGAATCTGGTTGTGTGTATGCAAATTAATGCCTTGTGGAAAACTTCATTGGCATTATGGGGAATTGATTTATATATTCCAGGTATAACAAGGATAACCCCTGTGACTTTGTTTAAGTTTATTGCTTATATTGTGCTTACCAATTCTTTTTCATTGATTAGTTTTAGTATTCTGGCTATTTCTTTGGCTTATAACAGTTTACTGACCATTTTATAAAGTCTGCAATTTTTTGTCAATCACTTTCATATTTTCTGAACTCATGCAGTGTGCCATTTACTGTACAACTGCATCCTAGGAGGATATTTATTTTGATTTTTATTTTATTTTTACTTCTGATTTACACTGTCTGTTGGAAGAAAGGAATTGATTGTAGACTGGCAAACTTTTTCTACCCCAAATGCCCTGGTCAGCTATAAATTTACACCAACTGTAGATAAGACTCTACAGAGCTTATCTGAACCTATTCATTGTTAGGTTGTAATTTATCATGCAACTGTTTTGTAAAAGAGGCAATATTTTGATTTGTATTTTATTGTTTATTTCTGACTTTTATGGTTATAGCAAGGAATTACTACAAGTAATAATAAACCAAAGCTATTGCACATGATCCCAAGTAACATAACGGGCATCCATTGGCATAACTGGTACAATAGGTCAAAGGGACGTCTATATGAATTACTTTCTCTTGTACAAAGTTAGCTCAGTGTATTTAATTTAATCTTCATTTATATATTGCTTTTGTGATTTCTTAACTCAGTTTAACTTGAATTATTAATGGCTTGCACTTTGAAAACTGGTGTCACTTTTTTTGATTTTTTTTCTTTTAAAATGCTTTACTTGTTTGTAGCAGTGACTGGATTATTTAAATGACTATTCCATTGAACTTTAGATGAATCACAAGTATATTTCCTTGTCTGGTAAATACCAAAACTAAGAAGAACGTACGATCCAAGCCAAAGACCACAAAGAGGCACAATAAACTTTTTAGCGCTTTCATCCACTTTAATAACGCGAACTTCATCAGAAAATGAGAACAGTCACCTGTCCCTCATAGTTATACTTAAATACAGGAAGTGATGTAACCAGTGTTGTAATTTGAATGATTGATGTAAAAAAACAAATTAAAAATAATAATGAATAATAAACTATTAATACAAATGATTATATACATATATAAATTCATGATAAAAACCATGTGTACATATGTACATGTAATTACATCTGTTTAGACCTATGGACATGTGCCCAAACCATGCACATGTACTTGTGTACAAAAATCCATGTTGCCTGTGCACACACTCTCACACTCCCACACACACACACACACATACACACACATACACACACACACACACACACACACACACACACAATGTGCGTGCACCCATTTCCAAATGAAATTACACTTCTAAATTCATACTATCTGTACATAAGAAAACACTTTATGTTGATAATCTCATTCAACCCTGGAAATACATCAGCTCCAAATAGGAGCTGCCACAATGCCTCCTTTTGTTCCAATGTGTTATTCGTATCACCTATAAATGTTCCCTTCTCTACATAATCTAAAACAAAAAATTCAAATTTCTTAAAATCTATGCAGGAAAGTGCGTGTCTTGCTAAAGAATTATTTTTGTCTTTTTTCTTTATAGCTAGGACATGCTCATAAATCCTGCATTTTAAAACTCTTTGTTTTTCCAATGTAGTAATTCTTGCATGTAGAACAAATAGCTATGTACACTACGTTTTCACTATGACAATTAAAATATTTACTGGCCCAAAAGGTCTGTCCCAAGTGTTCCATTGCAACAAAAGATGAATTACTAATAAACCTACATTGTTTACAATTTTTACATGCAAACGTACCCTTTTTGTTACTAACCATCCTTTCTTTGTCTTTCTCTGACCTGTTAGATTTTTCTAACAACTGCTTGATATTTACCACCTTCTTGTATGTAAACTTTGGAAGTGGACCCAAGGACACTGTCAATTCCTTGTTCCCAAGTATAATTCTCCAATTCTTTTCTATGATTTCTTTTATAAACCATATTTCATTCACTATCGGTAGAGGAAATGCTATTTGAAATTCTTGTGTATTCTTATTTGAGCAGTTGTTTACAATTACTGGGGCTCCTACCACTATATCATTGGATAGTAAAATTGGTTTAGCTACTCCATCCCTTAAAATAGAAACCTCATTTTCAATTACATCTAACCATCTTTTATCATAGCCCCTTTGGATAAACAACTGTTTTAAAAAGTAAGCTCATCCAAATAAACATGATCCTCAGAAGTTAATCTACTCAATCTAATCATTTGTCTTTTAATGACTCCCTTCTTCATATGTGGTGGATGCAAACTATCCTTATGTAGATATTGGTTGGCAAAGCATGATTTTCTATAAATTTTGCTACTAAATTTCCCGGTGTTGTGGTTTATACTTAAAGATAAATCCAAAAAGTTGATGTGCTTACCAAAACCACCTACCTTAAAAAATAAAAATTCTGTAGTGCCATTCAAATCTGCAACCATATCTACAAATTCAGATTGTCCACCCAACCATAGAAAAAACAAATCATCTATGTACCTGTAATAAAGTTTGACCTTATTATAACTCGGATGTGACTTCAGAAATTTGTTTTCCCAATTAGCCATCACTATGTTTGCAAAAGCCGGTGCTACTCTTGCCCCCATAGCTACGCCCGACACCTGTTTATACAATGTCTTGTTAAAACTGAAGATATTATTATCAAGCACCATTTCCATTAGTGTACAAACAGTGTTCACCTTATCACCAGAAAAATCAGTATTGTGTGTGAGATATTCTCTCATAAACTCTAAACCTTCATCTTGATTGATGGAAGTGTATAGACTCCTGACATCAAGTGTACCAAAAAATATTTTTTTTACATCAAGCATTCAAATTACAACACTGGTTACATCACTTCCTGTATTTAAGTATAAATATGAGGGACAGGTGACTGTTCTCATTTTCTGATGAAGTTCACGTTATTAAAGTGGATGAAAGCGCTAAAAAGTTTATTGTGCCTCTTTGTGGTCTTTGGCTTGGATCGTACGTTCTTCTTAGTTTTGGTGTTTATGGTGTGTGCTTTGCTAGTTTTTCTTGTCTGGTAAATGTTATGTATATACAAAGGTAATGTCCAATAGCATTGGACATTTGTGTTCCTTGTGTCAAAAGCTGAATCATTTGGTTAATATCATTAATACTAATTCTAAATTTACTGAAGATTATTGTAATTGTGCAGGAGGCACAGCTTGGTAAACTGTTTTATATATATTAACAACTGGGTTGATGAGAAAAATAATATCAGGCAAAGTGTAAATGGACCACATTTAGGAAAGAATGTATCCTCTGCTAGAAAAGATTCTCAGTCACTTTTAAACATGATTCTACTGATGACAGCTTTGGAATTCAGGATACACTGCTTTGTTATGTAACACACAGATCAACATTTGTTAATCACAAAACATTCAGTCTACAGAAAATTACATTTTTTTCCAACAGCAATAGGCAGAAAAAAAGAGGCAAGGGGCAGGATAAAAGGAAGAAACCTAAACTGAATATGGAAGGATTAAAGAATAATTATGAAATAAAAAAGAGGAGAAAGACAGAAGCTGATAAGATGGCTGAGACTGTGCAAGCACAGTAACATCTAGATGAGAGTTGTGCACTCACAAATGAAATAAGCAGTGAAAACAATGCGTTTAATAAGGCTAATGATGTTGATCATTCTTTTGAAGCAGTTGATAGAGCATACATTATTGAATTAGAAGCAAAAATTTCTTCAGATCTGGTCAGAAATTATATATTAGCAATTAAAGAGTCAATAAGAGGAAATGATATTTACATATACAGAGAGGATAAGGAAAAATTAACAAAACTATGCTTTCCAGGAGCAAAACCACAGGATGTGAAAAGGGCCATAGAATACCTTAAAGGTAAGATAAAATAAAGCTGTATGTATTCAAGTTGGTTCAAATGATCTCATGTACAATGACTGACTGACTGTAAGTAAGGAACTTATAGACCTGTTAGCATAGTTTCTATAGGTGTTAGGACATAAAATGACATATAGAAAGGAAAGTGAGGTTTGTGGAAATAAACTCATAGATACTTACTAGGATATTGATCAGTGATGATCTTTAGAAGCTTAGCACTGCATTCTCATGGAGTTTTATCCCTTTTTAATTTAAGTTTAACTAACACAGAGTTAGGTAGAACATTTACATGTTACCTCTATCAATAAGAAGTAAAGCTGCTAAGATGGAGTTAATTTGCAATTTCACACCCATTCATCCAGTATACATCTGAATAGAGTAAGATAATTACTTTGCTTTATTTGAGGAGGAAGACAATGCCAAAGAAGTAGTATTAAACCTCAGTAAATCTAAATCCCTTAGAGCCACGCGCTCGAGGGACTTGAACCTCAGCACAGAAATAAATAGAACATGCTGAAGTGACAGATTCATAACCCAGAGGCTCCCTTCACTCTGGAATAGAATTCCAATTCATGTTAGGCAGAGCACCTCACTGACTCTCTTCAAGAAGAATCTTGGTGAGTGGATGGGGGATTGTAGGTTTGTCCCGGGGATTACTTCCGTGTCACTATTAGACAGAGGCACAGAAAACTAAACTTTAAAAAGGGCACAGTATACTCAAATCAAGGGGTGGTGTAAGCCAAACACAATCGGGCTAGGCTTATAAATGCCCCAGGGCAGATAGCCTAGTATGAACCTATGAACCTATGAACCTATTATCTGTGCTGCATCATAGTAGTCTCTGTGCTCCATCTTCATTTTCTCTGTGCTCCATTGTAGTATTCTCTGTGCTCCATCTTAGTATTCTCTGTGCTCCATCATAGTAGTCTCTGTGCTCCATCATAGTATTCTCTGTGCTCCATTGTAGTATTCTCTGTGCTCCATCATAGTAGTCTCTGTGCTCAATTGTAGAAGTCTTTGTGCTCCATTGTAGTATTCTCTGTGATCCATCATAGTATTTTCTGTGCTCCATCTTAGTATTCTCTGTGCTCCATCATAGTATTATCTGTGCTCCATTGTAGTACTCTCTGTGATCCATCATAGTAGTCTCTGTTCTCCATCATAGTAGTCTCTGTGCTCCATCATAGTATTCTCTGTGCTCCATCATAGTATTCTCTGTGCTCCATTGTAGTACTCTCTGTGCTCCATCGTATTAGTCTCTGTTCTCCATCGTAGAAGTCTCTGTGCTCCATCGTAGTATTCTCTGTGCTCCATAGCTATCCTTCCAACATGTTCCATTTATGCTGCAGAAGAGATTGGGTTGGTGTTAATGCCTCCACTGGACTTGTAGATGGGTGTCAGGTCAAAGAAGAAAGATTCTGATGAGGGTCTACATGTGAGACAGTGATTGCTCTTCCATAGCCTGCATGATATTCAGAAGACGGCAAGGCTTTGAGACGGCTAGTGTAATTTTTGATTTAGACCCTTGATTTTCTTGCTGAGAGTGTTGTGGACATTCACTTCATGTTAACTATTTGTACAGATATATATCAAAGGAGACGCCATTCTCAATGATTAGTGTAATGAGTACCAATGCAGTGGAATTATCCCACCCCTAGACCTAAACACCATACTCTCACTAATAAGCCACACAACAAAAAAGGATTTTCTTATAATAGTAGAAATATGGTGATTGAAGGACAGTTTATTGCCCATATAGTTTCCCAGGGCCCTACCAAATTCATTTTCAGGAGTGTGTTATTGATGTTATAGTTACAGGGGATGTCATGCTTGCCAAAGGAGACTATTATACATTTTTTTGGCATTTAGTTTTAGGCCCTGGTTGTGACACCAGCTATTTGTTTGAGATAGGCTCTCATGGAGGATTTTGGTTTACTCTGGAGTGTTTATGATGGCATCAAATATATAGTCGTCTGCAAACTTGGTCAGCCACATACTCTTTACATTAGCTTTGAACTTTGAGAAGTAAATGACAAAGAGGAGTGGCCCAAGGAGTAAACCCTGAGGTATACCAGTAGTGACATTTTTTTTGAGCAGGTAGAGCTACATACTGTAATTTCCCTGATTCTATTTGTTATCTAATTTCCTACCTTATGAGTTACATAGTAAATAAGATTTAGATAGATACAGTTTATCAACAACACCTGAATGACTAGTCGTGTGATGTGTACTGACTTTCTCTCATTCATTGCTTCAAGGTATTTATCCTTTACAAAACTGAACTGGAACTGGCATGGGTCAAGAATTTGTAGATTACCTATGTCCTTATTTAATAATTCCATAATGATCCTATTCATAGCCTTACAGATGAGAGTGGTTAGAGTCTATGATTACCTTGATCTGTTGTGTCCCCACCTTTGAACGGGGTAGGGTGGGGTAAGGGAATGATAGTTGCTGTCCTGTCTAGAAACTGATATTTAATAGCTTGTGTAGAAGATTTTACAGGTTATGCTTCAGACTGGTATTTTCTTTCAGTGCCAGAGAAGGAGTGCTCTTAGCCTTTGAAAGTGAATGAAAAGTTTTTTTTTTGGGGGGGGGGGTGAATACCTAAATGAAAAAAATGGCCCATTTAAAAAAAATGGAAATGTGTCGACCATTCAAAAAATGGAAATGTATTGACCATCCAAACCTAAGTTTGGTCACACACATAATTAGATAAGATGGACTCCACTTATCAAGACAAGTGAAATTTTTTTGCAGGAGATACATTGCAGTATTTGAATAGCATGGCAGGTTTTTTTGCCAGGTCAGAAATTTAACAGTTGACAGATAGCAACATTTGATTTATCTGTGCTGGTTGTTAATACTAGGAGCAGTAGTAATAAACTTGTTTTAATTAGAAAATGTGCTACATTCACATACATGGTTGCTGTTATTATTTATGAAACTTGGTTTCAAAACAATGACTGGAAGCCATTTCTGTTAGAGTTATTATAACAGGCATTCAAAAAATCAGTTGGAGTTATGATAGGGATTAATGATTCTTATGAGACTGTATTATTACTTTTGTCAATACAGAATATTGTATAATTGTGACAATAAAGATAATTCTGGAATAGATGAGAGTTGTTGAAGTGTATAGACCAGCAAAAGCAAGTGTTGATGATATATATTACTTGTAACAAAGATAGCTGGGAAAAGTTATAGGTGGGGATTTAAATTTTCCAAAAAACAGTCTAGAATAATAATGACAATACAACCTTAGTAAGGAAATTATTTACAATGTCTGTTTAGGGACAACAATTTGTAGAAATTGTAAACAAACCTACCAGGGAACAAAATGTATTGGAAATTGATTGTTACTTCATATCAAGATTTTTCACTTTTGATGTGGAGTGATAATTGGTTTATGAAGATTCATTTTACTGCTAGATACTTCTACCAGACTGAATATAAACCAATGCACAGAAGATTAATAGACTATATGGAAGCAAAAAAAATCACTGTGCAAAAGTAATTGGAGTGATGCATTCAGTGGAAAAACTGCAGAAGGAATGTGATAAATTTTGAAAAGGAAATTGTTTGAATATAAAAAAGTGTTTAACGTTAGGAACTATTCGCACAAGGTCAGGGGGATATTTTTCTATAATAATGAGATAATTAAGATGAGCAATAAAAAAATGCAAGAAATGGAAATGAGATTGAACTATAACTTTGAAAACTGTAATAAACAAACCAGACTGACAGATTAAACACAGTACGAAACTAGATCAGGAAACAACGGGCTTCAGTCCGTCTCACCCTCCTGTCTGACATATACTTTTCTGAAATGAAAACCAATGTTGGGGTAAGCTGGGGGTAATTGTGGAATCCCAAAATGATGTTGACAGCCTACAAACAGGCCTAAAAATTACAAACAACTGGTGCCAAAACCATGGTCTGAGATTACATGCTAAAAATTTGTAATCATACCCTTCAGTAAATCAAATACCCCTGCAAATTATAATATTGATAGCACACCTCTAAAAGTAGACTCAGTGGTGAGATCCCAAGGAACACAGATAAATAGTAAACTAAACTTTGACCACCACATAACTATGGTAGTGAGCAAATCCTTGTATGTGGCTCAACTTATAAGTAAATGTATGGCATCAAGATCAAAGGATGTAATAATGCCATTATACTCAGCCCTCATCAGGCCCATAATAGAGTATAATGCTCCCTTCTGCATGCACCTAACCAGGTACATGCACCAACTGGAGTCGCTCCAGAGGTTTCTCCCTAAAAAAATACAAAGTGTAAGACACGTCTTATGCAGACTGACTAAAGGCCCTATCCCTTTACTCCGTCTGATATCATTTATTCATAGGTGACATGCTAGACCTATAAGGCATTCTCTGATTCAGACCTGATGAAAATTTTACACATTTGCAAGAAAAATATACAAAGGTTACATGTTCCTTAGACCTGAACCTTATTTGTGACTAACAGAACTTGCTGGAGAGACAGATTTGTATTCCAAAGGCTACCTCATCTATGGAATAAACTTCCTGTCTTAGAAAAACAAAGCCTGTCTCTCACTCTCTTTGAAAAGCATTTGTAAAAATGGATGGGGAACTATCAACTCCCTCCTAGGGTACTGCCCATGTCCCTTATGGGCAGAGACAGTCTGTAAAATGACTCAGGGCTCCAGCACTCAAAAACTCACTACCCTGATACTACTCCATCCCATATCTGGGGAATTAAGATATAATATTGTCATATCCTGGGTATTATTGGCTAGGCTTGCAAAGGCTGTTGTGCCATTAGCCTACTAATTACCTATGAACCTATGAACTGAAGAACATGTCTGTAAAGAAACTGAACAAAATAAAAAAAAAAACATTTTATAGATACATAAGATGTGGTAGGAGTAAAAACATACAAATTGATAACCTGTGTGTAGATTCCAAAATTTGTCAGATACAGAAATTAAGTTAGAAGATATTGAAAAAGAATAATGCATATATATATATATATATATATATATATATATATATATATATATATATATATATATATATGTATTAGATTATACTGGGAAAGATCTCTGCAAACTGGACCCAAAAAAAGCACAGAGAGGAGCTGGAATAAGTAATAATAGCCAGAGAACACTTCAGCATGAATGTACATTGCAGTTATATATGTTAGTCACTAAGTCATTTAGGTATGGTATAGTTCCTCGGGTTTGGAGACATGCACTTGTTAAATCCATCTTAAAGGAAATTGGAAGTAGGACTTTCTTGTTGAAAATAATAGAGCATGTTATTTTGGATAAGCTATTGTCAGAATTGGCAAGTTTGAGACTTAAAAACATATATCAGACTGCATGTGTTGAAAAGAGATTTATAACTATGTGTAACATGGTGTCCTATAATAATACAATAACAGCTATAAATGAAAGTATGTACTGTGATGTAATTTATGAAGACAATTTTAACCTTTAATCGGGTCATACACAAAGCATTTATCAATAAATTAGAACAGCTAATCTTGATAAGACAAAGAGCTGCATGGCTTGCAAATAGGATATGGCAAGTATCATACAGCTACTGGACAGGTGAAATTCTAGTTTATAGTCACGGCATCCCACAAGGATCTGTCGTGGGCTCTTACTTGTTAAGGTAGTATCTTTCATATCTATCATTTTCATGTGAAGTGTTCTATAGTCCGGATGCAGATGACTTGGAAAATGGGTAAACTAATTATATCTGTTACAGGCAGGCCATGTCTGCAAAATGACTTGAATAAATTGACCAATTGGGCACAGGAGAATCATTTGCTGATAAGTACTGAATACTTTTTAATTGGATAATTTTGTAAATTCCAAATGAGTACATATAATGCATATACCTACATTTAGGGTATGATATATATATATATATATATATATATATATATATATATATATATATATATATATATATATATATATATATATATATATTTATTTATACTTAGGCTTGATTTCTGACTGCATTAATATTACTGCAGTCAACTTAGCTCAGTGTGCTGCATTTTGAATGTCTAATTACACGGTCTTAAAGTAGACATTTATGTTTTTTGTTACAACAGTCCCTGGGGCAGTTACTTTTGGTAAGCTGCCTAGTATAGTGGTATATTATATTTTTTCTGATAAATATATTTTTTCAGGGGGTTATATTGGTTCTTCAAATAATACAGGCACATTTATTCTGTGCTTGTGGTATTCCACAATGACGGTAACTTACTTTCTCCTACCCAACATGGATTCCAGCCAAATCACAGCTCCACAACTGCCCTCTTCAGCTTTATTACTTTTCAACACAGAAACAATGGGACCTAGTCTCATCTATTTTTCTCAACCTGTCAAAAGCCTTTGACATGGTATTGCATGAGAAATTATTAAATGAACAAGCACCTATTGGTCTAAACAAATCAGCTCTAACCTGTTTCCATAGCTATGTATCAAACAGGCAATGAACAGTAAAGTGAAAGAAAAACCTCACAACATGCTTGTCACTTACAGTCAGGGGGTTCATAAAGTTTGAGCACTTGAGCATCTCCTTTTTAACATACTTATCAACAAACTCCATCCTGCCTATCAACAAGCAACACGTATTCAGTTGGCAGATGATGCAACACTCATGCTCCACCCAGTCACTATGAACCCTACAGGATAGCATTCAACAAGCTTTCTTATCCACAAAATCCTGGGTCAGCAATGCAAAATTATTCCTCAACTCCAAAAAAACAAGACCCATCTTCTTTGCCCCCAAAAAGTCTCATAGAATAACAACACAGATTATACATCCTGGCTTTTGACAACATAAACATTGAATGCGTACTACAGACAAAGGTACTCATACTCATACCTGACAACACATGTAAATACAACATACACCTTCTCCAGGACATCAGAAAGACTGACTAAAAACTAGCAACATTGTACAATGGGGTTAGGCCAGGTCCAGGGGTAGGATGGCCCCTCTGTTGTAGAAAGAAGGAGTTGCGCACGAAAATCACAAACATTGATAGGCCAAAAAAGACCCATAAGGACAATACAGTAGACTATTAAGGTTAAAAAATAAAATATGTATTGTTACTATTATGCAAGAAGCCCAGAATTTCCAGACAGAAGATATAAAAAAAAAAGATTAACAGAGAAGTTAGAGGAAAGAATAATACTTGCACAAGAAAAATTGTCAGAAGCTTCAAATACAAATTTGTGTTCATTAATACAACAGATTTATAAAAAACATTATATAGACCAAGAAAGCACGGGCTGTTTGGAAAGAGAAGGGACTTAAGAAGCACAAAAATATAAAGAACAAAATCTGGAGACTTTTGAAAGTTTTACAGAAAAAATATGGACGTGGGAAAGAAAGAGAGATCTGATATGGTGCAATATTTATGAAAAGGAAAAAGCCAAATTAATCAATACAAAAAAGCAGCCCCAAAGATATTCAAAGAGAAATACAGGCAAAGGCATCCAGATATGGAAAGGTTCACAATACAAAAAAAAAAAAAAAGATCACAAAGAGGGAATGTAGAACACAAGATTAGTAAAGTAGAAGTTAACAAATTAGAAGTTGAAGTTATGGAATACCTGTGAAGTGAAGGATTTTGTGTAGAAAGTCTAACACAGGTTATATCACAGCATGATAGAACAACGAGTCCCCCAAGTAAGGAGAAACAGGAGGAACAGGAGACATCTGAAGAAGAAATATGGACATAGGAAAGAAAAATAAATTTAATATGGTGCAATATTTATGTAAAGGAAAAGTGTATCTAATCAATGCAAAAATTGCAGCACCAAGGATATTTGAAGAGAAATACAAGCAAAGGCATCCAGATATAAAAAAATTTACAGCACAAAAAAATAAGAAAACAAAAAGAAAAAGTAGAAAAGATGATTAGTAATGGTGAAGTTAAAGAAATAGAAACTGAGGTTATGGAGCACCTGTAAAGTGAAGGATTTATTGTAGAAAATATAACTTTGATAACGTCACAGCAGAACAGAGCAACGGATCCCCAAATTAAGGAGAAGAAAATGGAGTGGGAAACATCTGATCAGTTGTCATATGAAGATACTTTGGAGCCTTCCACAGGAAACCAGTGCAAAAGTTTAGTTGGAGTTGCACAGCAAGGAAAGGAACAGGAAACTGTGGCAACTCTGACACAGTCAATATTGTGGGGTGATAGGCCAGTGACTTCCCATATGAAAGAGCAATGGATGGCACAGGATGAAACTGAAGAGAATATGGTGCAGGAAGACGCTGTGGAACTTTATATAGAATGCTCACAGGAAATGGAGAACAAAGTGCCCTCAGTTTAGAAAAAAAATGATATAAGAGAAGGGTTGCTTGATTTAATAGAGATGGACAGACATAGTAAGATCAATCAAAGAAATAGACTGCAGAAAGTCAATAAAACCCAAAAAGTTAAAGTTTAATAAAATAAATGAACACAGTAATTAGGACTGTTCATAGAGATTCATGTGATATAACAGAAAAAAGGATATATTGCTGTGCAGCTAAACTAATACCAGATAAAGTCTTAGTACGAAAACAGGACATAAGGGAAAAGAAGGAGACAAATCAAATGTCATTATGGAAGTACTGAACAGAGAAAACTATAAAGCAATTAAGACAAAGAATGTCACTGGTAAAAGAATATAGTAGAAGGAACAGATCAACAAAAATACCCAGAAAGATAGATGTGATAAAATCAATGCACAATATCAGAACAGATCAGGATCTATCTTGCATTATCAAAAAATAATAAACTAAAAATATCAGTACAGGCAGAAAAACACACCCAGGGATTCATGAACCTTGCGCCAGGCGCCCGCATAGCGTCGGCGTTATAAAGCCAAATATGGCCACCGAGCGATTCAGGTATGAACCAATCCCACGTGCACTACCGGCGTGCGCCGGACCTGTGCCGCCCCCGGCGTAGGTATGCTAAACACACTGTGTGCGGTATTGCACCATGCAAATGAAGGCAAATAGCGATCCACAAAGTGGCGCAGGCGTAGCGTAAGGGCACGGCAATGTAAACCAAGAAAAACGGTTTACATTTACCCAAACATGACCAAGGAGTAATGGAAGGCTGTCAACGTCAGGTATCATACAGGTGCAATATGCCAATGGCGAAAGGCACCGAGAATGTCCAAAGAAAACATGCACAAAATGTAAATAATGACATAAATGTTATGTACGCAGAAACCACAGCAGAACCCCGGATATGTGCACAGAAGGTGCAAAACAATGAAATAATATGACAATGTCCTAAAAGAGCAGTATAATACACATCAGCTGCACAGCCACCACACACCATAGTATGTATGGAAAGCCTCAACCCCAGCGCAAGGGTTGTCAAGGAGGCGGCAGTGTTCGCCCGTAACCATGTATTAGCAGTCAATGCCATGCAAATGAGGCAGATAATAGTGAATCGCCAAACCGCGCCGGTGTAAGGATGGAGCAAACGGCGCAGCGGTAGTATACCGAGGAGTGGCCTACGGAATACATGTCAATCACAGAGGGTGTGCTACTGTAGGAGGAAGCACATTGGAGGCCAGCAAACATGGGCTGTACAATGCACATCACAGCAGCAGGACCGCGTGTGAGGAAATAGATGCGCTGAGAGTACATAATGCGCGCACAGATGCATGTGCACGAGGATGACTACGTTCCCCAACCCAGTCATGTGGCCTCCCGTCAACAACCACGGATATAGGAAGGTAATGCGGAGAATATGAGGAAATGCGGAAGCAGTGTAATTGGAGCCGTAATGAGCAATCAACACCAATCAATCCAGGAAGGGCAAACGGCGGCAGCTGACAACTCTGCATGCAGACTCCCGCAAAACGGGAAAGGGAGGCATAGGAATGCAAAGATAGTAGGGGATGTAGTAGAAATGCAAAGAGCAAAGAACCGAAATAGCACAGCCAAGTACAGAGGTAGCATAACGGCGGCAGACAAAATGCATCATATGCCATGTGCCTGCAGGATGCACTGCAGGCAATAGTAGGTGCAACGTGCAGAAACAGTAATGTAAGATGCAAAGCTAAGCCAATGCAGGCAAGTGTAATGTAACACTAAAGGCAATAGCGTTGCAGTTGCAACGGTAAAACACGGAAGATAATCCACAGATACGGCTGCACAGACACACCCAATGACATCACCGGGTATACAGCACAACAGTATAAAGTGTGAATGCACACAACACACAGCGATTTCCCAAACGCCGCACCGTAGGGTGTAAACACACGGGGAACTTTTAATATGTATATGTTGGGTGCCGCCGTGGCCGTGATGCATAGGTATGTGTTAGAGACAGACGGAGTTGCGGAGGAGGGTGCCGACAACTACCGTAGGCCTCATAGGAGAAGGAGAGTGTTCAGACCAAGGGTTACCTACCAGGGGCTGCAAGACCTGGAGATAGTAGAGAGCTACAGGGTGGACAGGGACACGTTACAGCAAATAGTGGAGCTGTGCTGGCCACGCCTGAGAACAAGAGACAACAGAGGGGAGCCCATCCCAGTGGACACAAAGGTATGTGTGAGCTTGCGAATACTGGCCACAGGTACCTTTCACAGGCCAACCGGGGATATAATGGGCATCTCACAGGCATCAGCATCCAGGGTACTACACCAGTTCCTGGATGCCATGTTACGACATGCCCATGAGTATATAAACTTCCCCAGATCTCAGGAGGAGTTGGCTAGCAATATGCGCCACTTCCACCGTGTGGCACAATAGCCGGAGGTACTGGGTGCGATAGACTGTACGCACATAGAAATCAAGTCACCACCCGGGGAGCAGGGTAGACGCTACATAAACCGCAAGGGATACCCCTCCATCAATTGCCAGGTCGTGTGCAATGCGCAGGGCATTATCATGGATGTGTGTGCTGGCAGCCCTGGAAGCTACCATGACTCCCATATCTGGCATGCCTCACAGCTGTATCAGGTATTCGCCAGGGGGAACATCACACAAGGTCACCTTGTGGGGGATGCTGGCTATGCACTGGAGCCGTGGATGATGACACCCATCAGAAATGCACACACACACATGCAAGAACGCCATAATGAGGCACACGCACAAACCAGAATAATCATAGAGCGTGTGTTTGGGATGTTGAAATCACAGTTCCAGTGCTTGGATACATCCGGTGGAGCCTTGCAGTACTCTCCAGGCACATGTGCCCACATATTCATAGTATGTTGTATGATACACAATATGATTCTGCGGAAACAGCTGCTGCAGGGACATAATGGTGTAGGGCCACCAAGCCCGCCACAACTGCCAAGGCAAGCACAGGCACAGGGCGTTCAGTGCCATGAACACACTGTGCCAGCCCCAGTAGGTAGACGGAGGCGTACCCAATATGCCTATGCCTTGGCAAAGAGGGAACGTATAGCACATACTCTGACAGCGTAGGCCCCATGGACTGACACCTCCCTACCTGCACACACAGTGAAATGGACGCCACACAAACATGTCCGCCCGTAATGTGTACCGTATGGGCGGACGTATGTGTGACTCCAACATAGGCACCACCCAAACACTGCACACCCAATAGCCAGCGGAGCATGGAACACCAACACCTCAACTGCACGCCGGTCCTACAGCAGACGGTGTAGCCATATGCTGCCACTTTCGGCGCAAGTTGACCACATATGTACTTATGTGCATACACAGATACGGAGATAGATATCATCACACACGTAGAAATATATGTACACATACACAGATATAAGGTACAACAGGTAAATATGGAATCCCAGGCATGCAAGTTTACAGAGAAGTAAGACGCGAAATCTCCACATAGTAAACATAGTGAACGACAACCCGATCATCCGGGAGGGTGGGCAGAGCAGGGAACGCCAGCCATGGAAATGTCAACCTGCATCAATGCATATCCGCGGGTCGGGATGATCGCCAGGCCACGGTACAGTAACGGGATATGTGCGTGTCATATTCATAGGATATGGATGCGGAGGTACACACCGCCGCCGATGCGGTCAACGAGGTACTGTGTGCAACTGTCGGTGCGAAGCGGCAATCATACCTCTCAAGTGTACGTCATTATGAGGAACGCCTCATTTGGGGTCTAAAACAGTTCATGTTCCTCGAAGTTCCTCAAAGTTCCACATTGAAATAGTCTGTCACACATTCATTGTTAGAATTTATTTAAATGAAATCCTGGTAAATAGAAATTAATCATATTAATTCATTAAAGGTTCTTCTTTATAAGTAAATCAGCATATTTTAACCATCCTATGACCTTCTTAGCTGAAGTTGTTAGTAAGCCATTAGTATGTGTTCCACATTTTGCCCATTTGTTCCACATTATGAAGGTGTGTGTTCCTCATTTTGGAAATGGAAGGTTGAGAGCTATGGCGGCAATATGTGTATGTCTGAGGTGAGGTTGTCGTGTGTTCCGCTGTGTGTGTGTAATGTGTGTGCCACTGTAAAATGTGTATGTAGGTGACATGTCACAGGCGGAGAGGAATAACATGCGTAGGCATGCAGTACAGGAACCATAGGCGTATGTACAGCAGTACCCACAAAGTAGTAGTGACAGCTCCTCAGTGGCTAGGTGCGTGGCGACGTAAAACGATGCAAAGCGGAAATGTCCCAGAATGTACCACAGGACCTTAGCCAACAGGAGATTCAAAGGACGCATGTACAAACCATGACCGTATGTATGGCGGCCATATGGTAGACTCAACACGATACGTCGGCAACGTTACACAGCATCAGGCATGTATGCGAAAATACGCATGTGCTATCCGGCACCGATCGTGGCCACCTACCGTCCCGTAAATACCGCTGTGTGTTCCACGACTGTTAAGTAAGCAAGCGCCACACGAATAGGAGGCAACCGGTAGCATACAGGCCGTCCCAAGTACAGGACCACAATCACCGTAACTATCAGTGACAAAATGCCAATGGATAGTAGGCACGCATTTAACAACCGCAGATATATAACCGATGTGAAGGAGGAATACGTGCAGGAAGCACACATGCAGGCGATACCGACACCACGACATCAACAAAACAAACAGTCCCAGAACAACAGACAGGTAACCTGCAGCTCCCCAAGCAGGGATGGAGCACACACACAAGCATATCGTGTATGTATAAATGCAAGACCCACACCCCATACCCGTCACCCACATCCGCAGATATACCCCATCGCACATATGAAAGGGATACCAGCCGAAACCGTAGCAAAAACATACAGGCAGTCAATGACAGCGGCATACCCGCAACAAGCCGGGTGGGAAACACTAGCAGCAGCTGATGCATCCCTGCATCCGTTGTGTACAGGAATATAACAGCTATGTTACACATCTGAATGCACAACGCCATCGACAGACGCCGCCAGGACACGGACACCCACATGTCGAACAGAATACCATACCCAACACACACAATCCACGGCTAACACCACAGCGAAATGTACCTGACACCACACATAGCGGATGCAGTCACACAAACGATACAATTAATATCATCCCCACTAAGGTATTGCAAATAACCAACGCCCACACGAGGAATGAACCATGGCCTAGTTCCGACGACAACGCATTTAATGGAGGAGGATCACCAGTGATATGCGCATAAGTACACACCGAGGAACAGCTATTGGCGTGATGAACCCACATGCCTCAGGTAACGACGAATATAAGGAAGACTCCCTGGATATTCAAACCGTATGTTCATACCGAACAAATAGTGAAGACAAAACAAGGGGTATCAAGCAAGTAGTGACGAATACAGAACCAAAGGCCAGAAAGGTATGTCGAACCCACGAGATGTACTGGTGTAACGCATGATACGTATGACGAATCTGCACTGTATGTGAATGGTGTGTAAGTAAAGATACCTGTCCATCAGGCAGAGAGTGGTGAAAGGTGGTTATGTAATGCTAAGCCGCGGAGCATACCAACGACTGTGGACAACGTGTGCACAGCAGTGGGACAACATGTACACAGCCGGGATAACCCAAGGTCCGCCATAGGGATTTCAAACACAGAACAATGCCACCACCCACGCTGATGCTGGCAGTGGATATCCAACAATGAAGTGCCACAGCAGGGGATAGGACATGTATGTATAGTGTCACAGCACACATGTGTATGGGCATATACTGTCGATGTCATACGGAATGTGCGCATGACGTGCACGTATGCCTCGCAGTAGGGGTGACTATGTCAATTATGTGTAATGCAAAGCTGTCATGATGGATATGTTCAGAAATCATATACAGTATCACAGGCATAGCATGCATGATGGAGGGATGGCCTAATGTGATGTACATAAACAGGATATGTATGGCCTGCACATATGGGACAGAGTAGTAGCAGAATAGGTACCCAAAATGGAGGGAACAGCAAGTAACCGTGTCCAAACGTTCTGTAGCAGGTGCAATGTGTGCAACAATGATGTCCGGCAGGGCTGTGTGTAAACACATGTGCAATGTACACAGTAGTGTCACCCCCCCCCACGGTAGTGTCCACTGAACAGCAGAGGTGGATGTCAACTGTATGTCTATACAGTACTTCCGCTGTGGTGGTACCATGGGTCTGTGTCACCCTACCAGCAAGGGAGCTATCACATGACCAGTGACACAGTGTGTCCCTGTGGGATGTGCACAGGACCTATGCCCCACAGCACGGTGTGTGTCCAGTCTGCGGAGGTCACACAGACGCCCAGGCTGAGCAATGTGGCATGTGTGCACACATGCAGGAGTGCTCCATTCACCCTGCCCACTGCAAACGCCATGTAGGAGTACTACATGCATCAGTAATGTGGAGAACATGGCCCATGGCAGAGTAGATGACACCCCTGTGTTAGTGGTATGCAGGTGAGTACAGATGTGTTTCATGACTGTCATTTGCATATGTAAACTGTCTGAGCCGGGTAGACATCACGGCATGACTATACTGTGACATGTAAAGTTGTATCCATTGTGTAAGGTACACCACACATGTGTTATTGTAACACTGCCCGCATGTACATGTGTGTATGGCACAGGTACAAGTGCACCCAATGTATCAGCTAGACATACAGTCCAGAAATGTGTGGCCCTGCACATGTGTACCCACGCCATAGTGGAATATGGCAACCACAGCACCATGTGGGGCATGTGTGTGTACAGCAACCATGTACAATGTCATATGCATGTATAGGGACAGTATCCATGTGATACACAGTGCATGACTGTCACTATGCAAAGGTGATGTGTATGCACTATGTGTGATGTAACTGATGCAATGACATCTACATGATATATCTGCCACACTGACACCTTTTAAGG
>NC_056748.1:1064183327-1064354971 GCF_019279795.1 Protopterus annectens | reverse complement strand
GGGAAAAATTGCTTTATTCAACTAACCTTGTAAATGAATATTTACTTTACCACGTTTGTAATCTTTACATTCCATTGATATATTTTACATTAGTCATAATCATAGTGTTTCTCTCATATATTAGGGTTCATTTAGATTACTAGGTGTCTCT
Organism: Protopterus annectens; assembly: GCF_019279795.1. Taxonomy (NCBI): domain Eukaryota; kingdom Metazoa; phylum Chordata; order Ceratodontiformes; family Protopteridae; genus Protopterus; species Protopterus annectens. The sequence continues at coordinate 1,064,354,820 of NC_056748.1, read as the reverse complement.
ACTTCTATTAATGTATTGGCACAATCCCTAGAACATATATATGTAACGATACACTCAGACACTTGGAAAACATTATGTTGGGTCTTCTTCATATTAATACATATAGTATTATTTTCATGAAGAATGTACATGTTGAAGCAATGTCTGATTTACTCACTGTGTGCAATCTGTGACCCGAGTAGACTTTTTAGCTTGTTCGCCTTTAAGGCATTTAATGAATACTTAGCACATCTTATTTACTGCCCAATTAAGGGTTTTAAATGTAGTACATTTAACTGCATTGTATGTATTCTGAAGAAGTCTGCTTATGAAGCAGACGAAAAGTGCTGCAATAAACTATGGTGACTGCATCTAATTCCTGGTGGGCTCTGCGTGGTCACCGGCCGTTTCTACAGTACCTCAGTTTTGCTTTGGACCTTCTCATCTGGGTCTCTGTGGTATTTGTATGGGGAATGTCAAGTGTAGTCCCTATGTGTATTACCTGTGTAATGCCTTACTGCGGCTGTGTAATTCCACCGGGTATGCAGTTACGGGCGCATTCTTGTTCAGACGCTTGTCCATCCATGTGAATTGCCTACTGGACACTGGTATAGGGCTGTACACTTTTCACGCCTGCATTTACCATTCTCCGGTGGATGCTTTGCATTATTCGTAGGGAGTAAGGCAGGTACTACGCCCACATCCCTCCCACGGGGCGGGACAACGGATTATCTGCCAAACAACACAGAGCCCCATTTATGCATACCCAAAATCCCATGGCTGCAACCCTCGACAGTACCCATTACACATCCTTCATGCAAGGGATTGGGATGTGGACTCACATGTATGGACACGTCGATCTGGGTATTTATGTTCATATGTCCTGCATTTCATGGACTCTTGTCAGCAACCTTAACACGCTGGTGGTGCATATGTCTAACTGTGCCGTAGTCATGGCTATATCATCGTGTGTTGTTCGGACACGCCTGGAGTGGGTTCTGTGACAATGTATTTTGGGTCCTTCAATGGACACCAATGTGCATATGTCAAGTTAGATGTTGCTGGACTGTGTCCAACTGGCCAGTGCTTTTCACTGCTGCTGTATGTTCCCCAATCGTGGAGGTCTGTTTGACTACCCATTCTACATGGTGCTACGTAACCAGGTGATTTAGTACTGTGAACAAATGTCATACATCCAAAGATGCTGGTTAGCAACTGCTTCATATAAACCTCAGACATCCCAATAGGACATATCCGTCACTGTATTTTCAACATAACACCACCGAAACATGTTGATCACCTATGTATTCATTTAACCATGTTGTCTTCATAGGTGGGAACGCCATAGTTTACATATCCTACTTGACGTTGTGGGTGTGCCATTAGTATGTGTTCCACAGGTCGCACATCTGTTTCGGGTGTATGGTAGCGGGTGCTCCTCATTCTGTTGCTGGCAGATTCAGTGCTGTGTACGCCGGTGTTGGCACGGCGGTCCAACTTTGTATGTGGAATGTCAACTGTAGTCCCTATGTGTATTTCCTGTGTTATGCCTTACCGCGGCTGTGTAATTTAACCGGGTTTGCAGTTGTGGGTGCCATCTTGGCCGCACGGTTGTCCATCCATGAGAATTGCCTACTGACACTAGTATAGGGCTGTACACATTTCACACCTGCATTTAGCATTCTCCGGTGGATGGTTTGCATTATTAGCGGAGAGTAAGGCAGGTGGTACGCACACATCCCTCCCACAGGGCGGGACAAAGGATTGGCTGCGAAACAACACCGAGCCCAGATTCTACATACCCAGAATCCCTTGACTGCAACAGTCGACAGTACCCATTACACATCCTTCATGTGCGGACTGTGATGTGGACGCAGTTCTATGGACCCGGTACCCTGGGTATTTCTGTGCATATGTGCTGCATTTCATGGACAGCTATCATCAACATTAAACACGCTTGCGGTGCATATGTGTACCTGTGATGTGGTGACGACAATGAGTTCACGTAGGTGATGACATAAGCGAGCACGCTGTCCTTTAATGAATTTTTGGGTCCTACAATGGACACCACTGTGCATATGTAAAGTGTAGAGCTTGTCGGACTGTGTCCTTGTGAGCAGTGGGTTTCACTGATGCTGTGTGTTCAACAATCGCGGATGTCTGCTTGACTACCCATACTGTGTAGTGCTACAGGAACCATGTTTTCCGACACCAGAACCCAATGGTGTACATGCAATGTTGCAGGTTAACAACCACTTTAATTAATCCCCAGAGGTCACGGTTGGGAGGTATCGCCACTTTATTGTCGGAACAACACCTCCAGACTAGGTACATCACGGGAACTTTAGACCGGTCTTACCGGCCATTTGCAATTGTAATTAGCAGACACGTGTCAATACATGTATGATAATACATATTGTCATGCCGAAGTTAATCTATATTATTTGGACAATGGCTTCTGCTATTGGCATCCGTTGCTGTGAGTGTTGCCAGTTACCATACACATTGCTTGCTCAGAGGCAGACTTCACAATTCTGCACACTACTGTGGTCTCCTTTAATGAGCCTGAGCCAGTGGTCGACAGTACTGCAGCCACTGCATCAATCACATATGCCGTCTACCAGTACCTACAGGACTGCATGAACCAGGCATTCCCTTACCCAACTGTGGTTCATTGTACCAATGCCAGGCATCCAGTGTGGTGTACCCCAGCCATACACAGGCTGTACAACAAGAGGAGGTGGCTACTACAAGGCGGAGCAGACACCCTGTGAGGTATGACACCCTTGGTCATCATATGTGTAGAGTTACACACTGTCATGCCATGGTCCAGGGCACATTCCACAGATATACCTACATGGACCTGGCTGACAATCATACCACCTTCATTTGCTATGCTCGACACCTGGGAGGTCACTCCCACATATGCTCTGACTGGGTTCACAAAGAGGTGGAGTTTACTCAACATACACACATTGCCAAAATACGGGCTGACAAGTTCGGTGAGGACATCTCCACACCCTCCCCCCACATGAGGAGATGTCTGTACCAGCGGTTTGTGGTCCCCAAATGTTCTGTGACACACGGGTGGGACATGCTCTCCAGGGTAGTGGACATAGCATCCATGAGACCAGCTGGTGACCACTGTGTACTCCACTATCTCATTGAGGAATTAGACCCACAGTTAGGACAGCTATTTCTTTGTAGCCTCACCTCAGGTAACGCATCCAGGTTGTGTCGCATGGCAACTGTAGTCCCATGTCACAGGGCCAATGCCTCCACTGACCCTGGTTATTACTGTCCCATTACCATGAGGAGACCTATCTGCAAAGACATGGGGAGGGATCATACTGCGGCTTGTACATGAACGCATAGGGGACATGCATACTTTGCATCCAACACGGTTTGTCTTGTTCAGGGTCGGTTCATGCCTTTAAAGCATGGTTGACATTTTCGGGACAGTCACCGAGGCCATTGATGGGGGTCTTGCAGTCCATACAGCCTACCTCGACCTGGCAAAGGCGTTCATCACATTACCCCCCTCAGGTATCGCTGATAAACCCATTGGCTGGGATGTGAACACATACATCACAGAATGTGTTGTAAACTGTCTATGTGACACAACCCATGCGGTCATAGTTGCTGGCAGCATGTCAGACCTACTGCCTGTCGCACGCGGTGTCCCATGGGGCCCTTCCCTGGGTCCACTCCTCTCATACATCTACATTTCCACAGTACAGGCACACACAGGGGTGTTATGGGCAACATTGTTTGTAGATGACTGCAAAACAGGTGCCATAGTGGGACGGACATCTGACACAGATATCCTTCCACGGGGCCTCCCAGATATGCATATCTGCTGTCAGGGACATGTCCCACAGCTAAATGCTAAGTAATGCAACATCATACCTGTCGAGGAGTACTAGGTAACCCCTGTCCAGCATATAGGTGGCTGTCCACTGAGCACAGGGGTGATTACCAGGGATCAGGGGACAGAGTTTGTCGGTCACCATTCGTTCAACACACACGTTGCTATCGTGGTTCCGTGGGACTTCTACATTGCCCACCTGTTTGTGCAGGGATTCACATCTACATCAGGGTAGGTCATTGTCTCCTTGTACCCATTACGTGTTACACCTATGATTTACTACATTGCCCCATTCGAAGTGTATCTGTCCATACACCTACAGCAGCTGGGAAGGCCTCATAGGTTAATTGTCGTGACAGATGCAGGATGACATCATTTTGTGTAATGCTGCCCCACTTGTAGGACCCCTGCCCCATTCAGTCACATACCTGTTGTTTAGTGTTGACCTGTGCCTGACATACGAGGCCATGTCAACCCATATGTCATGTGTATGCTTCACCTACTGTATCTGCATCCCTCAGAAACACAAGGGCAGGTGACATGAACCTTGTCACGGTCATTAATGGGATGTGTTTGAGTGACACATATATCACCCAGACACTCACAATGCTGTGGATCTACATCACAGTACATGTGAGACAGAGATCCTTCCTAGCCTTGTTCACGGGTATGTTGTCCATTGGATGGGGAATTGCAGGTATAGGCCAGGGATTACATCATTATCACTGCTTGACAGAGGTACAGCAATATCATAAGTATTTTATCTCAAGCACAGAAGGTTGGCAAAGTCATCCTAACTATGGTGTAGGGTTATGGCTGAACCTGGGACGATGTCCTACCCTGTACCTATGGACGTATGAACCTATATTCATAGTTTGTCACATTTACACTTGTCTATCCCCTATCCTCTTTCTCAGGTGTATATTTCTGTGGCACATGATTGTCCTCTGTATTACTTGCAGGTATGCTGTCTACAGTGCACATACGTCACAGTTGATGACAGTGTATCTGTGTCCCTAACACTGTGATACTGAGGACTACCACACATCCTTCACAACATTACATGCATATGTCCATTCTATTCTTCTTTGGCCTATGGGGTGTTAAGGCAACAATTACACAAGTCCCTGTTTGTGCATGCTTCATGTTGGTGTTTGACCAGGCTCCGGTGCAATCGTGTGTTGGACGGTAGTGTTTCTGTGTGTTTGGCATGTGTTTTTATTGCCGGTACATCTGTGGGAGGTGTGGTTGGCACATGTTCCTCTTTGCAGGGACACCCATCCTGGGGTTTGTGTCATGCATCTGCACTTGGCACGTGCCATATGTCCTGTACTATTCCCACAGTCGTGTATGCCTTCATGCACTACTACTGCGTGTTACTGGCTGTTTGTATGTGGTACACATGGTGATTGTGATGGTTGGCTTGACCTATTCCCATGCTAGAACATACACATCTGTCAATTACGTTGTTTAAATCAAACTGTAACACTCATTCGTCTTTTCAAAATGACAGTCAATAACACAGGAAGCTGAGATTAACAACGTTTTACTACTGTGCAGCAGGAGGCAAATAACTATGCAGTACAAGTTTAGAGTTTTGTTTTACTCTATACATGTAACAGGTGTATGAGTATTGTGTTTACAATCATCTTTTGCACACATTAATGATGTGGTCAGTCACAGGGCATTTACATCACTATAGTCCACAATATTGTATTCCTACAACAGTGCTAAGGTAATGCTTATTAAATGTTTTCCCATGAGGATAGCACAGCCTTGCAAGCCACATAGTCAATTAGAATGTACTTCGGTAAATTCTGCTCTGTCACGGTTCCAACACTGTTCAGATCCGTCGCCACTTCATTTCCTACTAGGTTCCTTTGTCTCTCTGGTGAGCAGCTGTACTCTGTGTTAGATAGAGCTCACAAGGCCATCCTCCTCAGTGGAAGGATGACAGATATACCTGTACATACATTTATTATTCTCTAACCCAGCAGATGACTAATGCTGAATGACATACACCTGCTGCACTGGTTACTGCCAGGGTCAGGGTTCAATCACACTGCAGCTACACTACAGCCAATTACATGCATGATAAGCTCTACTGCCATATTGTAAAATAGAATAATATGCATTATACACTATTTGCTTCTAAACTAGCACGTCATATATATGTTTAAATATATATTTTGCTAACATTCTCCCTCCTTTGATTGCTTCTATTCTATCCAGAAACATATACAACATTATTTCATTCCCTAGCCTCTTCCTCTCTGGAACGTTTAACTAGGCAAGTAATTTGTTGTACATTTCAGAAAGGATTTCATTTTGTATTGACAAATACCACTACAGGTCTTGATACATAGTCTCGGTTACAGATACGTCGACAGAGTCCCTAAGTACTACTTACATGCAAAGTATCCCGCAACAGACACATGCTCCCAATATGAGCAGAACAACACAAATGGCAATCAAGATATTCAGTATGACTGAACCCCATCCACCAAATGGTTTGTGGAAATGGTTCGTCAGTGGGTTTGGGCCTGGTTCCGCCATGGATGACACCTGCTGTATTACCTCTAGGTGGGCGTTGATTTTGGTCTTATTATGTGGTACTTGGACACAGCGGTCTTCTTTGATAAGCGCGCACGCACTCACTTCTCGCCAGGGTGCAGTCGTGCGCTATTACATTTTGTGACACAACAGTTCTCATTGCATCCAGTTCATCAGTCACAAGTTCAAGAGCGAAATGTCACATTGATCATTCCTCTGACAGGTTTTGACAACTTCCTCTGTTCCCTGATTGATTTCACTACTCCACAAGCTGGGAGTGTTCCAGGCCAGGTTATGACGCTGTCACTCAAGTCCATATGAATCGATATTCCTTTATCTCTTGCAGAAGACTGGATTTTCAGAACAGCTTCCATTTCACCCACTGGATTAGTAGGTTTCGACTGTGTTCCCAGTTCTTCGAGCTAAATGTGTTATAGTTCGCTTCGCACTCCAGAGGCAATTGTGCAGTATGTCATGTGACTGGAGCCAGATAACCCAAATAACAACTGCCGGACCAATTCTCAGGTAACCATTGATATGCTTTTTCCCACAAACAAAATAACAATATTCTTCTTTACTACTGATGCGGGTTACCTCTGCATGTAACATTTTCCTGTCTATAACAGAGGACTGTTTATACAATTCAGGATGTTTCTGCACATCCTTCCACGTTGTTCTCATGAAGCTTTAATACAGATCATGAATGGTGCTACAAGTAGTACTGTGATCTTTGGCTGTTATATGACATTTGTAAGACACAGTTATGTTACAAATACTCCCACCAACTTGAACTGTATCATGTTTATGACAACAAACAATTACTTTTTGTGTAACAGGTAAGTACAGTGCCACTTTGTCCTGTGATCTCACAGAACCTGTATCAAAGTGTAAATAGTCACAAGTCTCAATCTATCCCCAAGTGGACAACATACATCGGAAGTCCTCCATATGATGTAGGTATGGCAGTACAAACACAGCAATTTAAAATGTTCATAGTCTGTACATGCACACGCGTCATGCCTAGGTATGTGTTGAAGTTTGGAAGCCACTCTGTGGCCAGTTCATCACGTATCACTATTTGTATCCGTGTAGTTATATGCAGGTACGGTCCCAGAAAATGTAAAGTAAACACAAACATGGTTAATAGGTGTATGATCAGTAAGACAGTGAACCAAATGTCTTTGGGGTTGCTTTGTATTGTTATACAGTCTGGCCCGGGTGATTCAGTCTGTATGGTATATCAGCTACAAGATGTAAATCAGACTTGATATCCTTTACCGGTTGGAAAACTGTGAGGTGAACCCAGGACGACCTCTCCGCAAACTTTACTGCAGTAGGCATTGCCAACAGTACCTGGTACAGACCTTCACACATTCCACATGGCAATTATCTTCTTTGGATAACAGTGACATACACACAGGATACTGGTGTCAGCTATGCGTCCGGCTTCACTTGCTCTTTATCTGTAAAAGACTTTAACTGCAAAACAGTGTTATTGGTTAACAATCCTCTCATGTCACCTGCTAATGAGCCATCCACCTCCGGCTCTGCAGGCATGACAGCTTTCCACTCTGGCACATGATATGCCATTCCACATACTACTTCGAAGGGGGTGAAACACTTTACATTTGGAACTGTTGTCATGCTCAGCAATGCTAGAGGTAGACAGCAAATGAAACTCGTCTGGGTGTCACCCACCAACCTCCTCTACTTATTTCTCGGGATCCCATTGTACCGCGCCACCAGTCATGCTGACTGTGGGTTGTACATGCAATTTATATTCATGGAAATACAAAGTAATCCCCCAGGTTGCGTGATTGTCTGGTTCACTAAATGTGTTCTATTGTCACTGTAGCTTCTTTACAGTATGCCAGATCTACGGATACTTTATTTTACTGGCACCTTTGCCACTGCTGCTGCATCCGGATTCATGGTTGGGAATGCTTCTACCCATTTTGATTATATATATGTAATCACTAAACAGTATTTCTTCCATTCACATTTATTCAGATGTATGAACTCCATACAAATAGTACGGAACGGTTATGGTGGTGTAGGTAAACTCACTCCCTTCGGTTTAAATGCTCCCTGTGCATGATGTCTACTGCAAATGTGACACGCTGCTCATGATGTTTGTATGTGGTTCCTAATTCCGTATGTTAGGGGTATTCTGTTAACAAACTGTACCATCCCCCCTGTTGAGACATGGCTCTACCCATGGCTCAACAAAGCCGCATATCTGAATACATTAGACGTTAATATTGGCTTTCTCACTGTGGATATGTACAGTCCGTCTTCAAGGATTGCTCCTCGTCATACCCACGTCTGCTTTTCTGCTTTCATAGTTGATGTTTGCATTGTTTGTAACATTTCTACATCTAGAATGTCTGAGGATTGTCATTCCTCATTCAAACAGACACTTTCAAACTGTGAGGCTGCTTGTTTTGCAGCTGCATCAGCTCGTGCCTTACCTTTCCTACTGTTATCCTGTTGCTTTGTATGAGCTGCACATTTACAATTAGCTACTTTAGTGGATAACTGAATGGAATCTAATGCATTCAAGATCACTTGCGCATGATTAATCGGTTTACCGGTGGATGTTATCATTCCCCTATTCTTCCAGTGCTGCTCATAAACATACACTGTACAGACAACATACTGACTATCGGTATGAATGTCCACACATCAGTTTTTCGATAGAGTACAAGCACATGTTAAAGCTATCTATTCTGCTGCATGAGCACACACGTTATGCTGCAGGGGTTGGGTGTCTACAATCTCATTATCAATAACTACTGCATAACCTACTTGATTCGTTCCTGTAGGACTCTGTCTACATGATCCATACACATAAACTGTCACCTCTGCATCATCTAAGAGTATATCAGTGATATCCTGTCTGTGTGGAGTTATTTCATCCATTTCATATAGGCAACTGTGTGGTGTGCCATACACAGGTGTCGGACGTGACGTTGATAGGTTTAATGTTGTACAACGTTCAATCACCATATGAGGTTGACTCAGGGGTATGGTCAAACAAGACAGATGTCTAGCACGGGTCAGGAATGCTATCTTCTCTTGCAGCAGAATGATCGCAACTGCATGACACATTCTCACAGTGAGAGGGTGGAATAATAACATTAAGGCCGGGGCCTGTACTGCCATGGGTGCTACAACCACTGCCTGTACACAATGTGGCACTGACCATGCCACAGTGTCCAACTGCGATGAGTAGTAAGCTATGGGGCGTTGCTTACTTCCATGCTGTTGCATGAAGACTGACGTCATATATCTCCGCTTACAATCTACAGTCTGACAACATCTGTTATGATTATTCGGGAGACCTAATACAGATGTTGAAGCTATCAATCGTTTTAGTCTGCAGAAAGCTGTTTCTGCTACTGGAATCCAGTGTAGTATATGTTGTGCTGCCATAGGTGTATTAAAGATTAAGGCAGACAATAGAGCAGATTCCAAAGCATTGTTTGGTAACCAGCTTTGAAAAATGTTAGTCGGCCCAGAAAGGACATCATTCCCTTCTTGGTAGTTGGCTTGGGTGCTTGTGAAATTGCTGTCTTCCTATCGTCATGTAATGTTCTACCCTCCTGGGATACCACATATCCCAGGTACTTGACCTGTATTCTCTGTAGTTGCAATTTATGCTTGCTTAATTTATGTCCCTGTTCTGCTGAATATCTCAATAATGCTATTGTATCTTCCATACATTGCTGCTGGGTAGAGGCCGCAAGCAGAATATCATCCACATAAAGTAGAATTTGACTGGCCCCGGGTGGAGTAAACACCGGAATGTAGCTAGCCATCCCCTGTGCGAATATCGTTGTACTTTCACAGTATCCCTGCGATAGCCGGGTATGGCTGTATCTGTTACCCTGAATGTAAATGCAAAACAATACGGACTATCTGGATGTATAGGTATTGCAAAGGAAGCATAGCTTATATGTACCACGGTAAGATACTTCTGTGGCGTGTTCATAGCATTGAATATAGTGTGTGGGTCTGGCACCATCGGTACCCTAGGTATTATTACATGATTTACAGCTTGTAAATCCTGTACCATCCGCCATTCCCCCTTTGCTTTTCGATCAGAAGTTACAGGGGTATTGCATGGTGAATAGCGATTACTTTGTAGATGGGGAATTCCCTCTGTGACTTTACAGATATCTTCTGGTGTCCACGGTGGATACACTAAGGGAGTTGGGTCGTGGCCTTCCTGTCCTGCAGGAGGGTTCGGTACTTCAATTAATTGACAGATATCCTCACTCTGTTCTACTGACTGTCTTCTTACTTGAGTGTCCCTAGGTATGTTACGAGTTCGGGATGTGGTTTCAATAGCTTCTCTTACATTTGGTCGTTGTGATACCTCTGTTGCCACAGGATAACGTGTGGGGGACTAGCCTGCCCTCCCGCTTCATATCCTGGATGTGGTATCGGAGGTGGTAGGGGGGTGGGGGGGCTGTCGCTACTACTGTATTATGATCTTCTTTGTGTATGATGCTTTCGCATTTCTAGTGTTCTGTTCCCTTCGGTTCACTACCTCAATCCACCTATGTGCTTGACGGATAACCAATTGTCGCTGTTTTGTCGCCTGCACATCTTAGGGCTGCCACCTTTTCAAATGCACAATGTGGGACATTAGTGTTAGGAACGTGTAATTTGCCAGGGCAGAACATACCCACGGCCAGTACATAGGACAGCAATTCACTTTTTGCCAGGAGAGCAACCAATTCTTGTAGCATTTCAGTTGCTTATTCTGTTTATTATGATATTTTGGTGTTCCACATACAAAATTACTGTTTTATGCTACCATTTAAAAAGATATCTGAGAAATCTTTGTCCTATGATATCAGGACATTTGCCATTTGTTCGGTTTGTTTGCAGGACACAACTGACCAAAGAGGGACTGTCCGTCACAAAGTGGGACAGGTGGTTACCCTAGAACATCTGCATCACATTTTTAGAGAATCCAATGTTTCAGTAACGATATTTTGTCTAATATACCATCAATGTCATATTTATTACCCCATTTTGCAGAATAACTCACATTATGTGCTCTCTGCGATTGCATATACTTCATGTCACCCGTCAAACGCGGATCACATGATCTGTTTGTGCACTAATCTCCCATATCCTCTACACGACTGTTACGTAACCCTTCTCTCGTACCATGTGGTATCTCCTTCCCTGTATCCACTGTAGTGTCTACAATGACTATTTACTCTACTCTGTGTTCCCCTGATCTATGTCCAGATTTAAAACTATTTGGATTGGTCTTCGACCTGCTATCACAACTGTTAACAGAAATACAATGTAGTCTGGTCCCTGATCTACAATAGAGACAAAGAGGCAAACCCTCCTTACCTGAGCCTCCTGTTTATGAGTGCACGTTTTCTTCTTGGGATCCAGTTTTCCGCTTTTCAGCCACAGATCAGACAGTGGACAGCCTCTTTACACACAACAATTCAGTTGGAGGTCTTTTCATTCAAGAAGAACCATTTAGGCAAATTCTCCTGCGCAGATGTCTAACCACCCATGCACTCTGACCTGTAGCTTACCAAGGGAATTCGAGCTAAGAAGGACCACAATGTCAAATAAGTTGTTAAAACCAGACTGTAGTAATCAGTAGGCTTTTCTAAGTGACAGTCAATAACACAGGAGGCTCGGGTTCACAACGTTTTAGTAGTGTACACAGGCAGGCAAAATAATATACAGTCCAAGTATGAGGGTTTTGTCTGACTCTATACAGTAAGCAATTTCTTTATATAGTGTTTACAATCAGCTTTTGCCCACCTTACTGACGTGGTCGGTCACAGGGCATTTCCATCACTATGGTCCGCAATAGTCTATACATACGTGGGTGCTGAGGTCGTGCTTTTAAAATGTTTTCCCATGAGAATAACACAGCCTTGCAAGGCACCTGGTCAATTACAGTGTCCTTCTGTAATTGTAGCTGTTTCAAGGACCCTGGACTGTTCCGATACAGTAGTCAGTTCATTTCTTAATAGGTTCCTTTGTCTCTCTGGTAAGGAGTTGTACTCTTATCTTCGATAGAGCTCACAAGGCCATCCTCCTCAGGGGAAGGGGTGATGTTATGCATGTACATACATTTATTTTTCTGTAACCCAGCAGATAATTAATGCTGAGAGACATAGGCCTGCTGTACTGGTTACTGCCAGGGTCAGAATTCCATCACACTACAGCTTAGCTTCACCAATTACATGCATGATCATTTCTACTGCCATATTGTACGGTACAATTCAATGCATTATATAGTATTTTGATTCTAAAATGGCACTTCATATCTGTTTCTATATATATTTTTCTAACAACATCCATCCGCCATATGCATGTTGTTCCGTCCTTTACCTTGACCGTGTGTATTTGGCCGTCCGGCAATGCTACTCTCCACATGTGATGTCCCACCTTCCCCTTCTTTGCCTGTAGCACCCTGTTAGGACGTCCTGTTTGGTAGGCACATGTTCCGCTATATGTGTTTGACTTCTCTGCATAGCTAATCATCGATGCGGTGGTTCAACAACCCGACTTGTCCACATGTGTACAGTTATGTGCACCGTGTCGTGTGCAAACCTATATGGTTTGGACGGGTACATACCACATTCTGCAGACACATTCACATGCAGCCATTTCCATATCTGTACCTGAGGTGGGTTGGTGACATGTGGGTAATGATTTGCCCGTGGCACTGCCTAACACAAACTTCTTGCCACATTTCAGGTATGCACATTGTGTGTAGGTGTATAGCTGCACAAGGATGCTAGCAGGTTTGGGTGCACAGGTGTACATGTGTGGGACTTACATGCTACAATGAGGCTATTGTGTATTACATCTGCATGCATGGGTTCTGCTTCTGGATATTACACTTAAACATACGCCATCCTGTGTATGCGACAGAGATGTTGCTGTGTGTGGGATATGTTGCTATGCACATGTTTGCCTGTGTTTAGGGTATCTTGGTTCCTTCCTGTTGTTATGTCGACACAGCTACCCGGCTATGTACTCTCACTACTGCTTGTGACCGTTATGGTTGACACCTTTTCCAATGCCCATAGTGGGACATGTTTTGTGGAAACATCGGATTTTGCAGGACAACACATACCCACAGCGAGTGGAGTTGACAGAACTTCACTTGTTTGCCATAATATACGCTTATTCTGTTAGCATTTGGGTTCCATATTCAGTTTCTTATGCCATGTATTTGTTTCATATACAAAATATATGTTTTATGCTACTATTACAGGTATATTGCGGGAATATTTTTGGCAGGGAATCTCAGGTCATTTGCCATTTTTTCGATTTTTGCCGGGACACAAATGTCCAATGAGGGACTGTCCATGGCAAATTGGGACAGCTGGTAACCCTGGTGACCATGCCCATGTCGCTACTGGGGTTGCCACCTTTTCCAATTGCCAAGGTGGGATATTTTAGGGACTCACATCTGATTTTACAGGCCGACACATACCCACGGTCACTATATAGCATAGAACTTCACTTGTTTGCATAAATAAAAGCTTATTGTTGTGGCAGTTTGGTTGCTTATTCTGTTTCTTGTGACATTTAGGTATTTCAGTTACAGAAATAACCAATTCATGCAACCATTACATTACATACGGGATATCATTATGTCCTACAATCTTAGCACATTTGCCATTTTTAATATTTGTTATCGGGACACAACTGCCCATAGAGGGACTGCCCCTCGCAAAGTGGGACAGGTGGTAACCTTAGTCGCTACTCCTATGTCGGTGCGGCGCGCTGACATGCTGCGGTACACCTTCTCTGGGTATTACCACTGACGGTGCATTGCGGGACAAACACGGTCTTAAGTGTATCCTTTGCTCCTTGGACGGGTACACTTAGGGCTTCGTGGGTTGTATTTGCTTTTCCGTTTAGTTGGGACGGGTACTATGTTGCATACTCTACGTGCGTTTCATTCTGCATGGGCCCTGGATGCTGCCATTACTATTATGGGCGGACCGTGGCAGTCAGCACATTAGGTTGCTCACCGCCTGCCGGCTTAGCCACGCCTCCGGACGCATCCTACTTGGGCTCGCTCACGTACACTACGCACGTGTCTGTGGTTGCGGCGCACTCTCATTACTATGCATATGGCGCTACTACGCCAGCTATTCACTGCACCGCCGGCGCAGCCCTTACGCTGGCCTTGCGCCGAGCTTCATGAATCCCGGGGACAGAATTGAAACACCACCAAAAAATAAGAAAGGGATACATTTTTGAGAAATACCTATAAAGACCCTGTGAAACATAACAAAGATGCTACATGGATAGAAGTAAAAAAAAAAAAAAAACAACACAACAAAACAAAAAAAAAAGAAGTTTAAAACATACAGGATATGAAATGGGATGAAGTAATGGCCAGAGACTGAAACAAAGTTAAGAAAAAAGCTCCTAACTGGAAAGCCCCAGGCCCAGCTGCAGGACCTAACCTCTGGCTCAAAGTATTAACATCTTTACATGAAGATTTAGCCATGGGGGGGGGGAGCCTGAATGGAACACTGAAAGCAGTAGAACTTTAGAGCTCCATAAACCAGTTAATTTAAACAGGATTATTTTTAGAGAAATAATAACACAAACTTATAGATAAACAGTCAAACTACATAAATATTAATTTTGGTGGACTTTCATCAACATTTTCCTGTCAGAAGAACTTGGATTCAGTCACTGAAAATGAATAACTCAAGGAACTCACATCCTGATGCAGCCTTAACAAAGGAAATCCAAATGATGACAACTACCTTACAGGAGCTATCTCTGAAGATGTATGACTTTAAAGGGAACTTAGAGAATCTTAAAACAAACTGCCAGAAACAGACTGATCCTTTTAAGGAATTGTTGCAACAGCACCAATCAAAAATAGTGAATATTGAAACCTGTCTAAATTACATTGAACTGAGACTCAAAGAACAAGAAACAAAAATAATATCTTCTGAAGCAAAATACTTGGCTGCTAAACAAAATAGATGACTTAGAAAATAGAGAGAGGAGAAACAGCATCAGAACTGTTGGGTTACCAGAAAACACAGAAGGTGAGGATATCATTTCATTCTTAACTACTTGGCCTCCTGATTTCCTAGATTTAAAAGAAGGCTTTTCCTTTGGTATCGAGAGAGCTCACAGAGTTCTGGGGAAATCTGCTTCTTCATCAGCAAATACCCCTCCCAGATCAATAGTTATAAAATTCCTTTCATATTTGGATAAAGAACTAATTTTAAGATCTGCCTGGAGGAAAGCACATTTAAAGTATAAACAGAACTTAATAAGGTTTGACAATGATTACTCCACCAGAGTAATAGAACAGAGAAAAAGAGTATGGCTAATGATAAAATTACTAAAGCAAAACAATATCAAAGCTCAGCTTGCCTTCCCAGCTAAGATTAAAATCCTGTTTGCCAATGAGATGAGAATCTTTAATGATCTAGAAGAAGTTTCGTCTTTCATCAAAAATAATAATGTGATTTCTATACCAGAAGATGTGGAATGGACATCCCCATCTCTCAAGAGAATAAAAGAAACAAGTGCCTGGACTGATATCAGAAAGAAAAAAAACAAAAGACTGACCCTAAATCAACTACTGCAAAACATAACTTTTTTATTTTGCCCTCTCAGAGAATTAACTATGACATAAAGTATCATCAGAAACTAGTCAAAAATGAAAGTGTATTCTTCCTTTTTTGTCTAAAAGAAAAGATAAATAATCAAACTGCAAACTTTGCTGCTTAATTTTTGGGTAATTGAAGAATGAAGGGTTCTTATAAAGTACAGGTAGGTCATCTTAAACTAACTTGCTCTATTACTGAATTAGTCCCAGTTTTTTTTTTATCATTAACTTATATAGTATACAAATATAAATAGCTATTGCTGTTGTTCCTGACTGTTCTTATCATTGGATTATATTTTTGCTTCTATTCAATGAATTTATCTGATTGCTCTGATTTGATTAAATTAGGCATTTTCTATGTTTTATTAGGATTATTTTTTTTTTATTATAGTATTCTCTATGATGTTAAAATGTGTCCTCTCCTGCTGGATGATTTTTGCTCATTCCTGTTGTCTTGTATAACAAAATAGCACTGCAGCGGCTTGTTGTAATTGCTTTGTGCTGAGGTATCCTTGAACAGCTTCCTAATATGTATATGGCTGTTTGTTGTTCAGGGATGCATTTTTGTACTCATGATCAAAGTATTTAAATGTTTAATGACTGTTGTAAGCATCTAAAGCACTGTCTGTGTTCGTGGTTAAGCTTTGCAACTGTTAGAGTGATCTGTGAAGTGGTTGTTAAGTATGCAGAGAGGAAATAAAATGAACGATAAAGCATAGAAGCTGTTGTGGGGCTTGTTTGCCTGAAAAGTCTTTGCCATGGTCTTGATTCACTTGAGAGGATATGGAGTGTGTATTGATGTTTTGGTTGATGGGCAACTGGTGGTGTTTCTGATGCTTTTGTGAACTGAGGGTATGCGTTTTCGGATGACTGTTGGTGTTTTTTTTTATTCATTCAGCAGCTGTCTAGATCGTGGTTTGCTTCCCCTTTGTTTATTTATTTTTTTTAATTTTTTCCTTTTTCTCTGTTGTTTGGTTGAATGGGGAGGGAAATTAAGGTTTGCAAAAAGCATTCTAAGTTGTTTTTGGTAGCTGTTTTTGTATTGTTTTGTGTAATTAATATCCTTAATTTCTTGGTGGATTTAGTGACTGTTGTAAACGTTTAGAGCACTATCTATGTTTGTGGTAAAGCTTTGTCAGCTGTTCGAGTGTTCTACAAAGTGGTTGCTGAAAATACAAGGAGGAAAGGGGGGATAAAAAGAAAGAGAAAAATGATTTCACACAAAGCTGTTGTGGGGCTCGTCTGCTTGGAAAGCCTTTGCTGTGTTCTTAGCACACTTGGGAGGATGTGAAGAGTGCATTGGTGTTTTGATTGTTGAGTGAATGGTGACTTTGCTGATGCTTTGTGATTTGGGGGTCTGCAGTTTCGGATGACCATTGGTGCTTTTTCTTGGTTTGGCAGCTGTCTGGATCTCGGTTTGCTTTCCCTTTGTCTTTTCTTGTTTTTTCCATTTTTCTTTGCTTGTATGGTTGAATGGGGAGGGTAAGGAGAGATGGAAGGGAGAGTTCACTCAATTGGGAGGCAGAAGTAAAGCTTTTTTTTTTAATTTACAAGCATCGCGAATGTTTCAGTCTGCTTCCCTTGAAGTCTGAGCTGTTTTCTCACTGCGTTTAGGTTCCCATGGCAATGGAAAACAATGACATCACTTCCAAACAGCTCTGCAAAGCTTCCAAGATGAGTTTTGGAAGGCACAGCCATAATAAACACAGTTAAACAGTCATTTGTGTTATCACTAAGCATTGCACACTAGAAATAAGATATATAACCCAGAAAATGAGTCACAAATATAAAAAGTCTACAAGTATTATACCATGAGTTTGCAAAAAGCACTCTAACTTAATTTTAATAACTATTACTGTACTTTGTGCAATGAATATTTTTAATTCTTGAATTTAGAGAGAAGCCTACTTTCGGCTTTATACATCTAATTATGACAACTGCAGTAATAGTTATGCATAATGAACATCTTACTGATAGTGTGATAGCCATTCTTTCAACAGCTTCAATATAATTATTATTACTGCTAACTGACTCAGTGCAATGTGCAAAACAGCCTTCCTTATAGAGGACAACTTTTGAACTTATATAACATTCAATATAAAAAGAGATGTACATCCTTTTGAAACATTCATAGTAGTTGAATACTGGACAAATTATCTTTACAATTATAATTGCTTTGTTAATCTCTTAATTCAACTATTTATGGGCAAGCTTAATCACCAAAGTTGATAGAAAAAAATGTGTATGTGTTACTATGATGTAACTGGTAGATTACATAATAATCTAAGACATTTGTTTAGATTGATTGCTTGTTCTAGAAACTTATCCAGGTTATGTTTAACATTAACACATTACTTTAGACCAAATGTACTTCAAGTTGACATTAAAAAAAAAAAAGAAAATGTAGGAAATCAGCATAAATGTGACACCTAGAGAAAATAACTTGTCACAACCTGGAGTAAAGAGTCTATTATAAAATTATACACAATATTTCAGACCTTTTAGCAACTGGGGAAATGTATAACACTGGAATTGAATACATTTTAAGTCATTACTCCTGATCTTGTCTCTGCACGGGAATCACAGTCTATAACATTTACCAATATTACTAAAGAATAAGTTATTAAATAATATTTCTATATCTTTCAAAAAACAAGTTAATGTATACAATACATTTAACTGTGGTTTGTATTCTCCAATGACTGGACTAGCATGATTTGTGAAATATGAATAGGTGTTTATTGAAGGCAATTACAGATATTAGTAAAACTTTAATTAAATACATATTATTCGATTTGCTATGAAGTATAGTTTCTCATATGAGTAATGCCATCAGTGCTGCATCCCAAACAATTCAGCCATATCCATTAGGGAGAATATCTAGAGGAATATAACGAGATTGCTTGTTCATATTATATAAACTTTAATTGTTCAACAGTTATAACTACAACTAATGTTATTATCAAATCTATGGACAGTAGAACAATATAAGACTATCTAACTGAGTCAAAGTTCTTAGAAAGAGAAACATATATATATATAGTTCCTTTATATGCATTATTTATTTGTCATTAATACTATTCATAAAACATAGACATTTTACCTTTACAAACTATTCTCTGCCTATTAGTATAGTTTATGGAGCTATCAGAGGTTTGTTATGTCTGTTAAAGGTATGAGTGATAATCTAATAGACTAATGTTTTATCTATTAGATTAGGAATGATTTCCATTCCATGTCTAGAGTAAATTTCACGTATATCATGTTTTTTTGTCATGTTTATCTTGATATCATATAAACATTTCTTTTTGAGCCTGACCAAAATAGTACTATATGGATATTTATAATAGGGAAAAGTTTGACAATCTGGTTTAAATACTTACACATAAAGACACAATTTGCTATTATCAGAGGATTATATTACACAGTCAAAAAAAGGGAAAAAGTATAAAAGGAATAAAATCTTATTTTTTTGACAATGATCTGATATGGATTTAACCTTACTATCCTTAAATACCAATGGTATAAACAACACAAGCAAAAGATCAAACTTATTGAAATATCTAAAATTAAACAAAGCTCAGATAGTCTTCCTTCAAGAGATGCATTTCAAAATAAATGATTGTTATTCTTGGAATCCTAAGGATTATTTAATCTTAGCTCAATCTACTCATAAGACAAAGACTAAATGTGTAACAGTCTTATGGAAAAAGAATATTATAATGCCAGAAATCATTTATAAACATGAAGACAAAGAAGGTCTCATGGCTTTCGTAGTAATCAAATTTAAAAACAGAATATGGATTTTAGTAAATCTATACTGCTTTCCTGGCATTGGAGTAGGAACAATCAAAAAACATTTAGATTTTATCTCTAATAATTATAAGGGCAATTTAATAATGGGAGGAGATTTAAAATACATTCTAGATTCTTCTGAAACTACTAACAAGATACAACTTCGGACTTCTTCCATCTCTATTTTTTTTAAAAAGTGGATTGATTCATTTCATTTCATTTACTAGATACATTCAATCCAAAAGATGATAAGTCTTTATTGTTTATACACCAAGACCATATATTTGGCACCCAAACTAGAATAGACAAAATACTAATTGCTCAAGATCTGCATTTAAAAATTAATAATTTCTCGATTATTCCATGCCCCTTTTCAGACCATGATTCTTTCATTTTAAAAATCCAAACTGATTTTAAAACTTTAATCCTCTCCTCTAGAATTCCATCATATATAACATAAATTAAATAATTTAATCCCTGGTTGTTATTAGAATTAAAGCTTTTTCTAGACTCTAATTATACAACAGAAATTAATAAAGTAATGATATGGGACTCATTAAAAGCTTATATATTTGGTAAAACCATTAGTTGGTACAAAAATAAATTAAAAGAGTGGGACAAAGAAGTATTAATCATGCAATCCAAACTTATGTCAATAA
This sequence comes from Protopterus annectens, assembly GCF_019279795.1. Taxonomy (NCBI): domain Eukaryota; kingdom Metazoa; phylum Chordata; order Ceratodontiformes; family Protopteridae; genus Protopterus; species Protopterus annectens. The sequence goes on along the minus strand of NC_056748.1, from coordinate 1,064,334,311 downwards.
AATCTGAAAAAAAACACAACTCTTCACAAATTAGAAAGAAAATAAAGGAATTAAATAAAAATATAATGAAATATTAGCACATAAAACAAGTTTAGCTTTAGAAAAATTAAATGTAAATTCTTTAGCCACCTCTCCAAAATATGTACACAACTTATCCACAAGAGTCGAAATACAAATCAAAGCTAATAATATTAATAATATGTATCATGAAATGAAAGGAAAAAATGTATTAGATATAAAACACAGACATTCAGGCATCACTACATGGAACACTTTAAAAAAGAGAGTTCTTATCTTGACCAACTAAACTTGAATATTAATAATCAATATTAAAAAATACCAGATAAATCAGAATTACAAAAGCCTATAGCCTATAAGGAAATTATTGACAGAATTAAAAAAAAGGCAAGACTAACAAACCACCAGGAAAATACGGTATTACTATGGAATTATACAAACTTTTCCCTCCAAAGATAATCTCCCCTCTCCATAAAACTTTAACAGAAGTCCAATCAAATGCAATAATACCACCCTCTTGGAAATATTTTTTTTAATTACCTTGATTCTAAAAGAGGATAAAACATCAAATTTATGTACTTCATGTAGGCCCATATCACTAATGTATAATGATTACAAGATATTCATGTTAATTATAGCTAATAGAATCAAGATATCATTATCTAAAACAATTGATAATGACCAAACAGGATTTATATATAATAGACACACACATGATAACATCAAAAGGATACTCACTTTTATAGATTACATAAATAAAGAAAATAGAAAGACACTTGTAGGTTTGGATATAGAAAAAGCCTTTGACTCTCTAAATTGGGATTATCTATTTAGAATATTAACACTATTTGACTTCCCCCCTTGTTTCATCCACTTACTAAAAAAAAAATAAATATAAAAAAATTTGGCCTATGTGAAATTAAGCCCTTACACATTGGACTCTATTCGTATAACAAAAGGCACCAAACAAGGCTGCCCTCTGTTGCCTATTCTCTTTGCTCTAGCCATTGAAGTACTTGCTGAAACAATATGCAATAATCTAAAAATAGAAGGGGTGGATGTATATAATCAATATAATTTTAAAATAATGCTTTTTGCCAATGACATACTACTAATCTTAATCAATTCTAAAGACTCCTTAGAGAAGTTGGATGCAGTGATTGAGAAATTTTATGTGATTTCAAGTCTTCACTTTAATAGATCAAAATCTAAACTTTTTTTCTTAAATAAAAAAAAAAGAAGTTCAGGTTAAATAAAAACATATTATAGGGAAACAGGAATTTACTCTAAAATATTTAGGAATAGTGTTAAGTAAAGATCTAAAAAAGATAACATCAATAAATTACAACAATATTATCAATACAATAAAAATGTGTATTGCTTAATGGAATAAAGTACTATTAACCTTTGAAGACAAACTACAATTAATAAAAATGGCTTTACTACCCAAGATTTTGTATGTGGCTACAGCTATTCAATCGACTCCTGAAAAATGTGTTTTCAAAGAAATTAATGCATCTTTCTTAACAATCTTATGGTTTCCTAAGAGAAATAGAATTGCCCTAATGCATCATATTAAACCATGGAAACTAGGGGGATTAAACTTTCCAGATATAGAAACATATATAAAGGCATCCATATTCAAAACTATAATAGATTGGATAAATCCAAATCACATTGCTAATTGGAAAGAACTACTAACGGTTATATCAACAAATGAGTTTACCCTTCTAAACAAGTTTTCAATATTAGAAAAAATTAATAATCCTTGGTACCTACTAAATATTTGCATGCAATGCAATATAGCAAAACCTACTAAAAAGCATTTAATTAATTACTACATCAACTCATTTAGGAAACCCATAAATGCTAATATGGACTTAAAGCTTTGGATTAACCTCTTAGTACCTTTTACCATAACAAGAGACTATCCACATAAAGTATATAAAGAAGTAATCATTTCATGGGAACAAAATAAACTTTATTGTTTGTTACAATGCATTAAAGAGTTAAAAGCTTTAGACATACAAGAGATAAAAACAACTTATAAAATTCAATCACAGGATTGGCTGACTCTACAAAGCATTTTAATGTATACCCAAGATCTATGCAGAATAATTAATAATTCTTCTTGTAAAACTATACTGAAACTCATAAATCACTTATATGGAATTATATATAATGACCATAACAATGGAAATAGCATATCCTACTTATATAAAGAACTAATAATCTATAAATCAACACCTAAAGCTTCTTACTGGCAATACATCTCAAAAGGTTATTCATTACAACTAAATGAAGAAACTAAACTAAACATTTTATCAGTTAAATATACTTCCCACACACATTACTGGAAAATCTTTAATTGGAAATATATGCACAGAGTTTTTTTAACCCCAGATAAAATTACTAAGTTCAGATCCTCCACAAATGGAATTTGTTGGAGATGTGAACAGACACATAGATCAGATTGGAATCATATTTTTTATGATTGTTCTAAAATGAAACCATATTGGAATTGAATTAATAAATGTTTGCAAGCTTTGTTTAATGATTCCTTTATCTTATCTAAAGCACTGATCCTTTTGAATGTGAACGAAGGTCTGCAACTAAAGAAAACAAATATGTATTTGTTATGGACAATACTTGGAATTTCAAGGAAATGTATAATCATATCACTAACTTTGGAATATTTCTACACACTCCTGAAGAGCTCAGTTTTAATGGAAATGAAAATTAAAGATATCAATGAACTGATATTCTCTGATGAACAGATTGTTATAACTAATATAACTTGTTTACAACCAAAACTATTATCAATGTCAGGCCGATGTATATGTTGTATATAGTTATGCAAAATGTAATTTACAAAATGTTATGGAATCATTACTTGAAAATAAAAACTTTCTGAGTAAAAAAAAAGATTTAGCCATGAGTAAGAACTATTTGTTTCCACTCCTCAAAGAGAGACCAACCTGGCTAACAACAGAAAAAATAATGCTCCTACTTAAGAGCAGACCTGCGAACTATCCTAAAACATATAGATCAAAAATTTGCCTTCTGATGACGTACAGATAATACACTTGAATTGATACAGACAGAGTTTATAGTGACCTAGAAGAAAACTCAATCATGGCAATGGCAACAGAACAAAAAGGTAACAAAGAAAGTCATATGTTAAATAAAGTTATAATAGAAAACTATAAAAGGGGAAGAATCTAAGTGTGGCACGGATAGACTATAAAAAAGCATTTGACAGTATCCCACATTTATAGGTAAAAGAGTGCTTAAAAATGTATAAGATACACCTACACTGGTTGATTACATTACAGCAACCATGAAACAGTAGCAAATCATTTTGCAGTTATGACATGATAAAAGACAAATCCTATTATTCCAGGGATAAAAATTCAAAGGGGGATATTCCAGGGTGACTCTGTAACCGCTGCTCTTTTCTCTTGCCCTTAACCCATTAAGCTGTCTAATTAACAGATTAGGTCATGGCTATAATTTGACTCCCAGAAAAAAAGACTTCTCATCTTTAGTATAAAGACTTCTCATCTTTTTGTGGATGATTTAAAACTATATAGTTCATCAGATGAGGAACTGAAAGCACAACTGTAAGTGGTTAAAATCTTTCCGGGTGATATAAGAATTTCATTTGGTCTTGATAAATATGCAAAAGCAACCTTTAAAGCAGGAAAGCTGCAGCACCAAGAAAACATCGGTTTGGGACAGGACTGTGATATAAAAGAACTTGAGCAAGAGGGAGTGTATACGTATTTGAGAACTGATGAAGGCTCAACAATAAAACATGAACAAAAGACTAAATTTAATACTGAAAACAGCACTGACATTTAGGAACAAAGTCCAAGCTACAAATCATTATGCTCTCCCTGTACTAACCTACAGTTTTGGAGTGACTCACTGGCCCCAGAAGGTATTGGATCACTTGGACAGGAAAACAAGAAGGATGCTTCATGCTTATCAAATGATTTATAAAAAATCAGTATATACAAAGATTATACATTAGATATATATACATATATAAGCTCCTTCTCTTCTCCCCAACAAAAGTAACCCCTTCCACCCAAACTTTCACCATCCTATCCACAAATAAAACCAACATCACCCCTACAACTCATACCAAACTGCTAGGTGTAGAAATCGAAAACAACTTGAAGTTCGATATACACATAGCACAAGTCCTTAAGAAGGTCCACTAGGTTTACTTTACAGAAACAAAACAATCCCTAACTAGACACTCAAAAGCTACTATTGCTCGCATACCTCTCCTGTCTTCTCTCCTATATGCCTCCCCAAGCCTAACCACCCTCCACAAATCTGAACTAATCAAACTCGAAGCTTGTTATAATAAAATTGCCAAGTTTGCCACTGATGCCCCATACAGAACACATCACAGTAAACTCTTAAACAACTAGAATGGCTAGAACTTTCTCAGCTACTATGCTTTAATCAGTTAACCTTTGTCCACAAACTATTGCATCAACCAGACAAAACCCCTGCCCTCCAAAAATTATTACAGCCATACATCACTTCCAGACCTCTCTGCTCTAATAATAAATTCCTACTAGACACCACCAAAGCAAATAACACAGCTGGAATTACTCTTCTCAAACTACATCTCTAACATATGGAACAACTGCCCACTCAAATTACTACCTGCTGCTCTTTAACACAGTTTAAAAAACTCCTAAAACTACACCTGAAAGACTCCTGACTGTTCTTGTAACTGCCCTGGATAGACCTCTAACTGCTCAACTCTACATCTCTAACTAACTTTATATCTCATTGCCCCCCAAATAAATCATAACTGAGGCATCTGTCCTCTCCTTCTCTTGGGAGTCTCTTTTTCTTCCCAAATATGGCAAATGACTTATATACATGCTCACACTGTGATGTCTATTGTACGCGTTTATCTAAGACATTTTATATTTATCTTTTTGTAACTTTTATGTTTGACACTTTGAGCTTGCTTGCAAACAAGCCTTTTTCTTTTGCAGTGTATATAAACTTTGCCCGGGATTCATGAAACTCGGCTCAAGGCCAGCGTTAGGCTTGTGCTGACCGTGCGGCATGTAGATGGCATAGTAGTACCATATGCATATTAATGAAGGCGTGCTGCCGCCACAGCCACGTGCATAGGAAATGAGCGCAAGTGCATAGGGCGTGTCAAAGTCACTCACGGAGGCGTGGAAATGTCGGCTGTCGACGTGCAACCTAAAATGCTTGAATATAACAATCTGCCTGCAATAGTAATCACACCTGTCAGTGTCTGTGGATACTGAAACGTATGCAAAGCATGCAAGACAGTTCTTGCAAACACAAAATTAAGAAGCAAACACAAATGTACGATAGCGAATATCGAGTCTCCATCCCTCGAACAAATGACATTTAAAACCATGTGCCCGTATTCTAACGCAGTGTAGATAGTTATACCAAGTGGAAGTGAAACGCATCATGTTAGCGCACCGCCAATAGCTACTTCTAGCCCAGTGGTCAGGGTTACCACCTGTCCCACATTGTGTGGGATAGTACACAGCTGGGCAGTTGTGTCCATACCAAAACCATTATAAATGCAAAATATCCTGCGACCATATGACATAATTATATCCCACATCGCATGTAATAGTCACATACAATAGTTATGTCCGTATGTAACATACCACATGTTAGAAGAAATAGAATAAGCAAGAAAACGAAACAGAAGGAGCATATAAACTGCTACAACAATAAGCTAACATGTAGGCAGAAAACAAAAGTATTATTCGTAGTACTGACCGTGGGTATGTGTTGTCCTGTAAAATCTGATTTGTGTCCGGAATATATCCCATCCTGGCCATATGAAAAGGTGGTAACCCTACCAATGGTCAGAGCATTCGACCAAAATCCGCCCATATGCGGTCCAAGCGTTCTTGTCAGGATGTGTCTCAGTTGAACGGGTATTACCCGGGTGTACCTACCATGTCATGAAAGTTAAGTATGTGTGTGTACCTATGTGCATAATGTACAGCATGTGGAAGGTGAAAAATGCCAAGGTAGTCCTCACAACCATACAGGTACCTGACATATGTAGTGTATGCAATGTGTTCCCTTGACAGTGTCATGGGCCATCAACCAAAGAAGGGATGGATGGAGTGTCAGGAATATGTGTGTGGGGGGGGAATGGGTAATGGTATAATCCACAAAGGCGAGACTGTGTTGGATGCGCAATAGGTGAACTGGAGGTGTATGAGGGAGCAGTGGGTGAATCAGAAAGAAACACAAAGAACAAGCATACATATCTGCAATACAACCTGACAGGCCGTACTGTAGAACACAATCACACAAACATATGAATATTAAAATGTGCGATACACATGTACAGAAACATCACCGGCACATACCCACAGAATGGTCTGGATGGAACTGGCCCACCCAAATGCAACACACCTGGATGCATAATTGAATACCCACCATCCCCTCCACAGCACACAACCTGCCCCCATACCTGAACGTCCACCAAATCCAGCCATACTCGGGCTACTAGCTTGGCGCAGCCATATCTACACATAGTGACCACTACTCATATGTAGTAGGCAGTGTCACCCTAGGCAGTGTCAGGATTGCAAACTGTGTATCCCTTGCATGTAAAACCCTAACACATTTTCGTAAATCCAAAAGAATGGACGGTATTTGGCTTGTTCAATTTTTGGATATCCCTCATGGGATAAGTATCCTGTGTAAACATCAGACTATGTATCATGACATGATGTCCAGTCCTGTAGACATCTGGACACAAGTTGTATGTGCAGTAGTGGTGCATGAGACTGTTCAGCCTCTAGACGGTCATGCAGAACCTACTACCCAGGATCAAATACCTACCCGTGGCGCACATCTCCTCACATGAATAATCGAGAGAATATATTGTACACAGAGTGATTAAGGTGCTAACGTAAACAGGGTACCTCCTGATCCACTGTGTGAGGGACAGTCACTGTTTGGGTAGGTGTGTCCTGACCAAGAATGATACAATGGCAAATGTCCTGTGATTGTAGGAAATAACTATGTACCATACTTCATGTAACAGTTGCCTAAAGCAGTTAATTCTGGATATAAAATATGTAAATCATACAAGAAATAGAATAAGCAAATAAAGTGCTAAAGGAATAGGCTCTCAGCTAGGAAAATACTGAATGTTCTAAACCCTGCACTGACCGTGGGTATGTGTTGGCCTAAACAATCTGGTGTCTCCAGAATATATCCCATCCTGTACATATGAAAATGTGGCAACCATACCAATGGTCAGAGCATTTGCACAATAACTGACCAGCCACTTAATCACTCACAAAACCAGTGACCTTTGGAGGAAAGGTGTTGAATGAGAATGACTAATGACAATAATTAAGAGTAATAGACACTTTTAACTGCAGAAAATAAGTAGTAATACATATGTCTCCGAATCTGTCAACACGTTCCAAGTTAATAGTACTAATATTGTAGAAGTGTTGATGATTGTCCCTGATTTGTCATTGCCTTGTCCCTGTCACTGTTGAAATTAATCCCCGAGTATCACAGAGGTCCGTACACATATGTACACCAACCAACTGTCACATTTGTTGACAGTACTATTGCATACTGTAGTGAATTCATAAATGATGTCCAGAATGATATTCATCTTATATATGAATGAATTAAACAGTCAAATGTGAAGGGGAAACACCAGCGGAAACACCACCCCACCTGTATTATGTAGTGGAACCACCCTCCACCCTATATTATGTAGTGCCAACCTAATAATGTGGTCAGAGATGCCCAAACCCCTGCACCTGTAAACACAGGTAGAATGTTAAAATTGTGATCAACTCTGTCCATGTGCTACATCTGACATTTGAACAGATACAGGGCAGTTCCACTCACCAGTCAGACAAGCCTAAACTCAGACCAGCCCATGAACACCCTGACAATCAAACACACATATGTGCCAGGACTATAAGCGTTGGAGTTCTGAATATCCTTGGAGTGAGTAAACATGCAGCACGGGTCCAGAGCAGTAGGGAATAGGGAATGTCACATATGTAGTACTGCGGTTTTCCCAGCAGAAGAATGGATGCTTGCTGTGTAAGTGAAGCGGTGAGGTGTAAGTTAGTGTAGCTATGAACCATGGGTATACATATAAATGAGGCAGAACACCAATAGTGTAGTGGTTAGAGCATCCGCCTAACATAAAGGCATTCCCGGTTCAAGTACAACAATAGCACATATCATTTTTTGTGTAATGAATGCCTCTGTGCTGTAAAGTCAACATTTAAACATGTAAAGGTGAACGTGTGTTTCGCATGGGGCCATTAACCGGATTCCATCAATCAAAGTGGTACTGTCATAATGAATAAGGCACACGTAAGCACAAAGAAGTGGCAGTAAACATATGTAACTCACAATAAGGAGATGCAAGTGTGCCTGTGCGGGTGTAAGCAGCTCCCAGCATAGCAAATGAATGTTGTTTTCTACAGATGTAACTTATATATATATATATATATATATATATATATATATATATATATATATATAGATAGATATGTGTGTATAGATAAATATCCACAGACATAAAATAAAGAAATATGAATTTTTATATATATGTATATATATATATATATATATATATATATATATATATATATATATAATGAACACCAAAAGAAGAAAGCATACACAAGAGTTGTGAAGGGAATCTAGAGCAACTAAGGTATTATATAGTGCTTGCAGCGTATGTCAGATAAAGCTGCACAAGAGTGAGTAGAGCACTGCTATTCACACCAGAGGCAGGGTTATACCAGTGGCCATAATATCGTTGAAGTGCTACATCAACATTACACACAGACGGAATGTAGTTCATGTTGTGACCACCTACACATGTAACCCGCAAAATGTTCGTAATCCATAACACCAGGAAAGGCATGTATGTGCAAATATAAATGGAGGGAGACCCTGTGAATACACGAGGTGGTACAAAATGTGTGTAGGGCCCCTAACGCTCTGGAGAGGGCAATGTGTAAAGGTGTGTCATGGCTGCGATATCAGGTGGATAATGGCTGTTATGCATGGAAACTCAACATGGGTGGGCTGGAGAAACTATGGCTATGCGATTATGGACACAGGAGTGCCAGGGTTGGGTGCACCGGTTGCAATGTAGCAGCCCGTGTAGGTCAGCTAGTACGTAGGTGCGATTCCCAGCTAGAGAGTCTTCTGCATGGAGACATGCGTGAATGGGCGTACCTTCATTGAAGGTTGTGCATCAGGGCTGGCATCTCGGCATGTAAAACCTATCTGCCAATCATTAGCGGACCGGAGTTCTGTTGTGGCAACCCCTAACCAGGAAAAGCCGAAAGACACAACAACATGCAGACATCAATATGTTGACGTACATTCTCTGTAACACATGCACTCCATTTATAAACATAAATAATATGAATGTGCACAGAAACAAATACAGTAGCAGGAATAATAAGCTGTGCAGACGAGGAATAGGTCAAATGACACTGTATCACATCACACTTATCATCGGTACTCCATACATGAACAAAGTGCGACATCTGTCTGCTGTATAAAGTGCTATATACTGATTACAAGTTAACCGGAGTGAAGTGTCGGTGTCATAATGACTAAGGCAATAGTATGCTGTTGAAGCAGAGATAAAACCCAATACGCATGCGTAAGTGTGCATGTCCAGGAAATGTATTGGTTAACGAACACACAGATGTGTGCATATATATATATATATATATATATATATATATATATATATATATATATATATACACACACACATATATATATATATATATATATATATATATATATATATATATATATATATATATATATATACACACATACAACAGTTATTGATATATACACATATACACACAAAAAAATATATATGTCATTGTAGATATACACATGTACATAACTAGGTTACTTTACAGCAATTACGGGTAACATATGTTCAGACCAGGCATATGTTACTGGGAGGTCCAATAAACAAACTTTTACCTCCCACACCGCCCAGCTAGGCCAGTCAGACATACAGACAGGCAATAAAGATAAATACACTGCTGCTTTCCAAACCACCGGCAGGAAAGTACCAGTAGGAGAGATCTGCAAGGTCTACACTTTAAACATGGATAACGGGGTCCCTTGCTGGACACCAAAAATTCACTTTATGTGTGAACATTTGGTTATCGATGCGAGCAGGATGTAGGTGTACATGGAACAGTAGGTTGTGCAAGTGTAATAACACATGGGTTGACAAAACATACGACATGTGTCCCGAGACGGGGAGAGTGGGCAATGTGTAGGAGTGTGCTCATATCCCAGCTGCGCTCACAGTAAGTATTTGTCATGAGTGCTGTAGAGGGGTGTCAGGTAGGTGAATCATGGGTATGCAATAATGGGCTTAAGTGTGCAGGTGCTGGTTGGCAGAGATGTAGTAGGCCCTACCAGTGGAAGTAATTAATATTCCTATGTCGGCATAGCAGACGCCTATATCTCCCAAACCTGAAGAGCACATCTACTGGATAGTCTGTAAACCATTAGGGGAACACATAGGGACTATATCAGTGCCATGTACCCGATTAGCATGGATATCCATATTTATGAATCAGAATGTAACAAAGTCCAACTAAACACTTCCAGAACTAGTGATATTAGGTGGACAGGTGGCGGAATACAGGTAATGACTGATGACAACATGTATGAATCATAAACAGCATGTACCTCGACAAACGTGAATGAATACATATGCCCTGTGACAGTCAATGTGTCTGGTTAATAGAACCAATCATCTAAATGTTTCCCTCAGGGTGTTATGCAGTGTCCCTGATACAGTGTTCATTCTCCCCCATTGGTATGTGAGGTCTGCTAGTGATGGAAAGCGCATATTCCGCTGACCACCTTAGGTAGATGATAGCATAATAGATTTGGATTACCACCTGTTCACCTTTGTGAGGGACACACCACTCTGGGCAGTTGTGTCCTGCAAAATGAATGTTACGGCACATGGCCTGTGATTTCGGGAAAGGAGGTCATATATTGTGTGTAGTGGTGTCATAAAATGATTTTGTTGTATCAGAAACAGCTACATGTTATAGGAAACAGTATTAGCAACTATAATGCTACAAGAATAACCTTAACGTATGCAAACCGGTGAAGTAGTCAGTTTACTACTGGCTGTGGGTATGTGTTGCCTTGCCAAATGTGACAGCTCTACATATAGGTCCTATAGGGCTGCCACCATTCCGATTGGCTAAAGTGGGACCTGCTCTGTAGAAATGTCAGACGTACCAGGGCAGAACATACCTACAGCCATGCATAGTACAGAAATATACATATTAGCACAAATCAAAGCTTAGTCTAGCAGCAATCAAGTTGCTTATGTTACTTCACATAACATATCGACGTGTCATGTATACAATAACCACTACATGCAACTATTACAGACACGTAGAATATAATAATGTCCTCTAATCAGGACAGTTGCAATGGCTAGAGTATTTTTGCATGACACATATGCCTAATGAGGGACTGTCCGATGCAAAGTGGGAAAGGTGTTACTCCTAGAGTCTCACGTCGTCCAATCTAAAAGGTGGAAAACCTACAATATGTATGTGGTAGCATGACCCGGCAGAGAGATGCATTTCCCAAAAATCATTTACATGTCAGCATTGCAGAGTATCGGTTCCCATGTATCAGCCACATGGGAGCAGATTGTATGAGGAACACGCATATAATATGATTATGTCACTGGACAGGCCACTGAGTCCGTACAGTCGAACGCCTGCCGTCGCCTAATGGTTAGACATACCCAATACTGTAATCATGTAGTCCGATGTAATAGGCATCACAAGGGATTGCGCCCACCCAGTGTGAGTGACAAATGTAAGCACAAATGTCGGTGCACGTGCAAGTGAGTGAGCGAGCGGGTGTAAGCATGTTTGTCTACCAGTATGCCAGTATTGCACTGTTAAAGAAATGTGGAGTCTAAACAAGTATAAGGAGCTGTAACCAGAGGTCAGCAGTGCTTAATGCCGTGCAAACGCATGCACAACTGCTCCCACCTGCTGGAATGTGCCTTACCCACTCCGTATCCAAAGGCGTCATTCTGTCCGCAAACAAAGAACCGTCCTTTGCACGTGTTGGTAGCAATACCCTGCGCACACAGCTCATGTGAATTACCAATACACCATGGCATATGTACAGACAATAGACAGTACCACACACATACCATACAGCACAGTCATCCAACAGTATAGCAATGTACTGGCAGATATGTCTGGACCACTGGTGTTTGCAGACCTGGCCGTCCTGTGTTTCAGTGTGTGAGCATGCCCAGTATGACTGTTACGCATGTTGTCAACTAACATTACCGTCATTCCTTCATGTGTTTGAGCATGCCAAGTATGGTCAACTGGATCGCATGTGTCACATGTCCAGATAGTCAGTACTGTGGTGCCGACCCCTGCGTTGTACAGCGACAGGTGGCATGCTGTGTCTGCAGGGTAGCTAATGGTCATGTGGCATTAACTGTTGCTACATTACTGCACAGCATGGGGGGACATCCAACTGTATCCACATTCCTACACAGCACCAGGGGTGGCGCACATGACTCTCACATGTGTACATTGGAAGGGGGGCACAGCTGACAGTTGTACACATTTGCTACTACTGTACTGGTATGCCAGGTACTCCATTTCAGTGTGTGGACCTACCTAAATTGCAGGTTAGAGGCATACCAGTGTACGTCAGATCCTAGCTTTAATTACCAGCATAGTGGTTTCAGATGTCCTAGCCTTCACAACCTACACCCAACTGCCTGGCCTGCTGTAGTCTGTGTGTGTGTGTCTGTGGGGGTTGGGGTCATTCATTGGGCATATCCAGAGGCCATTGTATAGCATTTGTCTGTATTGGTCTACACCTGTCCAGCTGTATGAGACTTGTGTGGGCTGTATGGACACACATGATGTTCAGCCCATAACCTGCAGTGGGTTAGGACACCCTGTGTACTACTGGCTACTATTGTGACCCTGGTATGTGCTACAGATGTCATGGTGCCACTATGGACGTTTACTGTCTGCTGCCCTAACAGTCGGCCACCAAATTCCCTTGTATGCTCACATCCATACCATAGCAACGGGTAAATACACATTCTAATACAACTGCCAATTGGTAGGTCGATTGACTTACCTTGGGGGTGTTCCAGACATGAGGATTGTGCTGGAGGGCTGCCTATGTCGGATACACACAATGCACTTCCTATACATGGCTGTGCACAGGTAGTGTCATGTTTGGCATCCATTGTACTGTCTGTCCGAGTCAGAGAGGGTGAAATCCCTGGGTACCTACTGTGTCAGTGCATATGCCATGTGTTGCCTCTTTGCCAAGGGCAGGTCATACTGTGCACGGCCCTTTCGCCTACTGGGCCCAGCTCAGGTAGTTCCTCCTCCAAGTCACACTGTGCCTGTACAGGCTTTGGCATTGGTGGGGGGCTGTGTGGCCCTGCCCCATGCTGTTCCTGCTGCAACTGTTACCGCAGGATCAGATTGTGTAGCATAGCACATACCATAACAATTTGGGTGCATGTAGCTGGTGAATACTGCAGGGCTCCAATGAATGTGTCCAGACACCAGAACAGTGACCTGAGCATCGCAAACACACGCTCAGTTATATGTCTTGCCTGTGCGTCTGCCTCATTATGTTGTGGTTGTTCAGGTGTGTGTGCATTGCTGATGGGTGTCATCAGCCACGACTCCAGTGGTTACCCAGCATCCCCCACTAGGAGACTGTAGGGGATGTCTATATTGGCAAAGATGTGGTACAGCTGCATCAGATGCCATATATCAGAATTGTCATAGCTTCCAGGGCAGACAGCACACACATTCAGTTTAATGCCCTGGCCATCGCATATGGCCTAGCTGTTGGAGGGCATGCCTCTGCAGTTAATGTAGGCCCTACCCCGCTCATCAGGTGGTGCTTTGATGCGTACATGCGTGCAGGCTATAGCACCCAGTATCCCAGGGTAGTCAGCCATTTGGTGGAAGAGACGCATATTGCTGGTCAACAAATCACGTGTGTTGAGGACATGTACGTGCTCACTGGCATGTGGTGACATGGCATCTGTGAACAGGTGCAATACACTGGATGCAGATGCCTGTGAGATCCCCATGATATCCCCAGTTGTGCTTTGGGAGGTACCTGTGGCTAGTATACCTAGGCCAACACATACCGTGGTATCTACTGGGATGGGTTTCCCTCAGCCTGTTCGATGTGTCAGGTGTGGCCGGCTGCTGTAGGAGGTCTCTGTCCACCCCATAGCGCTCCACTATCTCCAGCTCATGTAGCCCCTGGTAAGTTACCCTGGGTCTGTAAAGTCTTATGTCACCTCACTAAGGGTTGTTCGGCAGCATACACATCCTCACCACCCTCAGCCTCCTGCACATGTTGGTCTATGTTGCCTGCTGCAGCCCTTCTCATTTGGTTGGACTGTGTTGAGAAATGTCCCCACATGTATACACCGGTGGTGCAGAGTGTGGAAGAAACCTGTGTGTATGGTGCTTGCTCACATTACCGTAATGTTCTGGGGCGGGCTGGCCATGTAATCTGCTGATTGTGTGGATTATCACCTGTTTGTGCAGCCTGTTTACCTTGACTACTCCACTACTGCTGTTGTCCCTCCCAATTTCAGCAGGCAGGTATAGACACACCCCTAGCTTAGGCGTGCTAAGGCAGGAGCAATCCCGAGGCACAGGTCTACAATGTATGTACAGTATGCCTGACCCCCCTTCCATGCTTTCACCTATATTCGAGCCCTGCACCCGGCTATCTACACACATACACTCCTGGGATCTGCATCACACCCTTGGGATAAACGGGATTCACTATTGTCAACATCATTTGCATAGTATAGTCTTCTAATGCATAATTATATGACCCATACTGACCCTCCAAATTAATAAACACTGCTTACTGTCGCTCAGATCCATACACAACTGGTTAAAGGTGCCTTACTATCACCGTATTTGATTTCCCTTGGTCTTCCCAGCAACAAAATAACAGGTGTCTACATGACTAGAATCCGGGACCCTGCACACTACAGACGATGTGCTTTACCACTACGCCATGACAGATATACATACATCTGAGGTGATCACATACAGATCATCCAGCACAAACATTCAATAGTGCTAATGTCCACATACATATATGTGTATATCTATGTCTATCTATCTATATCTATATCTATGTATATTTTATATATATCTATATATATATATATAATATATATATATCTATATATATATATATATATATATATATACATGCATACATACACACACACACACATATACATATACACACACATATGTAGATATTGCATTTATATCACAACAGGGACCACATGACACCAAAGCATTAGACACGAATGAAAAGGAAACCACATGTGCCACCTGCATTATGTAGTGGTGTTACTATCAAGGCAAGTGTGATTTGTTGCATCACATGGGTCAGACTGTATTAAGGGTAAGAGTAGGGCTGCTGACATTTACTCATCAGACCTATTGGCGAACGTATGTGTTGACAACCCAGTGTCTTGTGCGATTATGAGATTTGTGGACACTATATAGGAAAGCAACAAAGCAAACTCAACACATCCTGAAGCTAGCCACCCAAAGATACCAACACATAGGGTATGACTGCCAAACACACACACCTGTCATGCCTTGGAATTGAGCACCTACCTGTCTATTCTATCACACTACAGAATTATGTAGTTACAGAACACGCTACCGAGATGACTGGATCACAGCACTCCCAGAGGCATACTTCTAGGTGGGTGACATCATCAGCAAAGGCAAAGACACCG
Organism: Protopterus annectens; assembly: GCF_019279795.1. Classification (NCBI taxonomy): domain Eukaryota; kingdom Metazoa; phylum Chordata; order Ceratodontiformes; family Protopteridae; genus Protopterus; species Protopterus annectens. Next base: position 1,064,318,371 of record NC_056748.1, on the reverse strand, counting down.
ATAGGGATTGTATGGAGAGTGAGCAGTCTAAAAGCATTGCGCTGTACCCAGGCAGCTGGAAACACACACACACACATGGCAGGGCTGGTATTAGAACATAGACCTGACTACCTTATCACACTACAGCATTATGCAGTTACAGAACACGCTACTGAGAATACTGGATCACAGCACTCCCAGAGGCATACTTCTAGGTGGGTGACATCATCAGCAAAGGCAAAGATGCCGATAGGGATTGTATGGAGAGTGAGCTGTCTAAAAGCATTACTCTGTCCCCAGGCAGCTGGAAACGCACACACACACACACACACACACACACACACACACACACACACACACACACACACACACACAAGGGCTGGGATTAGAACATAGACCTGACTACCTTATCACACTACAGCATTACGCAGTTACAGAATGTGCTACCGAGATTACTGGATCAGAGCACTCCCAGAGGCATACTTCTAGGTGGGTGACATCATCAGCAAAGGCAAAGATGCCAATAGGGATTGTATGGAGTTTGATCTGTCTAAAAGCATATTACTGTCCCAAGGCAGATGGAGACAAACCCACGACAGTGGTGTGAGCAGGACAACTGGCTATCTATGGAGCACTATTACAACACTACATAGATACGAGACACGCCACAGACAGTAAATCTTTCAAGACAGTCAATATGACCTTCTAGGAATGCAGACATCGACGTGGATGCTGGCAGTTATGGTGTACATACCTGTGAACCAGTGTGTTAAATGTAGGAATCCATCCTGAAGTGGGGTATGGCCATCTGATGCTTGGATGACCACTATCGCTATACAGGATAACAATGGTCATGCCCATACACAGAGGCACACAACCGACACAATGTGTCACTGGGCATGCTCACACACTTAGTAGCACACGTCAGTCTGGAATGTACTATTTGTCCATCTACACAACGGCATACTGGGCATGCTCACACACTTAGTAGCGAAGGACTGTCTTGTATGCACACAGATTCTAAAAAGAGAAGGGCACAGTGTGTTGATAGTCATAATTGTTAGCATGAACGCTGTATGACATATGTCTGACACCGGTCTTCTACACAACGTCTGCTGCTGTCCATCACCTTAGCTGTACCAATCTAAACCTGGCACACTAATACCACCCATGATGTTGTCCTGGCAGGAGTGGGTACTTCGCACATGTAGTACCATAAATAGACGAAGAAACTGAGACCAGGTAAACACCCTGACACCTACAGGGCAACTGCATTGTATGTGTATGCTAAATAGTGCTAGATGTGTAGCGTTCGTAATCATAGCTGCCAATCTAGATCCAACAATGGGGAATACTGACATCTGTGCAGTGAGGAACACCTGGCATAAGGCTTAGTTGTGCACAATAGCACTACCACTGTATACCTCAGATACAGACATGTGGGCCATAAGACCGTTACGGACCACTCCAGGTGCTAGTGTCCCCACGTATATGAAGGCCACTCACATGTACTGACCAGTACACTCTCAAAAGCCATCACAGATGGGTCAGGTGCAGATCACAGTGGTAAATGTCGCACTCTAGTATGTAGCCCTCACACATCACCATGTCCTTGGATCAGCAACACACATCCATACATTAGTACAACACCATGTTACTCATGACCAGTGGACTGTACCTAGCTCTACAGCAACTGTGCAGACTACCCATGTACTGACAGGGTTCCATCATGTGTTATGCAATGCAGTGATACCACTATTCATAACCAGGTCGGCTGTACACATAACAGGGGCCCTGGGTCTTATACAGCTGTAACAGATAACTGTTGCTGTACACCAGGCAACACACTCATGTTTGGATGTGACATACATGTAACTGCCGTGGATATGTACATGCCCCACACACACACACAACAACACATATGTACATAGCAAAGCTATTGCTGTCCTTTGTGCAGACACGTGGCTACAGCGATTACACGCATGCACATGGACGGTAGGTCCATGGCTGTTGAATGCTAACAGTACATAAGGTAGCAATGTTGACTGAGTTAACATTCCCTCTGTACTGGTTACCCATGACAACTATCATATCATACAACAGTCCATGTGTCATGTATGTCATCACACATGTTCACCAATTGCAATGCATACAAACATGGCTACATGACAGGAATGTAGGACCTATACACATGTACATGTAGTGGTGTGCATTCAGCTACCATGCACGAGCAGTAGCTGATGTTTGCAGTTCATCTGTGTCTTACTACAACATGCAGTTGCAATGCAGTCCCATCATTGACACCTGTATATGGTGAAATACTGACAGTACGGTAAGATGTACATCAGGTATGGATGGATGTGTGTACATAAAGTGGTGGGCCACCTTTGCAGATGGATGTTTGCTGAAGACAGCTCACAGGTGTGTCACAAGCCATCCTGCCATAACATGTGACTGTAAATCACTTGACACCTGTAACACTTAAGTCCTCCCGTGTGCATATAGCAGCACAATTGCCAAAGGTAGCATCGGTACACATTGTAATGCGGGCAATACTGCTGCATGTCTGTCAGACGTATCATAAGATAGCAGGTTTTTGATTCACAGTACTGCCATGTGTGTTTGCTTGTGTGACCATATATGCCACGTATGGTGGGGAATACATCCCAATTGTTACACACCCCTGTACACTGTTGTAGAGATCTGTACATACTGCAGTGTAGAAAGCAAGACATAGGCAGGGGTGGTGTGTGTCTCACACACATGTTAGCTATCTGTATGTGCATGACATTTGCGGACTCCAGTGTGTGTATGTGTATGTATGTATGGCTGTCTGGTGCATGGAGTGAGGATGTATGCTACCATTGAGAACAGATAGGGCCCCTAACCCTTCAAGGTGATGCAATCTACTACCCTGTTGATGCCGTCAGTCTTAGGCATTACTGACTACCTGTACATGTTCGTTCTTTGTGTCGCGTCATGTGGGTGGACAGTACTGTAATGGTGATTACCTCATAGGCAGGGGTCGTCACCTCAACGCTATCAAGTGTGTGTTATAGTGTTGTTGACCCTGTGAGTGTGGGCGTGTTACTGTGTGTGTCTGTTTATGTCTGTGTGTGTTCTCATCCTGTAATGTGAAAGTGTATTACTGCTACACAGTGAGTCCTCATGCTATCAACTTGCCCCTACCCTTGACATCAGCTAGACCGCTGTGTAAACCCCCCACAAAATGTAGCTGTACCTGTGATGTCACCCGGTATGGATGTCACGTCTCTACCCACTGTAGCCTATTACACAGCTCACATGTTCCTGGATCAGTAGATGTGTAGAGATCTATGGAATGTCAGCCTTTCTAACAGTGAGGTTGAGGTTACGTATAGCATGCTGGTATTGCCATCCATGCTTGTGAGTACTCCACATTTACACATGTGAAACTGCAAACACTGGTACTTAATGGCACATGCAATTAGACCTTAAGGAGGGAAGCAGGGAATCATTACCAACATGCTGGTTCTGTTGTTACCAAGACACATACTGTGAACATAAAACAATGCATTCTAATCCTGTACTACATGGTATGTCTGCTGCGTGTCAACAGTACACAACAATTGTAATATACACTTATCTCACTATTCTGTTCACCCTGTGCATCAGACCATATGAGCATGTCCCTGCACCGATGGTGTGGATGACAGGGATGCGGCACAGGCATCATCATATGCACAGGGTGATAATGTTTGCCAGGGGCCTAGGCTGCACCAGTGGATGACATCATATGTGTGGGTTAGGGCCTGTGATCTAATTGGACATGTGTGGTTATTATGCATGTGGGCATTGTGGTGCCCTACAGATGTGTCTGGTGTGTGCGTGTATGTGTGCACACAGTTCTGCCATGTATCCAGCCTATGCAGGGGTATTATTGACAGCTCCAGATTGTACAGACCAGGGTTTACAGCTCGCTGTGTCCGGCCACAGCCACGTGACCTGTGCCTGCCAAGAGTTGCACGGGCAATACTAGACAGAGGTACAGATTGGGTACTGCTCGATGACACATGCCCACTGGAACTGTGTCCTCGCTGTGACCATCCAGGGCCATGTCCACATGGCCTGCTGTGTCCTGGTGTGGACAGCGCAGCACCAGCTGCACTGCTGCTGCTACCGGCTCTATGGGAACGGGCATGTGAGGTAGCTCGTTCGCATAGACCTGCACCAGGTGGTGTAGCTGGCCTACGTCCATGTGGCCTACACCTCACTCCTACCAAATGTTCCAGCACAAACAGCTCATGCTCATGGATTGCCATGCCACGGTCAAGGATTCCAACCATGTCACCCAATCACCTGTCCAAAACGTCAGCAATCTGCTGTTGAGCATTTGCCAGTGCCTGGATGTTTTCATTTAAATAATGGATAGCAGCTCTCTGAAGCCTCTGCCCTTCCCTGTTCTGCCATTCAGCATGTGCCTGTGCCGCCATTACAGTCTGAAACATGTGTCTGGTGACACCAGCTGCTGCACTCTGTTGTGCAGGTGCATGTCGGCCAGAGGTCCTCCTACGAGCAGCACTGGCCACATGCCTGTGTGGCACATCTGCAGTCATTTCACTGACACCATGGTGTGAAGACACACCTTCCATAGCCACCACACATTCCTGTTCCAAGCTAACACACGGTAACTGTCCTTCCTCTATGGCCACTGATGATGAGGTATGTGTTGGCATGAGAACTGCACGCGGGGAAGAGGGGGATATAGGTGGGATGGCAACCAAAGGCACAGATTCAGCCCCTGACAACCCTGCCTGTACCTCAAGCATATGTTCATCACTGCTATAGTCTGTGGGGACATTAACATCAGATGGACCACAGGAGGGCAATGCACCTACATCACCTGTGAAGGCAAACAAAGACTCTACATTACAATAGAGACACACACACAGACACACACACACACACACACACACACACACACACACACACACACAGACACAGACACACACAGACGCGCACACATAGACGCACACACAAAGACACACAGACACACACAGACACACACAGACAACCATGCATGTGATATGACAGAAGGCATTCAGCATGCATGTGATACAGTAGACGGCATGCAGCTCAGACATTAATAGTGTTAGTTAGATTACATCCCTGGGTTGCACACAACAGCAAGCATGTGTCATAGCAGAAGCCATGCATTTCACACAATCATGGTAGTAAGCATGCATCCCTGTGATACACCATGTGGACCAGCACAGGTTAACAGTACACATGGCTGATGTGAGGCATATGTCCTTGACATTAACATGTAGTATGACATGTAATCTGCTGATGTGTGCAGTGACATGCATACATGTTTGACACAATGGTGTCCTGACACGTACAGCGGTGTAATGGTGTCACATTGCAGTGTTGTCTGTATGCCCTACAGATAGAATGCACTTTTAGCAGATGTGCATGACCATTGAGGGTAGTATGAGGTGTCTATATTGCTATACAGTGTGAAGTACAGACACAGTGCTATTGCATGGAATCATGAGGTGTCTCTATTGCTATACAGTGTGGAATACACATACAGTGCATAGCCATGACTGCGTGCATACACAATACATACATACTGTGGATTGTGACCCACATCGCTGAGGTGTATACACACTAAATCATGCTGTCATGTGTGACAGGTCACCGGAAGACATACGGATGACACCCCTGCACAACTGCTAACATTTCTTAGCTGCCTGGCAACCGTGTCGACACATGGCAGACTGGTCAATACACCATGTCCCACATGACATTTATGTACCACACACATGAGGTGCACGGCTGACAGTGATGTCCAACAGCAGCAAGGGAAATGTACGGTATCTCTGGCCTGATGTGGTGCCTGTGTATGTATGTGGAAGATGTACAGGTGACTTCTTTCATGCTGTGACACAGTCATGATGTTCAACACATCTTATGTGGTTGAATTAAGTGACACCTCCACAAGCTGTGCACAGGCTGTTAGGATGTCCAGTGTTCCACATCTGCTATATAACCATTCAACAAAGGATATAGTTGGACCATGTGTAGACAATGTGCAACAGGGTGTACACACATACACATCACATCTACTGTGTGTTACTACCTGTCTCTGGCCATCCTCCATGGCCATGTGTGAACATGTGTTGGCCAGATGTGTGTGATGGCCATCTATGTCACATGTCTGTGTTGTTCCATATGACATACACCCATAGATGTCAGATACTCCAGTGTCCACAGGGTTATACAGACAAAGGGTTGTATGTTTGGTATGTGGGGTATGTTTTATGGGATAGTGTGATAATGTTGCAGCCGGACCACTACATGTCTGGGACATGTCAGATGGCACATCACAATGTCTGCACTCATTGCAGGGGCACATTCCACAATGGTGAAACATGTGGGCTGCCCATATCCCAGCTCACTGTGCAGTACTGTTTGCATACCCCACATGTGTTGTTCTGATGTATAGTACATATTCCTACATTGAACAATACCTCCATCGTTGTATGCACAGCTGTCCACACATCTAGCAATGACAGTTACTGTGGTTTCATGTTGGTGTTTCATTTGGTTTGTATATATTGCACATGGGTAGCCAGAGTGATTGATAAAAGCTGTGACCTGTATATCATGACTGGACTATACATTATGTGTACATGTGTTACCTGGCCACATGTCGAATAGATCTGTGCATTCACATGCCTGATAATGATAACTGTCTCACCTGCAATGGCCTGCTGTCTCTGCGGCATGCCAGTGGTACCTGTATAGGGGTGATACAGCAGTTTGATCATTATCCATGACTGTATGACAGCTACAGGGTGCACTGTGCATGTTAATACATTCACCAGTACAATAGCATATACTATGGAGTATGCACATGTGTGCATGCACAGGGTAGCATACTATAGTATGCGGCATGTGTGTAAACATGCCTTGCATATGATGTTACATTACATAGTGTACAGTGACACATGTGACTAAATGGGATATAATATTTATATGTGCAGTAGTGACTTACCAGGCAACTCCAGGCTCTGTGGTTGGGAGACACCCACCTCCATGATGGCAGCTAGAGTTTGTGGATGCTGTTCTGATGGAGTCCCCAGGCTGGCCAGTAGCTCCTTGGTAGGTGTGAGTGGGGGCTGGGTTGGTGGCCCACCACCTGTTCTATCTTGTTCCCTGGCGATTGCATTGGCACGCTGTTTCGCATGTCGGATCAGGTCCGTGCAGTGTCTGTGCACCTGCTGGTAGGTGTGTTATGGCCACCCACATCATTAACCCTCCAGCGAAGTTCCTGCCACAGGTCATCACACTGCTATATGCCGGCAGTCGTGATCGAGGCATTATCTGGAAGACATAATGATGGAGACAGGTCACAGCATCTCAGAGATGCACAGAGATACAGATGCACATACATGTGTATTACATTTAGTACTTATGAACAGTTCTCTTTGCAAATTGTCATGACACTGACATGACTGACATGTTTCTTTCACACACATGTAACACCCGATGGGGATTGGATATTATCACCATATATGTGTGTCACCTCATTGCATTGCTCATACTCCATGTGAATGCTGTCTTGATGTGGGCATGTCTGTTTGCCTGTACTGGTGTTCTTACCTATCAGCACATGCCTGGATGTGTGCACATTAATGCTGTTGACCTTGATGCTGTATATATGTCACATATCATCACATACACTGCCTTAACAGACATGGGCAGTGACAATGCAGACATGTGCACGGAAACCTTTACATGCATATGTTTTGCCATATACATCTACACGGCACTGTACAGCAGTTCAACATCCTGCCACGTATCGCCTGTGTTGCACATGTGATACACATGGGACAATGGCTAGCCGGATGGTATTCGCCGGGATGGTTATCAACTATAGCATGTACGGCCAAGATCATGTAGTAGTGTGTATGCCCTGGGCCATGTATGGGCATAGGATGTAAGGTTTTCTAGCTGTATCCGACAGCCATGTTCCCGCCGACAGGTGAATCAGTGCCACATTACTGATCCAGACAGTTAATGATACATCTACCATGCGGTCATCGCACCATGTATGACAGAGATGACATGTGCAGCTTTGCTGGACAGGGTTGCATGGTATGGCAGGAATATGTCACATGTATGGCACAGGGATCTGTCCAGCATGTGGCGACCCTTGTACTAGGAAGGTGGCTGTCCATGACGTATGTCTTTCAGATCAGGATATGTACGTGTAGCATGTCCAACATCACAGTGTTACACATGTCTTTATGCAGGGTAGGCAGCATGCTGCATAGTGGAGATGAAGATTGTGAAGGCTGGTGTCACCCATCCAAGCATGGCCAATACCCCTTAAAGGTGATATGTGATCCGATATTGGTCACTTGAGTGCTGAGTATGGCTGTCCAATGATCTCCATGCTCATGGATGGCACCCTGTCATGACTTGGGTTGCCTCTTATGACTACCTAATAGGCCTGGTGATGTCACTAGCTCAGGGAGGTAAACTGCACAGCACCATCCCTTACACACAGTGTCCATAATGTTGACCACTGCCTAGGTGGTAGTTAATGGGTACAGGGTTATTAACATAGCGGTGACAAGGCAATAAGCAGCTGTCAGATTGTGCACATATGTCACGCACCTCAACCACAAAGCCCATTCTGTATGTTGTCCACAACACTGAGTCAGCTATTCCTCCTAGGTCATGGCCATTCACATACTCACATATGCAGATGCCTCCCATTTGTCTGTGGGTATGGGCTACAATGACGGGGGAGTACAAAACATTAACCCTGTTTTACTGTAGCTGCCACTGGTGTGATATGCACATGTCACTCAGACACCTTTTGTAGTGTTGCTTCCATGAACAGGCCACTGGTAGAACACTCCTGTGACAAACGAAGGTGCATGTAGTATACTGAGTGTAGGTGGAACACAGTATGGGTGATGACGTCCTATGACCTGTCACAGGTATACTATGCAGTGTGAATTCATCCGTACTGTCATCTACATCTGTACTGCTAACAACATCTACGTTGATTAAGGTTCATAGACTTTCAGACCATACTCAGCAGGTTAATAGTGCTGTGCCTCCCATTATGAGTGGCATCTCCACTTTGTGGGTTGTGATAACTGTTAGTGTGATCCATTCAGTATTTTCACAGACTGCCATGAACCTATGTTTTACATGGAAGTGTATGTGTAGAGCAAACTGTTTTGCCATATGTGTATTATATGACCAGGGATTTGAACAGGTCACATGCAGCCTGAGTGCACCTTTTACCATCATAGTTATGGTTAAAGGGGCTCTGTAGTGTTCATGGATATGTGATTGTGTACCTGTTGGGGGGGGGGGCAGTGAGTTTATGTTATCCAACACCCTATCTGTATTGCTTATTCATGCTCAGCACTTGTTAAGAACATGTACGCACTTCATGAGCTACTAATTACTATATCACTCAATCCTACTCATTTCCTACAGGTAAACACTGTTTGTCCTTACATTTCCAGCATGCTTACAGTACAACAGCTATTGTACACACTTGCCTCACATATCTTGTGAGAAATGGTTGAATATGCAGGCATGTCAAAATGTCAATTACCAGTGTTATTGCCTGTCTATATGATGAATATGGGCAACATGAGGCAATATAGCAATTGTCTCATGTACCCAGTCAATGCTCACCTCCTAACATATGACACTACAGCCTGTGGAAGATGCACATATATAGCCATGCTGGAGGTAATGCTCTCTCCAACCCAGACTTAACCTGACAATCATGTGGGGATGTTAAACATTTGCAGTACACCCCACTCATTACATAGACTCACTAGATCTCCACCACCACAGGCCACACATAGTAAGACTACAACATTTGTGGAGCCTCTCCATACTACTCTGTGTAGGCAACAGAGGCAGCCCCCATCACCAAACACAACACCAATTACTTATAGCCCACAGACTCATGTGTGCCCATCAACTACAGCCAATAGGGTGTTATAACATACCCAACACAGTAGTCATAGGTGACTCTGTAGGTGGTCACACTGATGTCCCACTCAGCAGGCTAAACAAGGCGATAGTCACTGTCATCTGGCTATCGGGTAACAGGATCCACAACATAACCTATGCACTCAGGTCACTCCTCAACAGGTACAATATGACTGGCATTCCCACATTAGTGTGAATGCCCTGAGATGTAACTTACTGGACTACATGTACAGGGACATGCAATAGCTCTCCAATCTTGTAGCCCAGACAGGTATTGCTAAAGCCCTGAGAAGCATTCTGCATTAGTCCAGACTAATGACACAGTATAACGACAGAATTATTCAGTTCAACAGTTGCCTATGCTTCTGGTGTCATTCCAAGGGTATCCAGTATCTATCTGCTTTGAATGACATGGTCGACAAACCACAATGCTTTGGCACAGATGGCCTGCACCTGTCAGCTATGGGATTATGGATAACATCTAAGGCTCTTGCTGCTCCTATACTGCCTGTTTTAGACACATTTCAAATAACATATTCACCACCAGAACAGGTACAGGCAAGCAAAACCTGAGGGTAATGTTACTCAATGCTTGACATCTTCATCGCAAACGCACTCAGCCGAGGCACTCCTTATAATGGACCACTTCGATATATCTGCAGTGACTGTGACCTGCTTCTAGGCTCCAGAGAGCACCCCTGCACTGACAGGCTATTACGCAGACCACACCTTTCAGTCATGTAACCAGAACCGGAACACCCACTGCGGAGGTGTGTTCATATTTCACAGAGATGCACACACCTCCATGCTGGGTGCTTAGCACAACGCATCAGATGTAATCCAAGTGCAACTAACTGTGGCCAGAACTGCTTTACAAATTGTAGCTTGCTACAGATTCCACGCCATACCCCACAGTTAACGGCCCTCATTTCTTGCTGTACTGGAAAGTAGGGTTCAAACAGGAACTACTGATCTGAGACTGACACTACCCCACACTTAACTGTGATACCTATTCATTTACCGACACATTAGGCCAACACTTTTGGGGATTCATAAACTCCAATCGGCTGGATCAACCTATACACACCACCAACAAGGCCAACAATATCCTAGACCTGGACATTACCAACATGTGTGACTGGTGTTCCACACCTGGGGTTATCCCCTCGTTGGTCAGTTCCAAACGTATGCTAATCACCCTTGTTATCCACATCCCGGCACCACACCCTTCACGGAAAACACAGTACAATATTTCTACAAAGCCAACTTCAGGCTTCGTATGACAGAAGTAGTAAATGCCATGACACCCGTGCAGATGGACAATATAGTTACAAATGCTGAAACATTCACAACTGCACTTCATTAGCACTTACACGACTGCATGGATCATGCTATCCCAAACAGAGCCATGACGGTACCCACCAGATAACGGATGCCACTCTGGGGGTCCACTGCCATGGACATAATGTAAGACAGAAGGAGGAGACTGTTGCAAAGTAGGGTACACTCCCATGGGTGGGGTAGCTCCCTGGTCAGCCTCATTAGGAATCTGGGATCCCTTATCACATCCTCCAAAGCTAGCTACATAAACATTACTGCGACACATTCCAAGGACTACCACTAAGCGTTATGGAGGTATGTCACTACTCTCGATGGCAATACCCACATCTGCTCTGACATACAACGGTTAGGCAGAAACATTACAGAACCGACTGATATTGGCAACATCCTGGCAGCTAACTTTACACCCCTCTCACACCCTAAAGGGCCCAAATCTATACAGGAACAATGCAGAATCCCTGCGGTCACAACTACGCAGTTCAAACATGCTGTCTCTAAAGCCTGGAACACAAACTCCATGTGACCGTCCAACATCTCAGGCTGCGATTTACACAAACTTCAGAATGACATGGCTCCCAACTTGGGCACCAGATTCACTAATAGCCTTGTATCAGGCATTGTGGACCCTGAATGGCACACAACAACAGTTATCCCACTCCACAAAGGTGGCGCCACAATCGACCAGAGGAACTATTGCCCTATACGCCTGACTAGACTGTTCTGCAAGGCTATGGAGAACATCATCTTGGAAGTCATTCACAGAGACATTGTTGGCCTCCAAACCTTTGATACCACCCAGGTTGGATTTGTTAGGGCCACACCATGGCTCCTACACCTGGTGGAGTCCTTTGAGAAAGTTATCAAGGTAGTAGATGACGGTAAGGAGGTCCACACAGCCTACCTTGTCCTCTCATTGGCTTTCAACACCGTTCACCATTCTGGTATTGTCAATATACACATCCACCTGCACAGTGACCCATACGTCTTGAGATGTTACTCAAAGTGGCTCACGGACAGGACACGCACAGTGAGGGTAGCATACCGTAGTTCCTACTGTACATCAGTTGCAATTGGCGTACCCCAGTCCTCGGTCATAGGGCCCCTCATGTCCGTTATATGCTTCCCTGAGGTACAGTCTAGCACAGAAGGACGTTCCCTGAATAGGTTTCCAGACGACTGCAAACTAGGGGTCATGATTGATTCACCAGCTAATACAGACACCCTCCATAAGGGTGTCACTGTGACAGATACCTGGTGTCGGTAACATGGTCTCAAGCAGCATGCCACAATCACCCTTTGGATTACAACAATCACCCACTGACTATCACATAGGTGGTAGTCCCCTACATACATAAGACATTATAAGGGATCTTAGTACACACATAGATAGCACCCACTCCTTTGATAACCTTATTGCCAAGGTGGCGTGGATATCCTTGTACATGGCCACCCTAATCTGTAATGGGTTTGTAGCCGGAACAAAGGCTGCCATTGTACCTCTATACTCCTGACTTATGAAACATGTTCAAGGGTACAACAACTCATTTGGGGTGTACCTTATGGAACAGCAACGGCTTTAAATACCACAACAATAACACACCAACAGGATTACTCACCTCAGAAGGATGACGTAAGCAGCACAACTACAGAAACCCCAACTGTACTCATTTGCGTACTGCATACTCAGAGGTGACCTCTGCTGAACATACAAGGCCCATGTTCACAACAATATTGATGGATATGCTCCACATAAGCAACATAAGCAAAAGCCACTGAGAGTAACATGCTCTGGGATATGTACCCAAACGCAATGATGAGTAGCACGTGCTGGAGGGATACATTCCTGAAACGGACACTCACCATGCTTTGGAACATGATTCCTATGTACATCAGGCAGGGACCCTCACTAGAGCTCTTCATGAGATACCTCGATGGGTGGATGGGGAACAGACATGTATGCCAGGGATCACTGCAGTGGCTGTACTGCACACAGGTGCAGGAAACAAATGGCTCTGCTGTTCACAGGCACAGGACACTAACCTAGGGAGGTGCCACCAGTGAAAACATTGTATTTGGGCTTACAAATGGACTTGGCCAGACAGCATAGTACCTAACTATGAACTTATGAAGCTATTACATGTCCTTTGTGCATGGATAATTGAGTAGCTCTTCCATTTCAATTAGCTACCATGCTGTTACACTGTCTGGTGACTACAAGCCATATGTATCCTGTTATTGTGTATTGTACATTCCAATAGACATACCTTATATTTGCATAATATAACAGTAATGCTATGTAAAATATTTGACATATCTACCTACATTACTGTACCTTTCACATTTTTGAAACCATATCCCATAATGCAATGCATAATTGCACAGTAGGACCACCTTAGGCATGTTATTCTCGTTATACGCCCATACATATGCCTACTGTTACAGTATATCAACATATACTATCCCCTGTTATGGCACGTACTTGTTGGACAAACCCTACCACCGACAGCGGCTGGAGTGGAATTGTTACATTTAAAGCCCTTATGTAGCATCCCTTGTGGTGTATGAGGTGTTTACCTTGTGGCCCACAGCAGTACACACAATTTCTACAAGCATTACTATGCTCAACAAGACATCACTATATAATACCTTTTCCCACTGTATGCATTGTGTACACTTTAATTAATACAGAACAGGCACTACATACACTAACATACTGAGTGTTCTACATACCTTCTTAGTGGTCCGAGTTTACGATAATATCTGTGTTACTCCTTTCCTCTTTAAATGGTTCTATGGTATGACCATACAGTTTGAATGTATGGCAAGCCATCGTTTTATATATAGATACCTGTAACATGTGGTATCCTGCCACCAATTGGTATTCTGGAGTAAATTATTACATGCACATCAGCTGTGCAGCTACTCTATTGGCCAGTTACACGGCAACAGTGGGGTATAATTGAATACTCCACATGGGCATTGTCCTTTTGCCCTACCTTCGAGGGAGATGGTCTGGATGTGTTTTATTGTGATGAATTGCAACTGCTATATGGAGAGACACAGATATTTTGAATTCATGTCCCCCGTGGATTGTGTGTGATGGCTAGAGTATATAGTTCTACATGTGGGTGTAGCTGTTATCTCAACTGTCTGATACGAGACTATTGCAAAGAAAACCTGTAACATCGGCGTCTGTTCCATTGTACAACAGCAATGATTTCACATGGCGTCATTACACATGTGTCTCTCACAAGGTATGTTAACACTTCTGCAGATGTCATTGAGTGAGTGGATGTTTGTGATGTTATTACAGTCTGTATTGCAATTGTTTCAGGTGTGGGGGAGATGTAGGTGGGTGTACATAGCAGATAAAGGTTTGCGAGGACTGCATTTATACATATTCCATATGTGTGTGGGGGCTCCTTCACTAATTGAAGACCTGTCATTTAGTAGACTAATACTATGGTTATTGCAGGCCTATTCATTAAGCCATTGTTAATTGGTTCCTATATAGCATGCAGGTGATGTTGATCCTTCAATCCCTCCGAAATACATTGATATGTAATGAAATGTTGCTACATGAAAGCTGTCTCGTGTATTTCTGTCACAGATATTTGCACTCATTGCAGTTGTGTTGGTGACTGAACCTCTTTGGCTTGGGTTGCCACCTTTTCAAATGGCCATAGTGGGACATTTGCAGGACACACATCGGGGTTTAGAGGCCGACACATATCCACTGTCAGTACAAAGGATAGAACTTACTTTTGTCCTAAATAAAACATTATTCTTGTAGCACTTTAGTTGCTTATTATGTTTCTTGTACAATTTACGTATTTTAGATACCGGAATAACTATTTAATGCAACTATTACATAATATATGGGACATCATTATGTCCTACAATCTCGGTACATTTGCCCTTTTTAATATTTGTTGTCAGGACACAACTGCCCAAAGAGGGACTGTCCCTCTCAAAGTGGGACAGGTGGTAACCGTATGCCTAAGGCCAGCTATGACCACAACTACTGTAATAATCTACCTCCGAGTTAGCACAAACAGACACATGATGCAAACACACACACACACACACACACACACACACACACACACACACACGCATTACAGTCCCATGGAAACACACACCGCACTCTCAACACGCACTTACACACACTACAGCAATTGGAACCACACTTAAACACAGTACCTACCTGGACTGCAGCACCAGCAGCAATAACTAAATGTCCCCTAACATCGTGATAATATTACTCGCGGTTATAGTGTTCTGGTACTGTGGTCTTTCAGTCTTTAAGCCTCATGATTACAAGTGTCGGTATGTAAAGCATTCGGTAGTTGGCAGTATCCTATTTATTTGTACCTCCATGGTTGTGTACAATTCGTTAACCTGTCTATATATTTGCAGATATATGTATATCCGTATATATCTACATACATCTCTCTATCACCCTTTCTATCCGTATTTTAAATATATATATATATATATATAGACAGGGACAGAGAGAGAGAGAGAGAGAGAGAGAGAGAGAGAGTGTACATACCTTTCGTTGGGTACATGGCAGTGTATATTGTTTGCTGAACTCCACCCTTTTGTGTTTTAACCTGTCACAATACACACCTGCCATTGGTACATCTCGGGTAGCTTAGTGGTAGGTGATTGTGTACATGGTTGCATGTTCTACTCCTGGCAGTGGTCGTTTTACCTCTCAGAGCAGGCACTATTAGTACAAGGGTGAATAATGCTGGTTTCACCTGTTCTGGACATCTTTGACCATGATCTGCATGGAATTCAGCAAAGCTTAGACCTGTTTTGCGCATATCCGTGTAGTCATGTTTAAACAACGCTTACCATCACTTGCTGCCATATAAACCCACTAACATGTGCTTAAACATGCTCTAATGACTTTCAATGTAATGTAATTCCACAGCTTTAAAACATGTGGATGTCATAAAAAAGAAAAAACAGATCTGAAGAAAGCTTGAAAAAGCTGAAAGTGCTTGTCCATTGTTTACATCAGAAGGGTTCTTCACTTTTATGTTCGTTTTTTTGTTTTTATGACATCCACATGTTTTAAAGCTGTGGAATTACAATGCCACTTGACTTTTACAACAGCAAAGCTCTATATTTCATATATTGTGGATTCAACATAGTAAAAGCCTGTTATTGAAGCTGTTGTTTTGAAGCTGTCTTTCTGCCATTTTGGTGTTTAACAAGTTTTGAATACTCAGATGAAATACTAATACCTGTGGTGCAACGCTCTTCCAATATTTGCATTGTTTTTTGTTCTGCTGAGCGTTCTTTAGCGGAATTCACTTATTTTTCTAAATTTAGTTTTAAAACATGAGGAGAATAACTCTAAGATGACTTCCCTGCTTAATTTAGCAGAAACATTATCAGTGTCAAGCAGGAATGGAAATCAAACCAGAAGTAGATAAAATCAGGCAACAACTGAATGTGCCAAAAAAAAACAAAAGAAAGAATATTAGGTGAAGGATCAGATGAGAAGGCAAGAAATGTGGAAAATGCATAAATACAGTTGTAAGTAGAGAAAACTCTTGGAACAACCTCATGTTGATCAGAATCAAATGCAGGAATGGATAAGGAGAGGTGAATCTAAACCAAAGCTCAAAAGGTTAATATTGGCAGCCCAAAATATTGGACTACGTACACATTGGTTTACAAAGTCCATTCAACATGTGGGAAAGGCAGATCAATGTAGGTTTTATAAAACATAAATGGAATCAGTCACACATCTTCTTGTTCGTTTTGATATACTAATGGCAGAAGGACTGTATACTGAAAGGCATAATAATGTGGCAAGACTGTTGTATTGGGGATTGCTCAAACATTATAATATTGAAGTAGCTGAAAAGTACTGGAAACATGAGCCACAAAGCATTATACAAAATTATGAAGGTTATATCACATGGGATTACCCATGACATGACCAGCAGTTCAAAAAAATCGATGCAAGAAAACCAGATATAGTACTCCATGAAATGAAGACAAAAGTAGCATTGATCATTGAAATCACCACACCCAGAGACTACAGTGTCTTATGTTTAGAGAGACACAAAATCATAAAATACCAGGATTTGCAGGAAGAAATGAGAGCAATGTGGAAGAAGGATACCCAGACAGTTCTGATAGTAATAGGAGCAAAGGGCCCAATAAAAAAAAATTTACAATCATACTTAGATATGTTATCAATACATGTAACACCATACAAATTGTAGAAGAATTCATTACTGGGCACACTGCAGGTGCTGAGAAGAGCACTTCTGTCTAACATCAAAGAATAAAACAATATTAATTTCATGAACTTTAATCGTACTTTGACTTAGGAATGGGGTCCATTCCCATCATGGTATTAGAAATCCAAAAGACTTGGAGAAATTAAAAAGAGAAACATGTTTTCTCACAGAATCTGTGAGAAAATCCATAGCCACAGCCTACATCCATTCCTTCTGCATGCATCTCTCATCTTTACAAAATTTCAATATGACCCTTTAAACTAAAGATGATGCATGTTACAACCCACCACTGCATAGTCTTTAGAGATTTACATAGGCTAGAGCTCCCACATTGTCTAACATACTAACAAATCAAGATAGTCATAGAAAAATATGCTCCAACTATACCCCAGTTCTGGACTGCTACAGTCAATAACAACTCTTTCTCCTCTCCATGCCCAAAACATGCAGATCATCTGTTGATTCCCTATATTCTAACCAAGTTACTAAAACATAAAACTTTATCCCATTGCAAATAAAACAGGCAAAATACACATCTTCAAGTTAAAACAACATCTAATCAAACATTGTCTTTTCCTCCTACTCTGCTCCCAACTACCTTTTCTCCAAATACTTGTCTTTTCCACTTCCCCCTTTCTCCAGCAGGCCAGAAAGATACTCACTAAACCACAAGTAATACCTTTATTTACACAAATGTGATCGATAACAGGCTCAGAATGGCAAGACGTGATTGGTTCTTCTCATTAATTAGATCAATCATTCTCACTGTCCTCCTCTGACATAGTTTCACCTCCATCTCTCCCCTCATCTATCCCAAAGTAATACTCCTTATAGCAGTCCAAGAATCCCACAATCATTCTTATATTCCTAGTTATTTTACATCTCAGTCTTAAATGTAACAATGCACTCATAGTGGGACTACTATTAACATGGCATACTATGTTACATTATCACCCCCTTCCATTTCTAATATTTCAAGAGTTAATTTGCCTTTTTTCATTATTTTTAATGATTAGAAATCAGCGGTAATATTACAGTGTCTTTTGCAATGTTTTATGCCTCTCTGTTACATACAAGCCTGCATCTATTTCACATTAATGATAAACACCATATATATGCATGCAAGTTAGGTACATACATGCTTTGTTTCTAAATGACACTTATGTAAACTATTGTAAAGCCTTTTCTCTCATGCAGGTATAATTTCCTTTGTTTTGTATTCTTTTTATATCATGTAACTATCATGTAACTGTATAATCTGTGCATCTTAATATATATATATATATATATATATATATATATATATATATATATATATATATATATATATATAAATATATATATATAGGAAATAAGAAATGATGAAATCACTGTGTGTAAGTTACATCAGAAACAAACTAGAGAATGGAATAGTAATATGGAAATCTTTTAAACTATTAAGAGAAAATTAGAAATAGTACAGCAGAAATATGAAAAGAGTACACACAGATGTACAAAGTAGGTTTTATGAAAGATTTAAATATTTGAACGTGTACAGTGTTTCCTGTAGATATTTAAGAAAAGACCTCTGGCTGACTAATTTTGCAGATGATTGCAAATTAGGAGCAGTCATAGAATTCCCTACCAACACAAATGTTCTCCAGGAAGGGCTGTCACATCGAAATAACTGGTGTCAGAGCTGTGAACTAAAACTAAATGCCAAGAAATGCACAATAGTATCCTTCACAAAGTCATCCATCCCTGGTAACTATCATACTGGTAACACACTCCTAAGAGCTGATCCAGTAGTCAAGGAACTGGGGACACATACATAATCTAGCCTTTGACCTTTACATGTACAGTAGAGAGAAAATCATTCTGTGATGTGCAACTTATAAACAAAGATCCAACTAAGTCACAGTTCCACTATATTTAGCATTCATCATACCTATCACTGAGTACAATACCCCCTTTGGTATGTACCTAACCAGGACATTCAACAATTGGAAAGTCCAGAGAGGTTCCTAACTAAAAGAATACAGGGCATAAGTAGCATGTCCTATGCCGACTGCCTCGAGTTCCTATCCTTGTATTCTGTCTCCTGCAAGCTGTTGAGGGGAGATATATGCCTGGCATTCAAGGCATTGTAAGATTCCACCCTGCTAGGGCTCCTGCATATCTATAAAACAAACAGCATCAGAATTACCCCTTGTCTGTGATATAAATAGGACTTGCTGGAGAGATAGGTATGTATCCTAGTGACTAGCCCTTCTCTGGAAAAGGTTCCTCCATCCATGTGAAGCAGAGTTCCTCCTTAACCCAATTCAAAAACAACTTGAACAATTCGATGGGGAACAGGACATTTGTCCCTGGTTTGGCACCTATGTCTCTAATGGACACATACAGCCTGCTTCATCTCCTAGGCCAGCGCTTGTAAATATTTCATCTCCCAAGCCTCTGCTTACATTTATCAAGGGAAAAAACTTGTCAGAGATTTGGGATGCATGGCTAGAGTTAAAAAGACCCTTGTGGTCATTAGCCTAATAAACACCTATGAACCTTACTCTGGTATATAGGACATTTAGAAGCAACTACCTCTGGGAATGTTTGTGGTTATCAAAGAGTAGCAAAGAATCATCAGACAACCTGTCTAGGAGATTCTATAGGAATGAGGGACACTAATTGTGTCTTTGAGAGAGTAGCTGATTCATGGAATTAACTACCAATAATATTAATGCATGTACTAGTTTAGGAATTAAAAAAAATCTTGGACACTAAATCAGAGTGACTGTTTTGGTATTTTGGCATTCTAGAAGAGCATTATTGCCTACACCTGAAATATTTGTATGTATTTATATCTGAAAGCAGTGAGCATAATAAACAACATTCTGTGTGTTACAATCGGCATAAAATTCTCAATTATATCTAAGACCTAAGAAATTCTTGCATCCTGTTATGGGTCGTAGATATAATTGTGAATTTTATGCTGATCGTAACACAGAATGGTGTTTATTTTGCTCACTGCTTTGTGTGTAAAAGTTATTATGTTGGGAAAACAAATTGATACTTTTGGCATAGGATTAAGGAGCATATTTATAGTATGAATAAATGTGATGATAGGAATGCACTTGGAAAACAGGTTAAAAGAGAAGGTTATATGCATACA
Source organism: Protopterus annectens (assembly GCF_019279795.1). Lineage (NCBI taxonomy): Eukaryota > Metazoa > Chordata > Ceratodontiformes > Protopteridae > Protopterus > Protopterus annectens. Next base: position 1,064,297,617 of record NC_056748.1, on the reverse strand, counting down.
TTTAACTTTTTTGTACTTGAGGTTTTTACACCAACTATTAGGGGAGGGGATGTGAGAACCAGTACTGAGAATCTAGAAACCAAGTGGATTATTTTGTTAAAGGCAACTACTGGAAAAAGACTGAATGAATATGTCCCTTTAAAACCAGCCCTGAGGTCATGTGATCTGAGGCGCTAAATTAGAGCTATTTAAATACCCGCACTGTGTGTTACTCTTCAGATTTGCTGAATCATCCTGTGATGATGCGAAAGCGCTCATCTCTTTTGTTTTTAATGTTTTATACTTTCTGAGATTAAACTGTTTTACAGCCATCCACATGAGCACACTTGTATTTTTGGATATGGTTTACTTTGGCTGCTGATTCCTGCATCCACTGGGTGTTGTAAGTGTAATTTTGTGTGGCTATTTGTTTTTTTGTTTTTTTTACACAATACTGAGCTGTTTTTGTGGTTATTATTTTTTAAAAGCTGTAAGGCAATATTCGCCTTACCTTACTTAATGTATGTGCCATTTTATGAAAATATCTGAGTCTGAGTCTGAGTTTTAAACATACCAATTGGAAACTACTTTGCATAACTGTCAGTTCATAACAGGCTATTATAAACCTTTGCTATACAGCTTACTGAAGTCTTATTAAATATAACCGTTAAGATGACCAATTAATAAGTCTATGTCTCCTTTTTAATGATTTAGGACAGCGTAGGATTTCAATTTATTTATTAATTTACCAAGATGATCCGTCTGGGTATAACTTGTTTTCAGTGGAGTCTCAGGGAGAAAACCTACATTTGGATTTACACAAAACAATAAATACATTTTTATAATACAATGTTTAACAGTTGTATAGCAGAAAATTAGCAGAACATTCAAAATGTATAAAAATATATGAGCAATATACATTCATCAAAAATTCCAGGTTTTTTACTTGTAACCTCAAATCAGCCATTCTTGACAGAAGTTCTTTTCAAGAATAGTAAGAGTAGTTCAAATCCATGTTCACAATATCTGGTGTGATATTGTTGTTTCTAACAAATGTAGTTGCTTCTTCAAAGTTTGCTTAAAGAATTTGCTTAATGGTTAACATTCTAATCTTTTTTCATTTGTCTTAATTGCATAGTCAGTGTAAAACCTTGTAACATTTGACCGCGTTTTGAAGATTTATTCCAAACACTTTTCCAGTTCCTTTTTGAAATCTGACAGAAAGTTTATCACATTGAATATAAAAGATGATACAGTTTCCTAAACGATCTATGGGATATTTGTATACCAAAGGGCATTACCTCTTGCTTGTTCATGACCTGTGCTATTCATGTGGTTGGAAGTCTCACTATGCCACTTCATTCAGAATTTTTAGACCATTTTTCCTTCCTCTGTTTTCTAAATGTTTTATATTCATTGATTAATATTGTTCTTCTTTTATCTTTTTTCTAAGCATTTTATCTTATTAATAAATCACATATTTTGTTTCCTCAAACAAATCTGTGTAACTCTTCTTTTCATTGTCCATTATGTTAGGGAAGTTTTTATTTCCTGAATATGAGAGTTGCATTTTTCGACCATCGTTTTGAATAGTTCAGCTTGTTTTCAACAATTGTGCTGTTTAAGTCCAGTTTATTTTGAAACTGGTCTGTCTTAAATTAAAAGTCAATACTTTTTGACAATCTTTCTGTGTAGCCATCTTTCCATGTAAATCTTCAAGAGAAGTCATTTGTAGGAGAAGCCGTTATCTAGTTTTCACAATGAAGTAGTTGTGACATGATTTTTTTTTAATTCAGCATGTAAATGTAAATGTCAGTAAGTAAAGTAGAGTAGTATCTCTGAAACAGAATTCATCCTCAAGTCGTGCTGAGTACATTCAAGAAATGGACCCTGTTTTTTACAAAATCTCACCAAGATGAGACTGATACATAGACTGCATTTATATAGCATATATCATGGACAGAAGCAGGTCAAAAATTAAAAAAGATAGCTGAGTGCACAAGACCCAGGATAAAAAAGTGCCCAATACTGGTAGGCACACTGCTGCCAGGACTGGATAAGATGACTGTGTAGAATCCTCAAAATACTGAAACATTCCTACAGTGGGGCCAGACCAGGCCCAGGGAGAGGATGTCCCCCTGTTGTAGAAGGAAATAGTAGCCCACAAAAATCACAAAAACTGATAGGCCAAAAAAGAGCCATAAAGACAATAAAGTGGACTACTGAGGATAAAAAAGAAATTATGTATTGTTACTGTTATGCAAAAAGCCCAGAATTTCCAGACAGAAGATATACAAAATGATTGAGAGAAATTTGAGGAAAGAAAAATACTTCCACAAGAAAAACTGTCAGAAGCTTCAAATAACATTTTGTATTCATTAATACAACAGATTTGTGAAACACAGTATATAGATCAAGAAATTTTGATCTGTTTGGAAAAAGACACATCTGAGGAAGTGCAAAAATATACACAATAAAACTTAGAGATTTTTGAAAAGTATAACAAAGAAATATGGTCATGGGACAGAAAGAGAGATTTGATACTGTGCACTATTTATGCAAAGGAGAAAGTCAAATTAATCAATATAAAGAACGCAGCTCCAAAGATATTTGAAAAAAAATACAGGCAAAGGAATCCAGATATGGAAAATTTCACAATAAAAAAAATAATATCACAAACAGGGAATGTAGAAAAGAAGATTAGTAAAGTAGAAGTTAAAAAAAATAGAAGTTGAAGTTATGGAGTGCCTGTGAAGTGAACAATTTGGTGCAGAAGGTCTGACACAGGTTACATCACAACATGATGGAGTGAGTCCCCAAAATAAGGAGAAGGAGGAAGATCAGGAGACATCTGAAGAACTATGGACATGGGAAAGAAAAAGAGATTTAATATGGTGTAATATTTATGCAAGGGAGAAAGCAAAACTAACCAATACAAAAAGAGCAGAACCAAAGATATCTGAAGAGAAATACACGCAAAGGAATCCAGACATGGAAAACTTTACAATACAAAAAATAATAAGACAGGGGAAAAGTAGAAAAGGAGATTAGTAATGGAGAAGTTAAAGAAAGAGAAACTGAGGTTATGGAGCACCTGCAAAGTGAATGATTTAGTGTAGAAAATCTAATTCAGAAAGCATCACAACAGGATAGAGTAATGGATATACAAATTAAGGGGAAACCAGTGGAAGAGAAAGTAATTGGTCAGGTGCCATATGACTATATTTTGGAGCCTTCCACAGGAATCCAGTATAAATGTTCACTTGAAGCTGGATAGCAAAGGAAGGAACAGGAATATGTAGAAACTCTGACTTAGTCAATGTTCAGGAGTGAGAGGCTAGTAAGTTCCCATATGACAGAGCAACAGTTGGCACAGGATGAAATTGAAGAGAATGGGCCACAGGAAGATCCTATAGAACTTTCTATAGAATGCCCGCAGGAAATGGAAAACAAAAAAAATCTGCCCTCAGTTTAGAAAAAAATGAGCTAAGAGAAGAGTTGCTTGATTAGACATATATATATATATATATATATATATATATATATATATATATATATATATATATTAAGATCAATAAAAGAAATAGACTGCAGAAGGTCAATAAAACTCAAAAAATCAGAAGTTTGATAAAATAAATGAACACAGTAATTAGGACAGTCCATAGAGATCCATGTGATATAACAGAAGTAAACAGGATATATTACTGTGCTGCTAAATTAATAACTGATAAAATTCTACCATGAGAACACAGGGTAGTGAGGGAAAGGAAGGGGAGAAATCAAATACCATCATGGAAGTATCGAACAGAGAAAACTATAAAGCAATTAAGACAAGAAGTGTCACTGTTAAAGGAATATAAAGAGGGAACAGATCAATAAAAATACTAAGAAAGATAGATGTGATAAAAGCAGTGTGCAGTATTAGAACAGATCAGGATCCATCATGCACTATTGCAAATAAACTAAAAATCTCAGCACAGGTGGGAAAACTTAGCATGTAGAAAAATATAAAGAAAAAGTACAAAGTAAGCAGTTTATTAATGACCCAAAAAAGTTTTTATAGAGAATTGGGAAATAAGGTAAAAGGAACTGAAAGACCACCAAAAAAAGAAGAAATAGATACATTTTGGGGAAGTATCTATGAAGATCCTGTGGAACATAACAAAGATGCTAAATGGATAGAAGAAGTAAAAAAAAAGATTAAGCAGTTTAAAGGTACAGGATATGAAATGGGATGAAGTAACAGCCGGAGAGATTGAAACAAAGTTAAGAAAAGCCTCTAATTGGAAAACTGCAGGCCCAGATGCAGTACCTAACATTTGGCTAAAAGTATGAACATCTTTGCATGAAGATTTAGCCGTGAGTAAGAACTATTTATATCCGCACCCCGAGCACACACCAGCTTGGCTAAAAACAGGAAAAAATAACATGCCTACTTAAGAGTGAACCTGCACGTTACCCTAAAAATTATAGACCAATAACTTGCCTTCCAATGACATACAAACTATACACTGAAATTGATGGTGACAGACTTTATAGTAATTTAGAAGAAAACTCAATTATGGCAGTAGAACAAAAGGGCAGTAAAAGAAAGTCAGATGGAACAAAGGATAATTTGTTGTTAAACAAAGTTATAGTGGAGAGTTGTAAAAAGGGGACTAAGTATGGCATGGATTGACTACAAAAAAGCATTTGATATATCCCACATTCATGGATAAAAAAGTGCTTACAAATGTGTAAGATACTAATTCGTACTAATTATAATAAAATAGGAATGTAATCTTCAAATTCCTAACTACCTATCAGGAATATTTGAATCCAACAGGAGGAGATTGGAAAAATAAATTAGCCTGTAAAGAGAGTAAGTGGCAGATGTTAACAGACGCCACAAGAACACCAGGACTTAATGACTTCATAAGCATTAAACCTTTACTAAAAATGTGAATGATTGTAATATAATAGGTAGTTAGGAATTTGAAGATTACATTCCTCATGAAATATTGTATACCATTATTTATGTAGAGTATTTATTATAAGACCATCATATATATTGTCATTTTTTATATTTATATATATTTTACATTTTATCATATTTATTATAATTAGTACGATTGTAAAATGAATTTATGTAGTAAATAGATAGGTATTTTATATATGGACATATTTTATGAATTTTACATATATAATTTTTAAATAAGAATAAATTAATCATATTAGAATATACAATAGCAAGTTTTTACAAATATGGAGAAGTCAGAAATTGTTCAAGTAATCCTTATTCACACATATCAGCTATATTTATGCATTTTTAATTATGGAGAGATGTGCAATATATTTATTTATGTATGTGTCTTTAAATCACTAGAGTTGTTTTGGCGCCAAATACTGTTTAAATACCAAGATTATTTTAAAAGCAATGTTCTGAGGAAGTCTGCAATCGGCAGATGAAAGCGCTTAACATTGATCTTTTTGTGTTTTGTGTGTGCTTTATGTGGACCTTTTGTGCAGTGTTGCTATTTTCACATTAAAGCTATTGTGGTGGACATCAGAGGATCTGCGGAACCTTTATTGCCGTTTTCCAGTTAGCCGGCTTATCAGAGTACTGAGTTGCTACATACTTCATTGATTTTCGTTCTCAGATATACTAGAGATCTTGAGACAGAGGGGTGACTGGCCTTCCAAGACCCCTTCCGCGGAAGAGTCAGTGTTCCTCAAGGCCTTCGGAGCCCAGACCTCCGCCTCCTGGGTATCTCCACCCTTCGATGAGTTACTGGACATTATTTGTCGAAGGGTGTGGGAACACCCTGACTCTGTGGAGCCTGTCCCCACTCGCCTCAATAAATTCTTGTCTGCACCCCACGATAAGCAATTTCTCACTAAGGGAGTTCCGGTAGATGCTATGGTGGTGGCATCTGCCACTCAACAGGATGTGGCAGAGGCTTTGACGTCTATCCATCCTCCTAACAAGGAATCTAGGAGCATGGATAGGTACAGGAAGCATACCCTATCTTCAGCAACCTTTACCCTGTGGTCACTGAATTATTTGTGCCATTTCACAAGACTACAAAGGGATCTCGTGAAGGAGTTGGGAGATACCCTGTCAGGACATGTGCCTGATGCGTTGGCTCAGTCTGTCAATGCCCAGCTGTCGACCCTGTCATCCGTCATTAACTCGTCCATGAGGCTCATTTGATATGCGGCCGAGGGGGCGGGTAGAGCAGCGAGTTCAGGCATAGCCCTAAGGAGGCAGGCTTGGATGTGCTTGTGTCACTTTGCGGAGGTGTTAAAGTCTTCTTTCACAGACGCCCCCTTTGATGGGTCCTCCCTCTTTGGACCCAAGGTGACGGACACCCTCACTAGATGTGAGCAGGAGGGTAAGACCTTGTCTGCCGTCGGGGCCCATTTTTCGCTTCCCACGAGACCTTATCGCAAGGCTCAGAGGGGAAGAAAGATATGGTTCAAGAAATCGCAAAGGTCTTTCCCGGCTCATCAAGGTGAGCCCCCCTCCAGAGGCAGGGGAGGGGGGAATTATTCTGGAAGATGTCACCCTAGAGGCGGCGGAGACCCCCGCAACACAGGAGACTGTGAATCCTTTCGTGGCTCATCCTTCCAACGTCCCTGAGGGACGGCCCGACTGTGCGTCTCCAGAGCCAGTCGGGGGTTGATTTTCAGAGCACCTGAAAGCCTGGGAGTCCATCACTCAGGATCAGTGGGTGCTCCGGATCATCGCCGGAGGTTACACCATCCCGTTTATTCATCCCCCCTCCCAGGAAAATCCTGGACATTCCACCCAGTCAAAGGGTTCAAGCAGCTACAGAAGTGATAAAGCTGCTGGAAGAAGGAGTCATCCAGCCAGTCCGCGAAGGCCAGGCCGGATTAGGAACTTACTCAAGATTATTTTTGGTGCCAAAAGGAACAGGGGACTTGAGACCTATCCTGGATCTCAGCCATCTCAACCACTTCGTAAAGAAGTCCAAGTTCCTGATGGTCACGCTACAATCCATTTTTCCATTGCTGGGAGAAGGAGTTTGGATATGCTCCATCGATCTCAAGGACGCCTATTATCACATCAAGATAGAAAAGGTGTCCAGGACTCATTTACGCTTCTGCCTGGGAACCAGGCACTACCAGTTTCGAGCCCAGCCCTTTGGTCTCACCACAGCCACCAGGGTGTTTACCAAGTGCCTGGCAGTGGTAACGGCTCACCTGAGGCATCTTGGATTCAAGGTGTTTCCGTATCTAGACGACTGGCTCCTCACTGCTCCCACCAAGCATCTACTCACTCATGCTGTGACTACTACCATCGAATTGGGTCAATTGCTAGGCATAACATTCAACTGGGAAAAGTCTGTATTGCTGCCATCACAGCGTGTTGCCTTTATAGGCGCAGAGCTAGACTCTATATAAATGCAAGCCTTCCTCCCAACAGAAAGGATAAGGATTTTACAGAACCAAGTCAAGGACCTATTACCCCATCAGAAAGCTCCAGCCAGGTTAGTCCTTCAACTCTTAGGATCCATGGCGGCCTCTGTTCTATTAGTTCCACTGGCAAGACTGCACATGCGGATTCTACAGTGGCTCCTATCGAGCCAATGGTCCTTCCAGGAACTTCCATTGTCCCACACGGTAATTATCACGGACTCGTGTCGATGGGATCTTCACTGGTGGCTTCTCTCCTCCAACCTGAACCTGGGAAAATCCTTCTACCCTCCATCCCCCATTGCCACGGTGACCACGGATGCCTCCCATATAGGGGGGGGGGCATTATCTGGGCAGGACTGTCCAAGGCACTTGGCAAGATCACGAGACTCGTCTACATATCAATGTCCTGGAAATGAGAGCGGTGCTTCTAGCGTTGCAGGCACTACACAGCTCTCTCCCACTCGGGATGATTGCGATTCTTTCAGACAATATGTCAGTGGTTTGGTACCTCAACAAACAGGGAGGGACCAGGTTTTACCCCCTTTGCAGAGAAGCCATGAGAGTGTGGGAATGGGCGATTGCTTCCCAGAGGTTTCTAGTGGCAACTCACATTCCCGGGAAATCCAATGTTATAGCGGACAGGCTGAGCAGGGACATCCTGATGCCCCACGAATGGTCCCTGAAAGATCAAGTGGCAGATCGGATCTTCACCCGGTGGGGGTTGCCTTGCTGCGACCTATTAGCCAGTCCGCTGAATGCGAAGTGCGACAACTACTTCTCCTTGATCCCTGCTCAAGGGGAAGAACCCAGGGATGCGCTGGTCCACAAATGGCCCTCCGGTCTACTCTATGCCTTCTTCCCACTTCCTCTACTGCCCAGACTGATTCAGAAGGCGATCCGTCTGGGAAGCACCATAATCCTGATAGCCCCATTCTGACCCTGTCAAGTATGGTTTCCATTCCTGTGAAGTATGCGGTGGACAGCCCCTGGATCCTGAATCCGATTCCGGACCTCCTGACTCATCAGTCGGGGCAGGCCCATCCATCTTTACGGACTCTCAAACTGGCGGCTTGGCTGCTCCACTTCCAACCTTAGTCAGGCAACAGGAGTTTCCGCCTGAGGTGGTTCGAATATTGTCCTCTTTGCATAAGCCTTCTACCAAGGGTATTTACTTTAGCAAATGGAAGAGATTTGCTATTTGGGCCCGGTGACATAACCTTGATCCCCTGGCAGCCCCCGTTTCCACGGTTCTGGATTTTTGGCTTCTCTTTTTAGCCAAGGTTCCGCCGTTTCTACGCTGAAGGTACAATTAGCAGCAATTTCCAATTACCATGTTGCCTTTGATCCTTCACTCATGAGTTACAAATTGTGTAAGGCCTTTCTTAAAGGAGCGTGGTTGCTTCATCCCCCTATATCGCATCCAGTTTTGCCATGGGATTTGAATGTGGTCCTTGGTGCCTCCTTTCAAACCAGCAACAACTTGTGAGAAAAAATTCTTGTCATGGAAGACCGCATTTTTGGTAGCTATTACTTCGGCCAGAAGGGTTTCAGAACTTCAAGCCCTTTCTGCCAAGCCTCCTTATCTCATTTTCCATAGGGACAGAGTATCCCTGAGATTAAATCCATCCTTTCTCCCTAAGGTTTCTTCTGCTCTTCACCTTCAACAATCTATTGAGCTTCCAGTCTTCTTTCCCAATTTTTCCAACGATGCAGAATACAGATTTTACCAGTTGGATGTGCATAGACAATTACGTTTCTATCTGGATAGGACGCAGCAGGACAAAAAATCAGATCAACTATTTGTTGCCTTTGCAGATACCAAAATTGGCAAACCAGTCACTAAGGCCACGATCGCCAGATGGATCAGGGATTGCATGTCCTTCATTTATTCATCAACAGGAAGGTCCCTTCCATTCCCAGTTAGAGCTCATTCTACTAGGGCCATGGCAACTTCAACAGCTTTCCACTCCAGACTGTCTGTGGATGAAATTTGTGCTGCTGCCACTTGGTCTTCTCCACACACCTTTGTTTCTCACTACAAATTAGACTTGACGTCCAGAGGTCGGGCGTCTTTTGGTTCGACAGTGCTCAGGAGTGTTTTTTCCAGTGAGCCTCCCAGGATATAGGTGCTAGGGACACGGTCCCATCAGTTACAAATGTAGGCAAGATAGGATCGCACTACATCTTTTAGTTATGTACTTACCATAACGATAGATGTATGCAATCCATCTTGCCTACTTTCGTATATACCCCCCCTCCTGCCCCCTACCTGAAGGATTTGGAGGAAACACTTTTGGGGTTTCCACTGAAGGTCTAATTTCTTCTCTCTGGATCACGTATCTCCATGAGTTGAGTGCATGTGAGGGAGAGTTTGTGTGGGGCAAACAAGATCTGGGGGCTTGGGTGTGGTGCATCCTGGGATAGAGGGGTTGGCCCAGCCAATCAGAGACTTTGTGCTAGTTTATCGGCTGAGTCAGAGCCGTTTCTCAGCTCCGAGCCCATCAGTTACGAATGTAGGCGAGATGGATCGCATACATCTATCGTTATGGGAAGTACATAACTAAAAGTTTTGGAGTGACTGACTGGCTCCAAAACATGTTGGATAGATTAGACAGGAAAACAAGAAGGATGCTTCATGCTTACCAAATGATTTATAAAAATCAGTGCATACCAAGATTTTATATTCCCTGTTCCCAAGGAGGGAAGGGCCTCCTTGAAATTGATTACATGTATAGATTTACAATCATGGGACTCCACACATACCTACTGACCTCACAAAACCCAAGTGAAAGTTTTGAAACATGAGGAGAATAAATCTAAGATTACTTCTGTACTTAATCTAGCAGAAGCATATTGGCGTCATGCAGGATTGGAAATAATACTAGTAGATAAAAATCAGACAGCAACTGAATTTGCCAAAAACAAAAGAAAGAATATAAGTTGAAGGACCAGATGAGAAGGCAAGAAATGTGGAAAATGAAATATAGTTGCAAGTACAAAAAACTTCTGGAAGCACCTCATGTTGATGAGGAATGGATGCAGGAATGGTTAAGGAGAGGTGAACTGAAACCAAGAGATGAAAGGTAAATATTGGCAGCCCAAGATATTGGGCTGCATACACGTTGGTTTACAAAATCTATTGAACATGTGGGAGAAATAGACAAATGCAGGTTTTGTAAAACAATTGGAAACAGTTGCACACCTTGTTGCTGGTTGTGACATACTAATGGTAGAAGGACTGCATACTGAAAGGCATAATAATATGGCAAGATTGTTGCACTGGGGATTGTGTAAACATTATGGTACTGAAGTGTCTGAAAAACACTGGAAACATGAGCTACAAAGCATCATAGAAAATGATGAAGTTTCAATCACTTGGGATCATCCATTACAAATAGTTCAAATGATAGATGCTAGAAAACCAGATATAGTGGTCCATGAAAATTAGACAAAAGTAGCATTAATTAATGAGATCACCACGCCCAGTGACCACAGTGTCTTGTGTACAGAGAGACACAAAGTCTTAAAATATCAGGATTTGCAGGCAGAAAAGAGAGCAATGTGGAAGAAATATACACAGACAGTTCCAATAGTAGTAGGAGCAATGGGGCTTATAAAAAAGAATCTACAATCATATTTAGATATGTTATCCATACATGTAGCTCTGTAAGAATTGCAGGAGTTGACAGAGTCATGGTGAGTAGTGGTATGTCACATGGGCTTTGAGTATAATGAGTCAGCTTATGTCTCCATGCACTGGCTAATATTTTCAGGTGGATTTGTGGGATGGCAAAGGTAATACATATATGTATAGTTAGATGAACAGATTATCTTCTCCTAGTCATAGAAGTTAGTAATCTAGTTTAATCTAGGACACTGACTGGAAGGGATACTGGCTTTGTATGTCAAACCTAAATAAGAACATACAAATGGCATTGCACTCAAACTTATTCTTCTTAAAAGAGCAGGAACTTTATGAGAAGCAAATTGTCATGTATTCTGTAAATGTGAATTGCTGAAAAAGAAGAAAAACTAACAGAAATCGTAACTGAGTATATAATCAAGATGTTATTTGGAGACAGAGTGATAATAAAAGCTTTATTTGCACACACTAAAACACAAATGCTGGACTGAAATGGAAGTACAGTATGATCAGAGAGCTCTCTTACAAGTGAGTTAGCACTGTGGGCATTATAACACCCAAAGGCACCAAAGGCTGAAAGGAGAAGATAAAGCCAAACAAATGCAATCCTACTAGGAGGATATGACTGTGGGCATTATTACACCCAATAGGCACCGAATGCTGATAGGAGAGGATAAAGCCAAAGAAATACACAAAAATGTCTCTCCAACTGTTCTGAATTGAAGAATATGTTTAATACAAAAGTGAAAGTGTTTTTGTATTAAATATATTCCTCATATGAGGGTGGTGAGATTTTTTTTTGTGGAGTGTGGGCATTGTTAACATCATTTTATTTTGTAATTGTGGACTAAAGATAGAAAACAGACAGGGAAGATCTACTTCAGAGGACAACCTGTGCACCTTTTTATCTGCAGGAAATTATCCTAACAATACACATGGAACAGAAAATAAGAAAATAAGAGAGTGCTTCATTGCTTTCTGGATAGAAGATGTGAGTATAATATAGAAAGTGGAGGGTACCAAGGCTGCATCAAATGTAATAAAGCTATTACTCACTAAAGGAAAATTAGTGGTGTGGATAACCTGTAGTTAGGTAATAAATGGTTGGAAAGCGATTTTCCAGAGCAAAACAAAGATGCTAATCAATACAAGATCTATGAATCTGAAATGTAAATAAATATGAGTAACTCACATGGAGAGAGAGAGAGTTAATAGTTAATTAGAATATGGCTATTGTCATGTCAAGGATGTGTGCTTACACCCGACATCGGTCAACCTATGATTTGCACAAAGGGGATCCATGAGCCCTAGCTGCAGGGGATGACTGAAGAACCCTGAGTGAGGAGGTTTGATAGGATAAACAAATCAAATAATAAATATTGCAACAATTGGTAAAACACATCGAATGTATTTCAATGCCAAGATATCACCAATAAGTGAACAACGAACTCCGTGCTTGTCTTAAAAGTAGAACAATTTATAAAATAAATAACAAAGAAACGTTAAGTGCTTTCACCCACCACAATGTGGGCTTATTCAGAACATTTTAATTTAAACACTGGAGCTTAAATTTAAAAATTGGTGCCAAACTTTTTTTCTTTAAAGTTACATACACATGCAAATCCTGCTACACTATTGTAACAGTGTAACCACTTGTATATGCTCTATATTAACCCTATGTGAACTCAATATATACCAAGTTACATGAATGTTACTACTTGAATTTCCTCTCTTATAATTATTGCACATTACCATATGAATATATACAAAATTAATACTATAATGAATGTATTAATAAAATGAATCACTGCTAAAAACAATATGTGCTTAAAACAGCACAGATATATAAACAAATAATTTCGGTTGCTATGTTACAATTTATATAATACTGGTACTTCCTTAACTTAGTATATATTGAGTTCACAAAGTGTTAATATAGAGCATATATAAGTGGTTACACTGTTACGATAGTGTAGCAGGATTTGTATGTGTATGTAGCTTTAAAGAAAAGGTTTGGCACCAGTTTTTAAATTTAAGCTCCAGTGTTTTAAATTACAATGTTCTGAAGAAGCCCACATTATGGTGGGTGAAAGCACTTAACGTTTCTTTGTTATTTATGGAATAAATTGTTCTACTTTTAAGACAAGCACGGAGTTCTTTGTTCACTTATTGGTAATATTGTGGTGTTGAAATACATTTGATGTGTTTTACCAATTGTTGCAATTCAGTAGTCGTTAGCCATGGATGTCATCGGTGAAAATCCACTTCAAGCCACAGATGTGGAGAGAGAAGATCTTGTCAAACTACGGGCAGAGGTTGCATCACTGAAAGGCGAAGTCAGTCGCCTTTTAGAACTGTTCACTGGTCCAGTAAGGACAGTTGAAAAGTTGGGGGAAGACGCAGTCCCCAATGTCAGTGGTAGACTGCGTGGTTCAGTTGGCCATATTAATTGTGAAGTTAATACCAGTGGTGCAATACTGACCGAACTGGGTTCCTCGACCATCGGAATCAGTTCCAATGACAACAAGGGCAAGCAGCCACATATGTGAACCAATGGTGATGCCAGCAACAGTTTTGTCATTCCCAATAGCCAGGGCTCGGGTGTTAGGAGAAGCCCTATTGACTTAGCCAATGGATTATATGTCACTGAGCTGCTCAACAGTAGTAAAATTAACATTTCTGACTTTACTTTTGATTTCTCATTATACGACGTGGAGGAGGAGGTGAAACGAACGGGTGCCAAACTGAAGAGAGTTATACCACTGAAAATCTATTCTACTGTCACTGGTAGTAGGATCTGCAAGGATAAAGGTACTGTTACACAAAATGCATATTTCACTCAGAATTTTGGTGGAGTAGGGACTGGAAACAAGGATATGCATTTAAACAAATTTTTCATTAGAAATTGTAATTTTGATAATTTCTCACAAAGACAGGAAGGGAATATTCCTTCCAAAAATGAAAAGGAAGGAACTTTGAAAGACCTGATATATTTATTAGGTAAAAAATTGAATGGAATTAATGGGCTGAAAGTGCACAATGCAGATTTACACAAATGTCTAACTTTAAAAATTGTCCCCATGGGCTTAAGATTTTTTTTAAATGCCCATAGGGATTAGTATTGCTGACACAAGTATAACTGAGTTTAACCAATTGTTCAATGAATGTGGGTTTAATTTTATGAAATTGATTATAAAACATAACAACGAGAAACTTTGTCAGTTGGTACAGGAAGTTGAATCACTTAATACTAGAGTAACTAATGATTTATTATATTCCGAATGGGAAAAGTTATATATCAAACAATTTTCAGTTGCTGAAAACAAGATACAAAAAATTTGTGAAAGAAAGCATAAGAAGATCATAAGAGATGTCGAACAATATAATAAGGGTCAGGCATACGTGTGGGATAGAGAGAACTCTAAAAAAACACATGCCGACCAAAATAAAGTTAATAGTAGGAGTACACAGAAAGAAATCCTCAGGAAGCCAAGTATCACAAATATGGTGGATCACATTTTCAGTGGGGTGGGGAAACACAGGGACAACCATATGGGTACAAGGAGCAACCGGACAAACCACAGAATCAATATTACAAAAAAAAAACAAAGCAGAAGGACAACTATTGGGGGAAGGGAAAAAGGTGGAACTGAACATGGAAATTGGTAAACCCCAGCATGACAGCAAAATGATAGTGAACGGAATTATACACACTTGTAATCATTTTAAAATGTACAACTATTCAAGTTTACCAGTATGTACCTCACACTTTAAGTTGTTGTCTAAAGGAATGAAGTACATACCGACCCCCCCTATTTGATTTGGTAGATTGCTTATGTGAAATTAAGAAGTTTGTAAGAAAAATTAATTTGGCCATAATGTTTAAAGATAAAAATAGGACATCCTATAAGGAAACAGTAGGGACTACAATAAAGAATAAAAGTACGTTTATACCTCCCAGTCATCCATATGTAGACATATATGAAAAAATTGTTATGAGGGAAGTATACCAATTATATTATAAAACAAGAGGGAAGCAATCTCTAGGTAATTTAAAGGAATGTGAAGATAATACCCTTAAAGCTCTCCAAAAGGATGCCAACATTCAAGTGATGAAACCGGAAAAAGGGAGAGGTATTGTTATTTATGACACTATAGAGTATATTAAAAAAATGTATGATATTCTCCATTTACCAGGAAATTATGAACCCATGTCTGTTAATGAGATTAATATCGCTTACCAGTGAATTGATTCCTTTATAGAAGAATTTCACATAGATGGGAGAATTACTGGGGATATATACAATCATTTTAAAGTAAGATTTCCCAGACTAGCTACCCTAGTGGGTGTACCTAAAATTCACAAAAACATACTTGACCCACCCTTTCGACCAATCGTGTCCGGGAGTAAGTCCAAAACCTTCCCTATGGGAAAAGTTATTGATATGTGGTTAAAACATTTATAAAATAAGATACCCCATATGGTGAAGGACTCCTGGGAATTTTTAAGTAAATATCCTACTGACGAATGGAAAGAAGGACTCATGTTTGTAACTATTGATGTTATTGATCTTTTTTCTTGCATTCCAAAACAAGCAGGATTGGGTGCACTGTGCAATAGAATTAGAAAACACACAAATTTGGACTGGGATACCATATGTTTGATTATGGAATGTATGTCCATAGTGCTTGACAATAATTTTATATATATCGAGGGTGAACACTTCCGTCAGACCAGAGGGGTCACTATGAGAGCAGCTTGTGCTCCCATTTTTGCGAACTTGGTCATGCTAGACTGGGAAGACACTGTCTTGTTTCCCTGTGATTATTTCAGGAGTGCCAAATGCTATTCTAGGTTTCTGGATGATATTTACATCCTATGGGATGACAGCATGGAGAAATTTGAGTGTTTCATCAATTTTTTTAAATAACAGTAGTGAATTTCTCAAATTCACATATTCTTCCAGCTACGAAGGTATAGCATACTTGGACACTTATATTTATAGTCAAGAAGGGGGCTTTAAATCACGCATCCATCGCAAAAGCACATTTTCTAATGGTTATCTTGAATATACTAGTTGCCATCCTGAAAAGGTAAAATACAATATTCTTAAAGGGCAATGTATATGTGTATGACATCTCATTATGAAGAAATGATTGAGAAAATAGCATTTATAACCAGCCTGTTTAAGGAGAGGGGTTATATGTCGAATATGATGAATAATGTTAGACAGTATGTCATACAGGAATGGGGATCCAAGTATAAACCTTTATTAGGGTCACGGAATGCTAGCAGTATTACCTGAATCCAGGGACGAAGTGATGATCAAGACAGTGTGCAACATCAGAGATCATGCATCCTTAGGTATAGTCCAGAGGTAGGACAAGTGAAAAGCATATTAACAAAATATTGGAACCTTATGTTGGTGAACCAGACCCTAATTTACATCGTAGGAGAGAACCCTAGATTTGTGTATAAGATGGGAAGAAATATTAAAAGTTATTTGGAACAACATAATCGAACATCCGCAGTGATGTGAGTTAACAAAGTAAACAAGAAGCACACTAAAAAATATGGGTCTTGCAACCAATTTGTACATATCTTAGAAAAAGAAAAAATTAAAATTGAGAATGGGTCAAATATCGCAGTGAGATTTAAATATGGCAATTGTAACACAATGAATCTTATATACCTGGCTAAGTACACCAAATGTGTGTGTTTTTATATAGGAAAAACAGAGAGATGTTTTAGAAAACGTATATATGATCACACTTATAGTATTAGAAGGAAGGACACTAACAGTGCTCTATACAGACATATAGAGAGGGTAGGTGAGACACATGACTTTAGATTTGCTGTACTAGAAACCATCAGAATGGACCCCATGGGAGGAGATTTTAAAACCCTTCTGGGGTTCAAGGAAGTGTGGTGGCAACTATTATTTGATACGGCCACATTATCGGGTCTTAATGACCATATTTCCAGTAAACCTATTCTGGAGATTAAATAAGGCACAATACCATGGGGTACTGTGTAAAATAATAACAAAAGAAACAGCCAGTGTCCTTCAGATTTTATATAGTGAGAGAAGGGACTTGACATGTTTATAAAGTTCGATTGTTTTTAGGCAATATATCTGAATATTTTAAAGGAAGTACCAGTATTATATAAATTATAACATGGCAACCGAAATTATTTGTTTATATATCTGTGCTGTTTTAAGCACATATTGTTTTTTGCAATGATTCATTTTATTAATACATTCATTACAGTATTAATTTTGTATATATTCATATGGTAATGTGCAATAATTATAAGAGAGAAAATTCAAAGTAGTAACATTTATGTAACTTTGTATATATTGAGTTCACAGAGCGTTAATATAGAGCATATACAAGTGGTTACACTGTTACGATAGTGTAGCAGGATTTGCATGTGTATGTAGCTTTAAAGAAAAAAAGTTTGGCGCCAATTTTTTAATTTAAGCTCCAACGTTTTAAATTACAATGCTCTGAAGAAGCCCACATTGTGATGGGTGAAAGCGCTTAACGTTTCTTTATTTATGGAATAAATTGTTCTATTTTTAAGACAAGCAGAGTTCTTTGTTCACTTATTGGTGATATCTTGGCGTTGAAATAATAAATATTGCCATTTGGAATGTGGGGGTGGGGGGATAACTGTAAAAAAAGAAACGGTTTTGACAAAACTGTATAGCAAAGATATTTCATTAACATTTCTAAAGGAAATGTGAAAAGCAAGCAAGGTATAATAGAAGAGGTGTGGAAAAGTACATGGGGTTGATTGTCATTTTATGCTCTTAATGAAGATTAGAGGGCCTAGAGGAATTTTTAGAGTTGGTTAGAAAATAAAGTTGGAGAAAAGATAGGTTGTAATGGGAGTGGTAATGCACTAGATTAAAGCAGTAAAAGACAATTGGCAGCCATAGAACCTTTCAAAAAGAGTAAAAAAACTACAAGAAGAATATTTGGAGAGTGAGAGATACAAGGTGGGGAACAAATACTATTCTAGAAATGAATGATTATATAGATTAATTGTGGCTAGGATGGTGGGAAGGGAAGCAGATTGGGTGAACAGTTTAGAGCATAATCTTTATAACCATGTGACTGTGGTGCCATAATAGAAAGCAGGAAAGAGTAAGAGGCGATGGAGATGAAACAATGAAAATAGTGAAACATCGATAATAATAAGTGGTTAAAATAGATTGTAAGTTAAATTATCAAAGGTAAGTTCTGCAATTACTGTTTACAACAAAGCATACAGTTGAAAAACCCTTTTAGTGATTCAACAGTTATTATTATTTATTTATTTATTTATTTATGTATGTATGTATTTATTTATTTTTGCTCCAGGGGAGGAAACCCCCCACTACACTCCCTATGGGAGAGATCCTCACAGCTCCCTAACTTATACGTATATATATATATATATATATATATATATATATATATATATTAACTGCATAGTAAGAATAGTGGAGTTTGGCATAGTCATTGATCACTCAACTGTCACTCAGTTTGCTTTGGATCACTCATATGCATCCTAGACAAGTGAAAGCAGAAAGTAGTAAACAGGGCAGTGACCTACACAGAAGGGAAAGGAATGAAGTAAAGGTGGTCGGGGGAGTAGAATAATGGAGGAAACTGGCAGAAGCAATAGAGTATTGAAGTGTAACAATTAAGGAAGGAGAAAAGCTGCTGGAAGAAGGGCAAATGGAATATGAGGCTGTAGCAAAGGAAAAAAGAAAAGAAAATATACAGTTGCAAGTGAGACATAATCACATGAAAGTCCAAAGTGAGAGAGATATAATAATGGGAGAAATACTGGGCATAATGAATGGTGGGCATCAAAGGAGTGAAATAAAGTTGTTATTTACCTGGAAATAAGGAAAATATTCTAAGGGATCAATGCAGATTT
Organism: Protopterus annectens; assembly: GCF_019279795.1. NCBI lineage: Eukaryota > Metazoa > Chordata > Ceratodontiformes > Protopteridae > Protopterus > Protopterus annectens. The sequence goes on along the minus strand of NC_056748.1, from coordinate 1,064,278,637 downwards.
GTTTGGAGACGATAGTAGCAATTAATGACATCCTGAAGGAGAGAGAGGTGGCAAAGTCAGTGAAGGATGCAGCAGTGCTAATGCTGCTAAAATGTAAAGGAGCCTTAAAGACCCAGCAAGCTTCAGACCAACATGACTCTGCTGTGCAGATGTAAAAATATTCACTAGAGTAACAGCTGCCATGTTAGACAAAGCAATATCACAGCATGTGGGGACTAGGCAAGCATGTTTTGTTAAATGGAAATTTATATAAACCACTAGAGACTTTTCCTCAGCATTATTTCTTGGTCATAAGTAAGGAGAAAAGGAAACGTGGGAGCAATTTTAATCAACATAGAGGAAGCATTTTACAAATTTAACTGGGTTTATGTTACCAACATTGTGGCAAAAGATTGGAGAATGGAATTTATTCTCTGCAATAAGTGATATAAGTGAGTACAAAAGTTAGGGTAATGGTCAATGGGAGAGTTTCCCCATCTGTTCAGATGTATTGGGAGAACAAACATCAGTGTCCATTATTATCTATTATATTCCTGCGTATTATAGAATGTACTGGAACAAATGATTAATGCCCCATTGAAGAGCTGGATGGAGAAAAGGGAAGGGGCTAGTAGCAACCTTTTCGCTGGTGAATGTATACTGGCAGTGGACAATATAGAACAGAAGCTGCCAGATGTTCTACAGCTATTAAAATATAAAATTAACAATTAAAATAAATTGGAGAAAGTCAGTTAGTATATTGGTTGGATTCTAACTGGAAAACAAGATAAATCTTGGAATATATTGCTCAAACTGGAGAGAAATATATAGGCATCAGGTGGTTTCTACTTTACAAGAAACCAGACATATACTGGACAGAACTAATTGGAAGGATTAGTTCACTGCCAGACAGACAGTCCTTTAAAATCAAAATCTTTCCAGGATACATTGTGGCTGTCATTGTATTCTTTAAATCTTTATTTGTTGAAATACAGTAACAAGACACTTCAGACTAAACTCATCAGGAGTGTGCAAAGGATATGTGCTAATTTTTTTGGGAGATGTTTAAGGGAGTTAGGTTAGGTAAAGGGAGAATTATGCCACCACATTTAAGGAAGGTTGGGGAATGCCTGACATCAGAATATATGCATCAGTGGTGAATATGAAAGAAAGTATTAGGATTATAGAGAATACCTCTCCTGCCTGGGTGAGATAGGAAAGAAGCTGAAGAGATTAATGCAAAGTATTAGAAGAAATGAATAAAGTCTGCATTAAAGGAAATAAGTAAATCAGTTAGGGGTTTGGTAATATTGAACAAAACATACAGAAAGGAAATTGTGGTGTAGTGAGAGGATCTACCTTGTCTCCATATGCTCTGTTTAGGTACAGAGAAAGGAATAGGACAGGAAAGGCCTAATCTTTACAGAGGGTTTAGGGGAAAGAGATGAAAAAAACTGGACTAATTTATTTCTTGAAGGCAAACCCTAAATTTGGTCTGGACGAAAGTGATTGGCCTGCTCACTTGTCAGTCCAGATGCCATGGGAAGGCTTAATTTGGAGCAAAAGAAGCGATCATGAGCAGCACAGGAAGCAGTTAAGTATGTGAAACATAAGTAGCTGGAAAAGGAAAAAGGGCAGTATTGAAAGAATATGTAGGGACACTGGATAAAAAAAAACACAGGAACATTTTAACTCAGTGGGTGGAGATATGGATAGGTTGTTGGATAATGCCCATTAAATTCAGTAAGTTAAGAAATGTTGGAAAAGCTGCAAATCTGCACAGATGTTAACTTTAAAGATGCGATATAACATCATCGAGGATTAAGCAAGAAGGACAGGAGACTAATACAGCAAGCAGAAACCAAATGTAATCATATGTGGTTATGCCCTTGCTTAAGTAAAATGTGGGTAGAAGTTCATAACAGTTAAAAATGATTGGTATAGGAGAATAAGATTTGAACTGCAACTGCATACAGATCTAATTAAAGTGAAGATGGCATAAAATTAAAAAAGTAAAACTGGAACTGAAGAGGACAGAAGGAAGACAGTGACTTAGAAAAATAATATGAAGTGCCCCTAATGAAAACTGTGGCACGATTCTTCGGAGCATGTTGAAGATTCTTCACTATAATGTTGATGAATTTGTCACAAGAGACAAGCTTAGTTTTTCCAAGCGAGATCAGGCTAGACAATTACGCATCAGAATCCTGATGTAGTGGAGACAGCCTCGGTTGCATGGAGGGAGGGAAGCTGAGAAATATTTTACAAAAAAGAAACACAGATGCTCCACTATCATTGACATATTAGAAAACTAGCTGAATTAAATGGACACGGAATAAGGGTAAAAGACAGGGTTCGTTTCAGATTTCATTTATCATTGTGAAGCTCAGCTGTACCATTTATTTAAAAATGCTCTAAATTGTTCAGAACAATGATCAATCATGTTAACAGGAAAAGATAGCATTAGCACAAAATTTCAATAAGTACAGAGAATAATATGTTAGGTGTTTGTTTTGAGAGCATATGTTCCTACCAAAATCTCAAGTCTGTTGTACTGTCTTTCTCTTTTTATTATAATAAAAAATTAACAACATACAGCACCTATATGGAGGGATACTCTGATATGTTCATGGAAATCTGTAATTGTATAAAGTATAATGCCAGCTAATATTAATATGGTAACAGGTTCTAAATGAATTATTATCCTGTTGGCCTGAGGCTCCTTTTGCATCAAGTTCTGTTTCCTTATCAAATTTCTAATCAGTACCTAATGACCCAGTCTTCATGTAACAGCATTATTTTGCTTGGAGATCTTACTATTATTTGGATGACAAGTACAAAACAGACACTTCAGCAGTTAATTTATGCTATTCACAAACTGTGAATATATCATGTCCAAGTACATCCACAACTCTGTATCTTTTAATCAGCCATCTTAAATGCTGCCTGTCCCTTACCATACTCCCTAACTTTTGTTGGTGAAAAGATACCCTTAATAATATGCATGATTCATTTAAGAACTCAAATGTGCTCTCATCCTAATCTCCTGTCTTGCCTCAACATACAGAATCATAGATTCATAGATTGTTATTAGGCTAATGACCAGGGGGGCCTTTCTAAGCCTAGGCAAGTTTCTTGAAAGAACAATGATGTCCTGTATCCAAAAAGGACATTGAGAGGCAGGTATTTGTGAGCTACCTCTGTCCATAAGGGACATGGGTGCCAGGCCATGTGTACATTTCCTGTTCCCCAGCCACTGGTTTCGAATGCACTTGAACTCAATTACAGATGAACTCAGCTTCACATGGATGGGAAGCCTGCTCTATAGGAGGTACAGTTTCTGGGACACATGTCTGTCTCGCCAGCATGCTCTGTTTAAGTTACAGACAAAAATTCAGGTCCTTATATACCTTATATTTTTGGTACTGTTTGACTTACGGATATTCATAAGTGTGGAGTTTGTAGATGACATGAAAGCCAGGCTTGAATCACCACTCAGCAGTCTATAGGAGACTGAGCAGAAAAAAAAGGGCTTTAAGGCACTCTGCATAAGGCAGGTTTGTTACAGCTTGTGTTCTTTTTGTAAGAACCTGTGAAGTAGTTCTAGTTGCTGTGTGCATGCTTGGTCAGGTACATACCAAAGGGAGGATTGTACTTAATGATTGGTCTGATAAGGGGGGAGTACAGTGGGAAGATGACCTCTTTGGACCTAGATGCCATGCCCTTGTTTATAAGTTGCACAACATAAAGATTTCTTCACCACTGTGGCCACATGGTGGTCGAAGGTATGGTTACTGTCTATGTGTGTACCCAGATCCCTGAGAAGTGGGTCAACTCTTAGGGGCGCATTATCAAGATGGTAATTAGCCAGGATAGTTGACTTTCCAAAAGGCACAATTATGCATTTCTTAGCAGTGAGTTTAGGACCATGGCTTTGGCACCATCTGTTAGTCAGAGATAGGCCTTCTTGAAGAATGCTGGTGCCTGCAAGGGAGGTGATGATGTGGGTGGTAGCATTCTGCCTCTTCTGTCAGCATGCCTTAGCTCTGAACTATTTCTTGTCTCACCTGTTCAATCACTTCATTACTGTACATTGTTAACCTACCTCTTCCAGTCACACTACCCTTCCTCAAGAACAACTACAGGACCCATTTTTATCAGAAACCTCCATCCTTTTGCCCAGCCCTACTTTAAGATTATAATGCTGTTCTTCTCAATGAAGGAAAATGGGAATGACATTCAGCATGTATTACAAACACATGTAAACAGCATTTGTCTGCAGTTACATAGCAACAAGTTCATGGAAAATGCTACTAAATCTCAAAAGATGTTTTCTGGCACCCCATAAAGGTTATACATCTTACAGACTTATGGGGTAATTATATTACTCAGTGACTTCATCAAAATATTTAGGTGTAGCCATACTACTCAGTGACTTCATCAAAATATTTAGGTATAGCCATAGACCCATCCCTGACCTTCTAACTGCATATTCATTAACACCACTACAGATGTCAGCATGTAGCTATATGTATAGCTTAGAGAAATCCATCCTAATGCTGATGAGTGATTATACTTCTCCCCTTATCTGCAACTCCACAAATAAACCAAGCTTACAAAATAAGGCATGCTGCTTTGTCCAGCTTTCAGATACACGTGCCTTCCACGACTAATTCTTATACACCATATACACTCTTTCCACTACTAGGAACTGTATTCCTGTTACCTTAAACAGTATTGCACAAAGTTCATCCTCATGATACAAACCGGATGGAAATGCTGTATTCATATCATCTGCAAACTATGACTGAAAACAGTGTGCCATTGTGGAGGATTTGGATACTGCATTTCCATCTGGTTTCTATCATGAGGATGAACTCTGTGCACTGCTGTTTAAGGTTCCTAGTTTGGTTGGTGCACACCTGCTTGATTCACGGTTAACCATATTCCTGTTCACTACAAATCTTTACAAGGTCCTGTACCTTGATTTCTGTCCCCAACTTCTAAACTAACAAAAAAAAAAATCTCAGTTCTAATAATGAATCTAACTGATGTCAGAACAATCAGACTGGAATGTAATATTTTATATTATAGCCAATGCATTTGTATGTGGGCGAGAAGAACCTGGCTCATAACTTATTTGTTCCCTTTTCCAAATTCCATTGTTCTAGGTTACAATCAAGCGAAAGTTAAAACAGCTAGCTTGTACCAAGTTAAATTTTGTATAAAAATAGAACATACTGACACATTAGAAAAAATACTAACTTAATTTCAAGTAGGCATGAATCAATAAAAAGACCTTGCTGAAGGGCATGAAAGTCATAAAAACATCAGATTACTAAAATCAGTTCCTGGCAGCATGAAAAGGCATGCAATATACCAAGTGTTCATTTTAAACAAGAGTTCAAAGTTCATGTCTCTTGGTCCTCAATGACCACCGTGGAATAGTTCTGCATTCTCTCTCCACCCTCCCTTTGGGAGATCCAAAAAAACTGATGATGATTCATTTTACATGATGCTGGTACCTCCTGTAGGCTAAATTCAGTTCAATTACAGAGAGCCTTGGTTAAATGGCCCTGTCTGGCACACTCCCCTTTCTCTTACTGAGAATGGATTTACTGTTTTGATTTGGAAAGAAGCAATACCATATTCCTTTAGCAGAGTGTACAAAACTATGGTAGTCCTTCAGTAGAGTCCTTCCAGTGTCTATCTTCTTGTTAGCTGTCAGTAAACACACTGCAAGTATGACTGGAGCAAGAATATGAATAAAGTCACCAGACTTCAGAAATCTCTGACTGTTCTCAATGTCTGAGCAAAGAGTCTGACTGATTAAACATTTCTAGATGGGTGGAGGGGGCAGAAAGGTTTGGAATTTCTCTGTCCTGTCTCATCTGTTGATAGTAGTCCATCCTTTGACTTGGCTGGTTTTCTTTCCACAGTACATTAGTTCTTTGATTGACAAAGAGGAGGCAATTAAAGATAACACTTTCTCCACATCCTTTGAATTGCATTCCTTTCCGACCCGTTAGTACCTTAATGTCCAAAAGCAGAATGTTTTACAGTTTTATGCATCAGTCTCAGGGATTTTATTTGTTTATGGCACCTTTTTGATCTATGCTGAAAACAGAATCTCAGTACAGACGTTAGCTGGCAGTCTTTGTAGACAAGGCCCAGTGTTTCAGTCTAATGTTGCATGCTTGTTTCTGAACATTAAAGAGACATCTTTACTAGGAAAATAAACCTTAGTTGCATGCCTTTTGCTGAAGCAGAGAACTATCTTTTAAATGATATGGCTTTATGCCCCCTATTTTCAGTGTTACTGTTACATGTAATTACATGATATACCAGGAGTTAATAAGATTAATACAAAATCATACACAAAGGCAGAATTAATAAATGCAATCAGAGTTTTGCACCATGCATGCAGTACTCAGCTGTAATACCAACAAGAGTTATGGAAATAACAACAATATTCTGCGGTGGTGCAGTGGTAGCGTTGTTGCCTCACAGCAAGAGGTTCTCCCTTTTGATTCTCGGCTTGGGTTGGGAATGCCTTCTGTGTGGAGTCTGCATGTCCTCCCTGCGGTCGAGTGGGCTTTCGAAAAACATTTGTTGAATGGGTGTGCCTTCATTGAAGGTTGGGCGTCGGGCTGGCAACTCAACACCATAAAAGAAAACAACTGCCAATCATTAGCGGACCGGAGTTCCACTGTGGCGACCCCTAACTGGGAAAAGCCGAAAGACAAACAACAAAAAACAATGAATTACATCCATTGCTAATAATATCAGTAATACATACATTTGTTTGCCTTTTCAGTTAAATGTTGAGTGCCATACTGGGGGACTAACAAGGAAGAAGGGATACTTCAGTTTTATCAGCCTTTTCCTGGTACAGCAGAAAGTGAAACATCACATATCCAAAGATGCTGTATATTTGTTATGCCCCAAATATAGACCAGACATTGAAAACTACAACACATCAGAAGAGATGGTGGAAGGAGGGAGACTGGCATAGTAAAAGGCTTTACTATTAAGTTATATATTAGAACATAAGAATGTTCTATCTTATAGTGCTTAAGTCCAATCAGTACAATCACTTTCTGTAAGTGATGCCACAATCATGTCAATTAAGGTTACATATCCTAAAACAGTCTAGCTGCAATGTTGCAATACTGCTGTGACAAGTGCATTGTCAGATATAATAAAAGATGTCACCTATGCTCACCTGACTTGTTGACAAATGCCCATTGCTGTTGATAGTATTATCTGTCAGTATCAGCAGCCACATAAGGTGGTGTGTTATTCACCTGTGCAGCCTGGTGCTGGAAGGAATGTAGAACAAGAATCTATATTCCCAGCTGGACAATCAGACCCAAAGCCATTGTTAGCTGTGTTAGTCTCCACAGCTGGACATTCAGACCTGAAGCCATTCTTAGCTATGTTAGTCTCCACAGCTGGACATTCAGACCTGAAGCCATTGTTAGCTGTGTTAATCTCCACAGCTGGACATTCAGACCTGAAGCCATTCTTAGCTATGTTAGTCTCCACAGCTGGACATTCAGACCTGAAGCCATTCTTAGCTATGTTAGTCTCCACAGCTGGACATTCAGACCTGAAGCCATTCTTAGCTATGTTAGTCTCCACAGCTGGACATTCAGACCTGAAGCCATTTTTAGATGTGTTAGTCTCCACAGCTGGGCATTCAGACCTGAAGCCATTCTTAGCTGTGTTAGTCTCCACAGCTGGACATTCAGACCTGAAGCCATTCTTAGCTGTGTTAGTCTCCACAGCTGGACATTCAGACCTGAAGCCATTCTTAGCTGTGTTAGTCTCCACAGCTGGACATTCAGACCCGAAGCCATTCTTAGCTGTGTTAGCCTCCACAGCTGGACATTCAGACCCAAAGCCATTCTTAGCTGTGTTAGTCTCCACAGCTGGACATTCAGACCCGAAGCCATTCTTAGCTGTGTTAGTCTCCACAGCTGGACATTCAGACCCAAAGCCATTCTTAGCTGTGTTAGTTTCCACAGCTGGACATTCAGACCTGAAGCCATTCTTAGCTGTGTTAGTTTCCACAGCTGGACATTCAGACCTGAAGCCATTCTTAGCTGTGTTACTCTCCACAGCTGGACATTCAGACCTGAAGCCATTCTTAGCTGTGTTAGTCTCCACAGCTGGACATTCAGACCTGAAGCCATTCTTAGCTGTGTTAGTCTCCACAGCTGGACATTCAGACCTGAAGCCATTCTTAGCTGTGTTAGTCTCCACAGCTGGACATTCAGACCTGAAGCCATTCTTAGCTATGTTAGTCTCCACAGCTGGACATTCAGACCTGAAGCCATTCTTAGCTGTGTTAGTTTCCAAAGCTGGACATTCAGACCTGAAGCCATTCTTAGCTGTGTTAGTTTCCACAGCTGGGCATTCAGACCTGAAGCCATTCTTAGCTGTGTTAGTCTCCACAGCTGGACATTCAGACCTGAAGCCATTCTTAGCTGTGTTAGTCTCCACAGCTGGACATTCAGACCTGAAGCCATTCTTAGCTGTGTTAGTCTCCACAGCTGGACATTCAGACCTGAAGCCATTCTTAGCTATGTTAGTCTCCACAGCTGGACATTCAGACCTGAAGCCATTCTTAGCTGTGTTAGTTTCCACAGCTGGACATTCAGACCTGAAGCCATTCTTAGCTGTGTTAGTCTCCACAGCTGGACATTCAGACCTGAAGCCATTCTTAGCTATGTTAGTCTCCACAGCTGGACATTCAGACCTGAAGCCATTCTTAGCTGTGTTAGTTTCCAAAGCTGGACATTCAGACCTGAAGCCATTCTTAGCTGTGTTAGTTTCCACAGCTGGACATTCAGACCTGAAGCCATTCTTAGCTGTGTTAGTCTCCACAGCTGGACATTCAGACCTGAAGCCATTCTTAGCTGTGTTAGTCTCCACAGCTGGACATTCAGACCTGAAGCCATTCTTAGCTGTATTAGTCTCCACAGCTGGACATTCAGACCTGAAGCCATTCTTAGCTATGTTAGTCTCCACAGCTGGACATTCAGACCTGAAGCCATTCTTAGCTGTGTTAGTTTCCACAGCTGGACATTCAGACCTGAAGCCATTCTTAGCTGTGTTAGTTTCCACAGCTGGACATTCAGACCTGAAGCCATTCTTAGCTGTGTTAGTCTCCACAGCTGGACATTCAGACCTGAAGCCATTCTTAGCTGTGTTAGTCTCCACAGCTGGACATTCAGACCTGAAGCCATTCTTAGCTATGTTAGTCTCCACAGCTGGACATTCAGACCTGAAGCCATTCTTAGCTATGTTAGTTTCCACAGCTGGACATTCAGACCTGAAGCAATTCTTAGCTATGTTAGTCTCCACAGCTGGGCATTCAGACCTGAAGCCATTCTTAGCTATGTTAGTCTCCACAGCTGGACATTCAGACCTGAAGCCATTCTTAGCTGTGTTAATCTCCACAGCTGGACATTCAGACCTGAAGCCATTCTTAGCTGTGTTAGTCTCCACAGCTGGACATTCAGACCTGAAGCCATTCTTAGCTGTGTTAGTCTCCACAGCTGGACATTCAGACCTGAAGCCATTCTTAGCTGTGTTAGTCTCCACAGCTGGACATTCAGACCTGAAGCCATTAGCTATGTTAGTCTCCACAGCTGGACATTCAGACCTGAAGCCATTCTTAGCTGTGTTAGTCTCCACAGCTGGGCATTCAGACCTGAAGCCATTCTTAGTCTCCACAGCTGGACATTCAGACCTGAAGCCATTCTTAGCTATGTTAGTTTCCACAGCTGGACATTCAGACCTGAAGCCATTCTTAGCTGTGTTAGTTTCCACAGCTGGACATTCAGACCTGAAGTCATTCTTAGCTGTGTTAGTCTCCACAGCTGGACATTCAGACCTGAAGCCATTCTTAGCTGTGTTAGTTTCCACAGCTGGACATTCAGACCTGAAGCCATTCTTAGCTGTGTTAGTTTCCACAGCTGGACATTCAGACCTGAAGCCATTCTTAGCTATGTTAGTTTCCACAGCTGGACATTCAGACCTGAAGCCATTCTTAGCTATGTTAGTCTCCACAGCTGGACATTCAGACCTGAAGCCATTCTTAGCTGTGTTAGTCTCCACAGCTGGGCATTCAGACCTGAAGCCATTCTTAGCTATGTTAGTCTCCACAGCTGGACATTCAGACCTGAAGCCATTCTTAGCTATGTTAGTCTCCACAGCTGGACATTCAGACCTGAAGCCATTCTTAGCTGTGTTAGTCTCCACAGCTGGGCATTCAAACCTGAAGCCATTCTTAGCTATGTTAGTCTCCACAGCAGGACATTCAGACCTGAAGCCATTCTTAGCTGTGTTAGTTTCCACAGCTGGACATTCAGACCTGAAGCCATTTTTAGCTATGTTAGTCTCCACAGCTGGACATTCAGACCTGAAGCCATTCTTAGCTATGTTAGTTTCCACAGCTGGATATTCAGACCTGAAGCCATTAGCTATGTTAGTCTCCACAGCTGGACATTCAGACCTGAAGCCATTCTTAGCTATGTTAGTCTCCACAGCTGGACATTCAGACCTGAAGCCATTCTTAGCTGTGTTAGTATCCACAGCTGGACATTCAGACCTGAAGCCATTCTTAGCTGTGTTAGTCTCCACAGTTGGACATTCAGACCTGAAGCCATTCTTAGCTGTGTTAGTCTCCACAGCTGGACATTCAGACCTGAAGCCCTTTCTTAGCTGTGTTAATCTCCACAGCTGGACATTCAGACCTGAAGCCATTCTTAGCTGTGTTAGTTTCCACAGCTGGACATTCAGACCTGAAGCCATTATTAGCTGTGTTAGTCTCCACAGCTGGACATTCAGACCTGAAGCCATTCTTAGCTATGTTAGTTTCCACAGCTGGACATTCAGACCTGAAGCCATTCTTAGCTATGTTAGTTTCCACAGCTGGACATTCAGACCTGAAGCCATTCTTAGCTGTGTTAGTCTTCACAGCTGGACATTCAGACCTGAAGCCATTCTTAGCTATGTTAGTCTCCACAGCTGGGCATTCAGACCCAAAGCCATTTTTAGCTGCATTAGTCTCCACAGCTGGACATTCAGACCTGAAGCCATTCTTAGCTGTGTTAGTTTCCACAGCTGGACATTCAGACCTGAAGCCATTCTTAGCTGTGTTAGTCTCCACAGCTGGACATTCAGACCTGAAGCCATTCTTAGCTATGTTAGTCTCCACAGCTGGTCATTCAGACCTGAAGCCATTCTTAGCTGTGTTAGTCTCCACAGCTGGACATTCAGACCTGAAGCCATTCTTAGCTGTGTTAGTTTCCACAGCTGGACATTCAGACCTGAAGTCATTCTTAGCTGTGTTAGTCTCCACAGCTGGACATTCAGACCTGAAGCCATTCTTAGCTGTGTTAGTCTCCACAGCTGGACATTTAGACCTGAAGCCATTCTTAGCTGTGTTAGTTTCCACAGCTGGACATTCAGACCTGAAGCCATTCTTAGCTATGTTAGTTTCCATTGCCAAAAATGTGAAGCTTCTGTTATTTGCCTAATATATAAATGAGGGTATCTAGTTTGTTTTTATTTATTTTATTTATTTTATTTGTCATTTGTTTACTGGAAAGTCCAACTGGGGAGAAAAGCACCATGTTGACATAATATGGTTACAGTTAAAGTTAATACCAGGCCTAATACAGATAAGTGATATATTAACTAAGTAAAAATTCAGCTTTGGTTAAACATAGTGCAAATATTTGGTCTGCTATAACATCATGAAAAACAACATGGTAAAATAGATTCCAAAAAAAAAAATCAACAGATAAAGTATTTATAAATTGCAGTTCATAGAGATGACATTAAACACTTTTTGGAAGAGAGATGACAATATAATCTAGTCAAAAATATGTTTTTCTTTGTATAAGAAATAGATTTTACTAATTTCTTCTCTCTGATCATAGTCAAAGTATGCTGGTGGTGGAAGGATGGAGAAGCTAATTTGCTCAGGGGTAGTTCAGCCTGGAACAGTTCAGCTTGGGGTAGTGTAGATAGAGGACAGGCTCCTCCTTACTGGAGATCATTGACTTTGTCTAGGGTATGGTCATGTGTGGGTGTCACATGCAGATAGTGTGAGTATCATGACTGTCCATGTCAGCTCCAGCATAGTTATAAATATGTATTTATCTAGATCTGTGATGAACGTATGTTGATGTCATAGTTCAGACTCATTCTGCTGAACACCATATCAGGTTGCAGAGCAACATGCACATCTCTTTGATTTTTTGTGCTGTTAATCTACCATGGCAGCTCCATAAATACCAGCTTCAGCAGATCCCGATCCTCTGTGTTTCACATGTTTATGAACTGATGATGCTGGTATGTCCCTTCCTGCATACTTTTCTGTATTGCAAAGAACTCTGATAAACTGCATACCCACCCTAAACAACTGCATGCAATATTTATGAATCCTAGCCAAGATTTAATTGGATTTTCCTTAGTTTGGTTAAAAAACTACTGCATATATTGTCTGGTCAATTAACATGCCAGTGTTTATTTAAGGACTGTTTCCCCTTGTCTAAAGAACACTAGCATATTTCCTTGCCTGTTGTGAAACAGCACAATATTTTTCTGCATGCTGTTAAGAATATCTTATGGGTGGGTGATCACTTCATTGTTTATTGACAAAATATTATGTTCGCAATTTTCTGTTTCAGCTTTCTGATGTAATTAAAGAACACACTATTATTACTCTCACCCTTTGGAACCAGACTGAGTTCTTAATTACAGCTTGAAGCTTTTATAATAAAAGTGAGTAGTTTTTCTATGTTATTTAATTTAGACTTGCATCTATTCTAAAATAATATTTAAACTTTAAGTAATATCTACCTTTTTATGCTGTGATAATAGATTTATATGCAGATTCCTAATATCTGTCTGTGTGTATATATACATATTTCTCTGTGCATACACACACACACACACACACACACACACACACACACACACACACACACACACACACACACACACACACACGTAAAAGTGTAACTATATAGACATAGACATATATTCACGCACACACACACACACACACACACACACACACACACACACACACACACACAGACACATACACAAACACACTTGTGTGTATATGTGGATGTGTGTGTGTGTGTGTGTGTGTGTTTGTGTGTGTGTGTGTGTGTGTGTGTGTAAATAGATCTCTATGTCTATATAGTATATATATATATATATATATATATATATATATGTATATATATATGTGTGTGTGTGTGTGTGTGTGTGTGTAAATATACGTCTATGTCTATATAGTTACATTTTTATATGTGTGATGTGTGTGTGTGTGTGTGTGTGTGTGTGTGTGTGTGTGTGTGTGTGTGTGTGTGTGTGTGTGTGTGTGGGTGTCAGTTAAACCACAGGATAAACTGATACTTCATGAGTGATGACATTGATGACTAAGACTCCTTAGAATCAAGAAAATAGACTCACAGACAAGCTCAGCTGAGACTTCAGAGCAATCAAGCACATATAGTTTATTAAAAAATTAATACTTCTTTATAGAAAACAATAGATCTTTTTCCCTTATCTGAGATTCACCATATGAACTCCTTTTCCCATGATAAGAATATGTATATAATTTAGCACATTGATCATTATCACTTCACTCTGGAGTCATAAATGTTAGCCATATGCTATTCATAGGTTCATAGGTAAGTACTAGGGTAGATGCCCTGGGACATTTTAACTTTGAAATATAACTCTTTGCTGATGACATTTTGTTACCACTAAGTAAAACTGAGGATTCACTATCTCTGCCTTAATGAAGTCGAATTATTGTCATTCTTTTTCCAGTCTCAGATTCAATGAAAACAAAACAAACTTGTTACTCATGAACTCTGATAACAGAATGTTATACAAGAAAATTTCTAAACATCTTGCTCCCGAAAATAAAATCAAATATGTAGGGGTCTTATTAACAAAGAATATAAGTGAGAGATTAAAAATCATCTATAACAATGTTTTAAAACATATTAAAAGTCTCACACAAAAAATGGAACAAATTCTTCTTTACAATGAAGGACAGGTTATACATTATTAAATGATTATTTTTCCAAAACTACTATACCTTATACAAGTATTTTCTGCCCCCACAACTCATAAATACATAAATCAGTTTAATAAGCTAATTTTGGGTTTTCTATGGAATCATATCAAACCTAGAATAGCTATTAAGATATTAAGCTATTAAGCTATTAAGATAGAATAGCTATTAATCATCATTTCAATGACTGGAAAGGGGGGGGGGTATAAATCTACAATCTACAAGATATAGAGATTTACGCATTATCATCTGTTATAAAAATGTTATCTTCGTGGTTAAACAGCTCCTACTCAGCTAGATGTAATCAAACACATGAGCTAATCTGCTTAAAATTGAATCAATTAGTGTCACGGCTTAACTGCCCTAGCTCCTGATCCAGGAATCCAATAAAGATTCACTAATGTATATATATTTTCCCACTAATTTCATTTTTCCCATAATCTTTATTTGGTTTATTAATTAGAACAATATGTTCATTAAAAGTCAACAACAACAGTAGCATTCAAGATTAGAAATTTCAAATTAAACAACAAGTAACTATATACACACTTATTTACATAGTTGCCATTTACCTTAAAGAATGCAATCTTACCAATGCTTCAACGGGAAGAGAAGAAGCAGGGGAATAGAGAGTGATTAATAAATATAGGGAAAGGAAAATGAATGTACCCTAAATACAAACATTTATTTCCAATCAGTGTAAGTTAGTAATTAAGAAGATATAAAAGAAGTCGGAAGATGTAGATTATGGTTACTAGAGGCTGAAGAGTTATTGCAAAATATAATTGAATAGTAAGTTCCAATAATCAATGAATATACTTTTTCATTAAACACCAAAAGTTTGTGAGCTGCTAGGTACTTAATTGCCATTTGTCTAAACCCCTCCCATGTAACAGATGATCTTTCCAACCAATTTAATGTAATATAGTTTGATTAACATAAATAGGGTAATCAAAATATGGGTTTGCAGTTTGTTCAGAGCAGGAGGAGGAATGTGTAGCATGGTAAATTCCCATGAAAGGGTGGTTTTTTTTTGTACCCCATCTTTTGTAGTTTAGCTTTTAGATAATTCCAAAGTTTATAGACACTCTTGCAGCTCTTGAATACATGAAGGAGATCAACTGTTTAAGGATCACAATAAGAAAAAAGGGGAAATTAAGTGGTTAAATTTATTTAAAATTGTAGGGTGAGGTATGCATTATTGAGAATCAGGGTCTATATTAGATCAGCATACACTTAAAAAAGTGAAAGCTGATCCATCGAACTTAGGTAAGCGAAAGCTTACAATCTCGGACTGTCAGAACAGCGATTTTTTTTCCTAGGGAAAAAAAAATCGCTGTTCCAAAACACATACACACAACACAAGCACACCAAACAAACAGCAATCCACACACATACACCTAAAATCTCACACCTAACCCTATACTAAACTATACACATGCCACTAACTATCCACTTACCTTAACCGAGGATTGATCCAGCTCCCTCGGCTCCGTCGACCTTGATCTCCTCGGTTCCGACCGGGGAGTCTCAGAGCCGACACTCCCTCGCTGGCTCCGGGGTGCAGAGTCGGACCGAGACTTCGGTTCCGACCCTTCCCCTCGGGGCTTCAGCTCAGGTGGGTTCAGCTCCGTCCTCTGGATTGGAGCGCGGGGTCTCTGCTTGGGGAGGGCTGCTGGCCTCTTCGGAGCCGACAGACTTCTCGGACCGGGATTCTGGTGCCTTCGATGCCATGAGGAAGGTCATGTCTTCGAAGACCACTTCCTTCTCGGATCTTTCTTCCCCTCCCCCTAAAGGGCCTCATTCTGTCTCTTCCCCACAGGTCCCTACCAAGCGTCGAGATCCAGAGCCTCAGGTATCCCCATTGGGCGCCCCCTCCTCTACAGGGACTTCACCGTACGCTCCCACCGATAAAGTACCTAGGAAGAGACTGTGCAAGAGGAGGCACTTGGATTCCCCACAGGAATCTCTGACATCAGATACCAACTTGGAGGAATCATAAGGGTCCCCACGGTCCCCCTCAGAGGATGTCTCATTTGCAGACATATTGGAGATCATAAGGAAGAGGGGTGATTGGCAGTCCTTTGCCCCTACTGAGGATGAGTCGGTACTCCTAAAAGCCTTTGGGTCTCAACCATCTACCTCCTGGGTTACTCCTCCCTTCGATGAACTAATGGATCTGGTTGCTTGAAGGGTGTGGGAGTCCCCTGATTCAGTGGAACCAGTCCCTCAGAGGCCCAACTAGTTCATTACTTCCCCTGCTGACAAGGCCTTTCTTACCAAGGGAGTCCCAGTTGATGCCATGGTGGTGGCGGCAGCCACCAAGAAAGAGATGTCAGAAACCTCTTCTTCTGTCTATCCTCTTAATAGGGATTCTAGGATGATGGACAGGTATGGGGAACACATATTTAGTGCTGTGGCTTTTTCCATGAGATTGCTCAACTACCTGACCCATTTTACCCGCCTTCAATGAGATCTCCTTAAAGAGCTGGAAGATACTCTGCAGGGTAACACAGCTGATGCAGTTCCTGAGAAAGTGACTGTACAACTCAACACCCTCAATTCTATAGTCAACTCATCCATGCAGCTCATTTCTTATGCCGCCGATGGATCGAGTAGGGCAGCAGGTTCAGTGATAGCTCTTCGGAGACAGTCCCAGATGCACCTTTGCTCCTTTGCGGAAGTCTTCAAGTCTTCCTTTGTCAGTACCCTATTCGATGGTTCCGCCTTGTTCAGGCCTAAAGTTAAGGAGAGGCTTACTAGGTGTGAACAAGAAGTAAAGACTCTGTCTGCTGTAGGAGTCCATTTTTTCGCTCCAACCAGACCGTACCCCAAAGGGCACCGAAGTGGAAAAATGTGGTTTCAAAAGCCCCAAGGAGCTTTCCAGAACACACCTACAGGCAGTGGAGGGGGTAAAAATGGAAGATGCCATCCAAATAGCAGAGGGGGTCCGCAAAAATCAGGGTGACAGGGAGCAGTTCTCTGGTAAGCCCTATCAGCGTTCCTGAAAGGAAGCCTGGCTGTCCTCTGGAGATGGTCGGGGGTCACTTGGCTTTATACCCAAATGCCTGGCTAAACATTACAATGGATTCTAGGGTAAAAAGCATCATTTCCAGAGGTTACTACATTCCCTTTACAAAGTTCCCTCCCATCTGTACAAGTATTCCAGACGTTCCACCCAGTCTGCAAAAACTAGCAGCCATAGAGATTCAAAACCTACTAGACAAAAGAGTCATCCAGCCAGTCCCGGCAGACCAAATTGGATCCGGAACTTACTCAAGGTTCTTTTTAGTTCCAAAGAAAACAGGGGACTGGAGGCCCATATTAGACCTCAGCAAACTCAACACCTTTGTCAAGAAGGAAAAGTTCCGGAAGGTCACGCTTCAATCGATACTTCTGTTCCTAGAAACGGGCAATTGGATGTGCTCTATAGATCTCAAGGATGCTTACTACTATATCAAACTGGCCAGATCATCCAGAGATCACTTGCATTTCCTGCTGGGGGCCAGTCATTACCAGTTCAGAGCCCTGCCCTTTGGTCTCACCACAGCCCCCAGAGTGTTCACCAAATGTATGGCAATGGTCACGGCTCACCTGAGATGCTTAGGATTCCAGGTGTTTCCATATCTGGATGACTGGCTCCTCACCGCCACCTCCAGGCATCAACTAATTCAGGCAAGAGACTACACTATCAACCTGTGTTCCCAGTTGGGCATAACCTTAAACTTCAAAAAATCTGCGTTATCACCCTCACAGCATATTACCTTTATAGGAGTAGAGCTAGACACTGTCAATTTAAGGATCAGGTTGCCTCAAATAAGAATCTTATCTCTAAGAAGTCAATTGTCCAGTCTGTTGACCCAAAACAAAGCTCCTGCATCCCAGATACTGAAGCTATTAGGCACAATGACAGCCACGCTAATAGCAGTCCCGTTGGGACACATGCACATGTGGATACTCCAGTGATTACTCTTCACACAATGGTCTTACCAACAACTGCCCATGTCGCACGAGATTCTGTTAACAAATCTTTGCAAGAAGGATCTCAAATGGTGGCTGAACAGCGACCAGATAGTAGTCGGACGTACCCTTGTTCTTCCCAAACCCACAGCCACAGTAACCACGGATGCTTCCCTGATAGGGTGGTGGGGGGCTATTTCAGGGAAAGACTGTCCAAGGTACTTGGTCAAGCATGGAATCACATTTGCATATAAATGTCCTGGAGCAGAGAGTGGTGTTCCTGGCATTGCAACACTTTCACGACTCTCTTCCTCCAGGGACAATTGCAATTCAGACGGACAGCATGTCAGTAGTCTGGTACATCAACAAGCAAGGGGGAACCAGATTGTATCCCTTATGCCGAAAGGCCCTAAGAATTTGGCAGTTGGCTGTATCCACCAGGCGCTTTCTAATAGCAATGCACATCCCAGGGTCATCCAACGTGATAGTGGACAAACTGAGCAGGGCCATCCTGTTGCCTCATGAGTAGTCCCTCAAACAACAGGTGGCAGACAAGATTTTTCGCAGGTGCGGCCAGCCTTGCTGCGATCTGTTTGCATCTCCGATGAATGCCAAATGCAGCAGCTACTTTGCCCTTTAACCCCCACCAGGGAGCAACCTGAGGGATGCACTTGTACACGATTGGCCCCCGGGCCTCCTGTATGCCTTCCCACCAATTCCCCTAATTCCCAAATTCATACAGAAAGCCAAACGTCTGGGAAGGACTGTTATTCTGATAGCCCCGTCTTGACCTCATCAGATTTGGTTTCCCCTTGCTACAGAAGTGTTGAGTGGAAGAACCATGGATTCTGGACCCAGTGCCAGACCTTCTGACTCATTCGTCGGGAATTCGTCATCCCTCCCTCATCTCCCTAAAACTGACAGCTTGGCTGCTCCAATTTCCATATTAGCCAGGTCTCAAGATTTGTCTCCCCGCGGTCCAACATATTATAGTTTCCTCTCATAAACTGTCAACCAGGAAACTATATAATAGCAAATGGAAACAATTTGTTCATTGGGTTTCTCACCACGATGTTGACCCATATGTTGCACCTATTCACACCATATTAGAGTTCTTGTCTTCCTTGTTCTATGATGGCGCAGCAGCTGCCACCATAAGGGTTCAATTGGCTGCCATTTTCAAAATTCCTGTAGGCTTTAACGGGTCTAACATCATGTCCCACAGACTGTGTAAGGCCTTTTTGAAAGGGACCCACCATCTCAGACCACCTATCAGACACCCTGTCTCTCCCTGGAATTTGAATCTTGTTTTATCCCAATTGATGCTTGCCCCCTCCGAACCCACGTCATCTTGTGATTTGAAGTTTCTGTCTTAGAAAACTATATTTCTGGTAGCCATTACATCTGCGTGTAGGGTCTCTGAACTCCAAGCTTTATCATCCAAGCCCCTATATTTGATCTTCCACCCTAATAGGGTGTCCCTCAGGACAAATCCTACCTTTCTTCCTAAGGTCTGTTCAGAAACTAACTTAAATCAGTCCATTGAGCTCCCAACCTTTTTTAGACACCATACAGACTGGAATATATGTTACACAAGCGTGATGTGCACAGACAATTGAGATTCTACTTGGACAGAACGAAAGACTTCAGACAATCTGACCAACTCTTTGTCTCTTACGCAGAGAACAAGAAAGGTTCTGCGGTATCAAAAATCACATTATCTAAGTGGCTTTCTGATTGCATTAAATTAATTTATTCTTCCACTAACCAGCCATTACCGACTAATGTCAAAGCCCATTCTACCTGGGCTGTTTCTACGTCATTAGCTCATGCAGCTCGTTTACCCTTGGATATCATCTGTGCAGCTGCTACTTGGTCCAAACCTCACACATTTATCACTCATTACAAAGTGGGCAGGGCATCCAGGGACAGGGCTTCCTTTGGTTCCACTGTACCCAGGAATGCTCTCCCTTGAGCCACCCAAGATTAGGGTGCTTGGGATGCTACCCACATGTAAGAACAAAACGGCGAGATAGAACAACTTCACATAAAGAAGTTATGTCCTTACCATAACGTTCCATGTGAGTTGTTCATCTCGCCTTTTTGTTATTACATTCCCTCCCACCATCTCCCTCCTGGTGAGAAAGATGGTTGCCTTGGTGGATTGATTGGTCTTGTCAGCCTATCTTCTTAAGACAGACTGTTTTTCCTTTCTGCAAATCTATAGGTACCTAGATAAGTAGGTACTGCAGTGCTTATTTCTTTTAGGCTGTCTTCAGGTGCAGCGTACTAGCTCTGGGGTTTACAGTAGAGCATCATGGGATATATACTGGGTCTCAAGCTTCTCTGAGAGTTTGTGCTTGAAAAGCAGCCAAATCGGAGCTGAGGGATCGGCTCTGGACCCATGTGTAAGAACAAAAAGGCAAGATGAACAACTCACATGGAACGTTATGGTAAGGACATAACTTCTTTGTATTCCTGTGCTGAGATTTTATTAAAGTATCGTGAGTGACTTCTGACTACTTGGACGTTTTTTTCTTTTGTTTTCTTGTTTTTACCTTTATTCTCAATTCTGTGCATTTTTGTTTTTCAATTATTAATTAGAAATATGTACACGTAGATTAAATTGCTTAACATGATACTTGTGAGATATGCATTTTCTTGTGCAGGGGGACTTTTCTCCCATGTATCACCTTAATTATGCATGTTAACCGAAAACTTTCACCTTACCTTAGGAAAAAACTTACATCACACTGCCAGTATGAAATTACACATCACAGACTCAGACACATGAAGCAACACTTTAACTTAACCACAGCAATAAATCCACTCCCTAAACTAACTCCATTCTACTCCGCATACAATCACACACATACTCCTAACCCATACTGCTTAAACAATATCCGAAAGCTTGGACATAAAAAAGAAAAATACTTAGGTGCTTAGTTGCATACAAAATTCATCTCCTTTTGGTGAATTCACACATTGGCAAAACATACATGTGATGCATTTCCCAACTCTGGCATACTTTTGGCATAGCAATCAGTCTTCTTCAACATATGGACTCAGATAAACATGTAGCTAGATATAGATATAGAGATATACACATATCTGCATTTATCTCTCTCTCTATATATATATATATATAGATATAGATATACAGTATGTGTGTTTTTGTGCGTGTAATGAAGGCTGGACTCTGGAGCATGAAAAAGAAACAAACAGGAGACAATAAACTCTTATTCTGAGTACTAATGTATAAAGAACTAGAGAAATTAAATGACCTAATAAATAGATGCAGAATGGATTAGCTTTGTGTCACTACTGTACCGTCACACAGTGCTGTTACAAAGGGACAGTATCAATGCAAAGACAAGTAACGCAACTAAGAACAATGCTCACAAGATGTGGCTGTGTCTGTTAACAACATTATTTTATACACTTAGTTTGCATGGCGCTGTAATGAATTTTCCTAACAGTATGTGGCAGTGACTAACAGAGGTTTTTATAAACATGCACTAGCAAAAATAAACAGAGGAGAATATAAGTATTCAGTAATACTCAAATAGCATATTAACTGCTATGGCTATAACAATGTGCCCTGGCAATATAGTAACTGAATTACATTCAATTATATTGATGAAAATAGGAAACAGTATGCCTGTCTAGGCTGCACCTCCTTGTAACTCATCTATTCCTTTTCCCCATTTTTTTTTACTTGTCCCCTGGACACTATCCGGACTGGAACCTTCTTAACTCAAAGCTGTGAACCACAACAACAACAAAAAAAACCTCCATGGTACAGGTGATCTATTAAATATGTTCATTTTAATCAGCCACAATATCAGCTCTAATGTTGCTATGATTAGTATGCTATCTGAGTCATGCTTCGGTTGCAGTGTTAGATTTCAAACAGTGCTTTAGGGTCTGATTCCTGGTGCCATGCTGATGTTGCAAATCATCACTGTTCAGCTGAGCACAGAGGCATTATATGGGCCATCAGGCACATTGTGTTCATTGTTGGTGCAGTTAGTCCACTCCGGCATTAGTTGCATATGTCATAAGGGGTGTTGCCTTGGTTTTTGATGTGGTTTGTCCATCTGTTGCATGAACCATAATGGGTGTTACATTGCTTGCTGGTTCAGTTAGCCCACACTACATTAACCGCATGGGTTATAATGGGCACTGTTTTGGTTGTAGGTACAGTTAGTCTGCAGTGGCATCAGCATATGGGTTATAAGGCACCTTGTATAGTGTTTTTTTATGTGGTTAGTCTGCACTGACATCAGTAGTGTGTGCCATCAGGTACACGGCATTGATTGATGGTGTGGATGGTCTGCACTGGCATCAGAAGTGTGTGCCATCAGGAACACTGCATTGATTGATGGTGTGGTTAGTCCACACTGGCATCAGTAGTGTGTGCTATCAGGAACACCGCATTGGCTGACAGTGCAGTTAGTCCACACTGGCATCATTGTAGGGGCTATCAAGAATGATGCCTTGGTTGTTTATTCAGTTAGTTCACAATGGAATTAGTTGTATGTGCCATGATGGATGCTGCCTTGCTTCTCAGTGCAGGTAGCTCATGCTGGCATCTGGTGAATGGACAGTGTGAGACATTCCATTGGTTGTGGGTATAATGCATCCATGCTGGCATCAGGTAAATGGACTATCTGGGACATTTCCTGGTTACTGGTGTGATAAGCCCATGCTGGAATAAGGTGAATGAGCCATCTGGGTCATTTCATTGATTGTTGGAGTGATAAGACCATGTTGGCATAATGTGACTGGGCCATCTGTGGCACTGCATTGGGTTTTGGTATGTTAAGCCCACCATCAGGTGAGTGGTCCATCTCTGTCATATATTGGTTGTTGGTGTGATAAGTCCATGCTGACATCAGGTGAATGGGCCTTCTGGGATACTGCATTTGTGTTAGTTAATATTTCTAAAAGCAAATCAGTGGTTATTACATACAAAACTAAGCACAACATTAGCTATAATCATAACTTTCTCAGTATTTCACATATTATTCCAAAATGTATCCAAATTTAATGCTTAAAGATATATTGTGCATCATTTTTAAATAGTATCACAAATATTCACTGAAAGTCTATTCTCCACGCAATCTTTTATTCCATTATATTGTTGTCCCTGTTTCTTAGACCATTTCATTGGAATAGGCATTAAAAATGACAACACTGCCCTGGTTCAGAAACTATCTCTATAACCAACACTTCACAGAGAATGTGAACTTATCAATTTCTCATTTAATCCCATTGCATAAAGTTGACCCGAACCCCCCCCCCCAAAAAGATCTATGGCACTTCTCTTTTTTAGCTACATTTAATAACTCTTTCTTAACTTAACTCATGTTTATCCCCTTCTTTAAATTGAAGACATGATCCTATTTTGGTCTAATCATTCCCTCTCTCTTCAACTCTAATTTCAGCCTGCTTTTCATGCCTTTTTTCAATGTGTCAGTGAGGTCAATTATTGCTCTTTGATACTAGGTGAAAGCTTACTTTTCTATCTAGACCTCTATAAATAGTAATTCACCTAAATAGTACTATTTAAAATGTCACTAATTTGTTTCAACCCCTTTCTAAACTTCCATGTCTACCTGGACTACGCACAAAAAAATAACTCTCTCCTATTCTGGATTAATAGAATCTCTGCTTTTCTTTCCAGACTCTGTATGAATGCCATTGGTAAAGGTATCTTACTGGCTTAACTAGAGTATGGTCACTCTCTCTGATTGCTACAGCAGGGCAGCACAGTGGTCTAGCAGTTAGCATTGTTGCTTCCCAGCAAGAGGTTCTCTGGTTCAATTCTCAGCTGGGGTGCCTTCTGTGTGGAGTTTGCATGTCCTCCCTGCATTCACGTGGGCTTCTGCCAGCTGCTCTGATTTCCTCCCATATTCCAAAGACATGCTGTAGGTGGATTGGGCACTCTAAATTAGCCCTAGGTGTGAGTGAGTGTGTGGTGTACCCTCCAAGGAGGGTTGGGCCTTGGGCTAGAAACCTGAGCCTGTAAAACCCGTAACTGCTACAGAAACAGCAAGCACCAAATGCCTGATGTTCATAGGTTCATAGGTTCATACTAGGCTATCTGCCCTAGGGCATTTATAAGCCTAGCCAGAGTGTGTTTGGCTTTCACCACCCATTTTAAATTAATTTTGCTATGCCCTTTTTCGAGGTTAGTATACTGTGCCTCTGTCTAACAGTGACACAGAAGTGATACCCGGGGTAAAGCTACGATCTCCCATCCACTCATCAAGATTCCTCTTGAAGAGAGTCAATGAGGGACTCTGCCTAACCTGGACTGGGATTTTATTCCAGAGTGAAGGGAGCCTCTGGGTTATGAATCTGTCCCTCCAGCATGTCCTATTTATTTCAGTGCTGAGGTTCAAGTCTCTCAAGCGCGTAGCTTGATGGGATTTGGATTTTCTAAGGTGCAGCATGTCCATTAATTCCGGGTTGGACATGGCATTATACATCAGGCACAGATTGCCTCTGAGCAGGCGGTATGCCACTGAGTAGATCTGGAGTTTCTTTAACCGGGCAGCATATGGCATCTGTTTGAGCCCTTTGATCCTCTTGGTGAGGTACTTTTGGGGTCTTTCCAGTTGCTGCAGGTGTCTGGTAAGGTACATCCCAAAAGGGGTATTGTACTCAATTATGGGCCTGATGAGGGATGAGTAAAGAGGCACGATGACCTCCCCATATCTATATGTGAATCCCTTCATAATTAGGTGGGCTATATAAAATGTTTTTCTAACCACTTTGGCCATGTGGTTGTCAAATGAGAGATTGCTATCAACTTGGGTCCCCAGGTCCCTAATTACTTCTTCCGTACTTAATGGATTACCACCTATGTGGTAATTTGTGGGCACTTTGTTTTTGCCAAAGGGGATGACTATACACTTTTTGGCGTTTAGCTTGAGGCCATGGCTCTGGCACCAGTTGTCTGTTTCTATGAGGCCGTTTTGGAGGATGCTTGTGTCGGCCGGAGAGTCGATTATGGCACCCAGTTTGCAGTCATCTGCGAACTTGGTCAGCCACAGTCCTTATGTGTTGGCCTGTACCTCTGAGAAATATATACCGAACAAGAGAGGTCCCAGGACTGAGCCTTGTGGGACGCCACTTGTAACTGGTTTGGAGTCTGACATGGCTCCAGCAATTCTAACCATGTGGGTTCTGTCCTTGAGCCAGTTTGCAACCCATCTAGTGACATAGGGGTTTATATTTAAGCCGGTGAGCTTATCTATAATGCCCGAGTGGGATATTGTATCAAAGGCTTTTGCGAGGTCTAGGTAGGCTGTGTGGACCACCTTCCCCTCGTCAATGGCCTTGGTGACTGTTTCAAAGAAATCAACCAGGTTTAAGAGGCAGGATCTGCCCTTAACAAAGCCGAACTGGGTAGGATCCAGTGTCTGTAGGTCCCCAATATCTTTATTTATGAGGTCCATGATGATCCTTTCCATAGCTTTGCAGACCAAGCTAGTCAGGCTTATGGGGCAATAGTTTCCAGGATCCGTTGAGGCACCACCTTTGTGGAGAGGGACCAGTGTTGCTGTACGCCACTCTTTGGGTACATATCCTGTAGTAAGGCTGAGATTGAACAGTAGTTTTATGTTTGGGTTTAGCTCTTCTTGGAGTTCATGTAGGACGCAGCCCGGGACACTGTCTGGCCCCATTGATGCTGTGTTTTTTGCTTTGGAGAGGGTGGCTCTTACCTGAGCATCTGAGATGTCAGGGGGGAGCACTCTGCTGGGATAGATATTTGCCCTTTTGGTGGGGGGGGGGGGAAGTTTGCGCTGAACCTGTCAGCTAGGATGTTGGCAAAGTCTGTGGGTTCGGTGTATTTTTTGTCATTTTGGACTAATTCCGAGCATATCTGGGAATTCCCACCCAGGTTCCTAACATAACTAAAGAAAGCCTTGTGATTATCCTTAGTGTCCTGTGCAATTTTTCTCTCTAAGCTGGCCTTAGACGATTTTATGAGTGCCTGTAGTTTTTTGCTAATACTGATCAGAGATGCCTTCCCTTTTTGGAATTTTGCTCTATCATGTAGTAGCTTCCTCCTTCTATTGTACAGTTTGTTTATGGCTGGGGTCCACCAGACAGGACATCTTCCTTTGGAGGATTGGGTCTTGGTTTTATTTGGGATTGCATGATCCATGCATTCCTGAAGGTGTTCATAGAATGCGTTTATAAAGGATTCTGCAGTCTGGGCCATATTTTCCACAGGCCCGGGGGCTTTGAAGGATTCCACCTCGGTTTTGAGGAGTGTGAATTCTGCTTTAGAGATGTTTTCCACTGTGGTTTTCTGGGTAGGGGGTGGGGTCAGGATGTGAATATCCAGTGAGATTAGTTTATGGTCTGATCTTACCAGTGAGGG
Source organism: Protopterus annectens (assembly GCF_019279795.1). Classification (NCBI taxonomy): domain Eukaryota; kingdom Metazoa; phylum Chordata; order Ceratodontiformes; family Protopteridae; genus Protopterus; species Protopterus annectens. The sequence continues at coordinate 1,064,252,178 of NC_056748.1, read as the reverse complement.
ATACACTTCTGGTCTGAAGCATAGAGTCCCCATGTTGGTGATGATCAGGTCCAGTATGTTTTCCCCTCTTGTGGGAGTGGTAACAAGTTGTTCCATAGCATTTGAGTTTATAATTTCTAGGAACCTTTGGGCTAGGGTGTTGGAGCTAGAGTAATGCTCCCAGTCTGTGTTTGGGTAGTTGAAGTCACCCAATATAATGGTGTTTGGAGAGACCTTCATATTTTCCAGTGTTCTCAGGAAAGCCAAGTAGGGTTCCTGGGTTTGGGAGGGTGGCCTGTAGCAGGCTATAAACTGGAATTCAGTTTTACCCACTGTTAGTTGCACATGGATAGTCTCTGATGCTTCATGCTGTGCCACCAACCTGGAGGTGTGGATATCTTTGACGAATATTGATACTCCCCCTCCTTTTGTGGTTCAGTCCAAGTTTTGGGGCTGAAAAGCATGGTATGAGGTATAACCTGGTAGTGCTGGGGTGCTCTCTGGAGCCTTGAACCAGGTTTCTGTTACTGCACAGATATCAATGTTCTCCATGCTAAGGAGAGTTTTTAATGCATGCATCTTGAGGTTTAGACTTCTGGCGTTGAGTAGCATTACTCTTAGTTTCTTATCCCTTGTGATACCTATGGAGGTGGGTTTGTTTCTTGACCCTTGCCTAAAAAAGGCACTATGGGGGTAGTAAGAGCCTTTGCCAATATCCGAAAGCCCAGGGGTGACAGGTGCAATCCGTCCCTAGCGAAGCATCGTGGCTTGTCAAGCATGTCATCCCAGGGTGACAGGCATTGGATCCCCTTTGAATGACACCAATACTTAAGCCAGTTGTTGAAATTGATCATCTTGTCTTCATATTGTGGCATCATTCTTGGTGAGGGTAAGATGCTACTCAAGGTCAGGGTCATACCGGCCTGGGCTACATGCTCAGAGAGCTCCTCTATGTCTCTTTTCATGTAGTCCGGGGAGGTACATCTCAGGTCATTCACACCAGCATGGACAATGACTGAGTCATATTTGTACTTGCCTTGGAGTGACCTGAGTGCTTGTGTTATGTGGCAGATCCTAGCACCCAACAGGCAGCTTACCGTGACCTTCTCCTTGTTCAGCCTGGTGAGCGGGACGTCAGTATGCCTAACGATAGAGTCACCTATTACAAGTGTATCAGGTGTGTTGTTTAGCCTTAAGGGCTGTGACTGTTCAGCACACTAGCTTTGTGAGCTATGTGTTGCATGTGTTTTGTTTTGGGGTAGCGGTTGCTTGGGTGTCTGCTTTGGAGGTCTCTGCTGCTTAGGCAGATTTTTATTTAGAGCCTCCAAGTATGTTTTTGTGTGTTTATGTGTTTGGTTTGCTGTCGTGGTAGGTCTATGTGAGACTGGAATTGTAGTGAGTGTGGTTTCCTTCTCCTCCTGACTGGTTATGCCAGTACTGAGTTGAGAGAGCTTAGCCTTCAGTTTGGCTATATGGTTGCATCTCTCACATGTGTTGGAATTTGTTGGGAGGAGGAGAGGGTTGTCTGTGTACATGAGGCAGTTGTAACATTGCCTCAAGATTCCCAGATTCACCAGCTGGACCAGAGAGGAGATTGACAACTGACCTTTGGACATGCTAGAATAGTATTGGGAATTCCTTTATAATTGAAAAAAGGGCCAATGGGGAACAAGGTACTCAAGGGGAGTTTGTGAGGGTGTAGTGCTTTTAATTTTTTAGTGCTGACTTATATAATTGCTTTAGTGAGCAAGTGTCAGGTAACTTAAATGCAATGTGTTACAGGTAACTTAAATGCAAAAACGACAAACAGTAACTTTCTTTCAAGTGAAACAAGGAAATAAGTACTGTAAGCAATGCAGATATCACTAGGGATCCACAGAAGCACTGAAAAGCCGCGTTTTAGGTGGAATTAGCGTTTCAGGGAAATAACAAGCATACAAACAAAGCTAGATTCAGCAGGCCTGGATCTAGTCTATGCTACAGCAAACAAGGTGTACCAATTTCAGTAAGAAACAGTTCAAATATGCAGGCACTATAAGCCTTTAACCAGAAATTCCCAGCTCAGAAGGGCAAGAGTCCAGCCTCTCCTCCCACAATAGTGCAGACCACGAACCTTCTTAATGTAAAATAACTGGCCTGAAGCCCAAGTGCTTAAACCAGAACTAATATACTTTTAGAATAACAGACACTGAGCCCTCAATCAGCAGTTCCCAACTTAGAAGAATGTAAGCTACCTGTCCTGCCACCACAGTGTAGGCCACAAACCTTCCTAATGTAAAACAACTGGTCTGAAGCCCAAGTGCTTAAACTAAAAGGCTTAGAATGAGTTACACCAAGCAGTAATAAATACAACTGAGTACTTTTAAGATGACGCAAAAGCAAAATAAAGTAGGAAGAAACACAAATACAGTAAAAGCAGATACATTTTTTTTTTGAGTGAGCAAATGAGATGGGCCCATGAGGAGTATCCAAGTGCAAATTTACAAGAGGGGCAGGCAGTTTCAAAGCCACCAAGATTAACACCAAAACAAAAACAGGGAGGTTGGGTGGGGACCTATTGAAAAAACAGAGTCACAACTTCCAGCTAGATATTGCTCAATGCAACACAAACAAATTAATTTAAATTGTGTATTATTTGAAAAAAGTGCAGATAAAAATTTACTTAACTTCTCTTATGTGTTCAGTTGATTGCATGCAGGTCTTAGCTGGCCAAAGCTCACAGTTTAAACATAAAATAATTCACTGCACCACTTGTATAAGACAGAAACTGAATAATAATGAAGTAAACTACCCCCACTTATCACTGGCTATGCAGGTTTTTTAACAAGCCTTAACTGAAAAAACAGAGTCACAACTTCCAGCTAGATATTGCTCAATGCAACACAAATTCATTTAAATTGTGTATTATTTGAAAAAAGTGCAGATAAAAATTTACTTAATTTACTTTACACTGTACCACACAGTGCATAAATGAGAAAGAGAGAGATTTCTGCAGCCTCTAAAAAATGCATCTACCATTCAAGCCATCTCAAATGCCATTTGCAGATTTCTCTCTAAGAAAGGATCACTACTGCAAGACCATTGAAAAAGGTAGCTGGGTACCTGTGGAACAATGTGCTTACTTTCTTCTTCTACTTGCAGTCTTCAAAGTTTTAAACTACTGTACAAGTTCTTATGAAGATCACTCCAAAAAAGATGCTCTTTCCCTATGTCTTGCAATTTTTTTCTTTGCAATACATTTATTGAAAGGCACCGTCCTTAATTTCAAGATTCAGTTTTGATGAACAAGCCATAGGTTACTTATGCCCATTCACATAAATGTACTACCTACACCCATTCACATACAAGTATAAAAGACATCTTATTAAAAACAAAAATAATATGTCTTGCAATTTTTGATTCTTCAGATTAAATGTATTACGTTTGTCTTTGAATATTCAGTTATAAATTTTCTTTACTTTCTACTCCTGCAAACTGTTTGGTTATTTTGAGTTTTTTTCATGGTGACTGCTGTCCTTTCTCTTTTTTTCCTTCATTTGCATCCATACCTGTCTTTATCAGCTGTGTTTTTATGCAGTTAAAGTTTCTAATCCCCATAGGTGTGCAAATTTGTACATAGTTGTTGCATAGTTTATAATGTAATTGATAAAATGGTTAGCAATTAGATGTTTATCAATTTATAGGGAGTAGTTTTACCTTAGACTCAGATTAAGGTCAGCATGTTTTAATCTCTTTTTTACTGATTAAGTCTTCTTATATAAATAATGCAGCTATCTAATTGGTCTGACTTGAGTATAATGTATTGTGCATGACTAGTGTAGCATAGATGACTACATATAAATATATGAATTTGTTTTGTTAAAATGCTAATAAACAAATCTACTCAAAAAAGATACTCTTTATCTATTGAGACCTGTGTGTAATCTGTCATCATTAAGGAGGATTTTCAGATCCTACCTAATATATTGACCTCCCTGAATCATTCATTCATTCTGCAACCACACACAGAGTTACTTTGATTTGAATTTCTCATAGGATCCCACACATCTGGCTCTGGGGCCTCCCTGCTACTTCTTGACAAATTGGTGAATGAATTAATAGTGTCCAGCCAGAATGTCTTTGGGGAAACCTCATGCTTTTAAGGCTTGCTTAAAGCATACATGAGGATATAAAGTTTAGTCTCAGAGAAACCTTCCACCACTACTATTTTTAGTCAATGATTACTATTTTATTCTAGATAGCTAATATATTTTGATATTCTGCAGTGTAGAAGTATACTGTGTAAAGTCTCGTGTAGGAAGTTTCTGATGGGCAAAAAGACATTTGTGTTTCTAATTTAGCTTTTTATCCCAGACCTTCACATATAGACATTCCAGACACAACTGCCTTTAGGCAGCAGTGAATCCTGCAGTTGCTGGGGGCCCCTCCCTTTTCACTTTCCTCACGATCACACATCAGGTACATATACAGGTGGCTATCTCATGGGGTTAGTTGTGAGGAGGCATGCTATGTATATGTGTATTAGCAGTCATGTGTAAGAAATCACTGTGGCAATTTGAACCTCTACTTCCAGAGGGCCGCAGTGACTGTCTCTTTTTTTGGGGGGGGGGGGGTAGGGAGGTAGGCAGCATTGCCAGATAGGACCTGTATATCTTCACAGAAATTGTCTTGTTAGTTTATTTTGACCCACTATTTTGTCAGTTTTGTATATTAAGGCTTGTGCACAGCATAGGTCTTCCTTGAAAGAAAAACACATTATTTTTTTTAAGCCACCACTGGATTACGAGGTTGGGAAAATTCTCTAAATGCATCCCACAGCATCTATATCCCTTATGGCTTCTGGGGTCATCTGGCTTATTGAGTTACTTCCTAAATGGTTGTTACTGTGCTGTCTTAGTCAGGAAAGGTTTATTGAAAGGATGCAAAGAAAACTAAAGGTGAACAGCAGCAATGAATTTCTTTCCGTAATCATAACTTCTGTTCAGGCCATCATTGGATGAAAAGGTTATGTAAAAAGAAAAAAAAAACTTTAAAATGCACATCAGAGTTTGTAGAAAGTTATGGTTTCTTTAAAAAGCTGGAACAAGGCAAAATGTGAGAAAAGGAAGAAAAAAGTAATGTGTATGATATGGGGAGCCCAAGATGGGAGAGGGGGGCAGAGGGATGCATATGTGTGTGAGGGGGCTGAAACAGTAGGCAGTGCCTGGGGTGCCATTTCCCCAAAGTCTAGCCCATGTACATAGAGCTGTTGTAATGTATCATTGTTGCAAGTAAATGCCAGTAACTGTGAATGTCCCTTTGTGAGATGGGCCAACATAGTATGCCACACAGGCCTGACAAAATGCATTCTGCTCTTAAAAGGTTGCTTTGGAGGGGTGGCAGTGACAGGGTGATACTTAGATTGAAGTGCCTAGGGGACCCCAACTTGACATTTGCTGGGTGCCCCCTAAACACTAACACCAGCCCTGATTACAGATTATCTTCAATCATTTCTTTACATGATTTAGCCAATATGATTCTGAGAAATTTCAGGGAAGAGAACATACAGACAGTTCTTTTGATTCTTTATCAGAGTTTCCCATGATTCATTTATGGGAATAGTTGTAACTTCTCCCTGTCAGCTGTTAGACCTGGCAAATAGGTGAAGCTATCTAAATTTGTACAACGTACCCAGAAGTTCTGCTGCAGGTCTGAGACCCACAACATGCAATTATTGGCCAACCAGCTTGAAGTGTTTACTATGCCAATGCCATGTGTTTCCAGTCAGTCTCAAGGTGAACTGGCAGGGTATTGGCTTCATGAATGAAGAATGCAGAAGACACTAATCTCATGTCCCAGCATACCTCTCAACTGTACAGATTTCCACAGAATGTCCAGATTTTTGCCTCCTATTTTAGGTGTGTTCCTCCTAAAATCTGTACTTTTCTGGCCAATAGCTGAGGACTTGAAGTCATTAAATAATGACAAACATTTGAGTTTAAGACTCCACATCCTTCAGAAAATGCATGTTAATGTAAAACCATCAACTTTCTAAGTTTTTAAGATCATTATTTAAAATCTCTCCCTATTTGTCCCCCCATCATTTTAAGCTTTGTCCAGATTTTTTGCTCTAAGAGGTTGAGATGTATGTGCTCTAGTGTAACTGAAAAGGCCTTGACTCGGTCCATTTCTATAGTCCTGTCCTAAGGCATCATCTCAAAGTAGTTGAGACATCAAAGAAGAGAAGTCACAAAACCCAAATCTCTCTATGACCCCCCCCCCCCCAAAAAAAAGGAGTCCTGGGCCAAGGAATCAGATGCCTTGTAAAAGTTTTATAAAATAAGTTCCCTCTGTGGTCTACCTATGTTTGCTTAACTGAGATTATTTAGCCAAAGTTTAATTTAATATATATCTCCCATCCATTGCATAATGATATATCGTTGTAGTGGGTGAATTAACTTACAAAAATGTGTCTGACAATCACTTAGCAAAGATTTACACATGGGCTTTTTTAATTGAAGTAAGGATGGTAATTTAAAGGGAGAGAGTCACTTCCTTCTTTTGAAAATATCACAGTAGAGTCTTCTTGTGGGTAGTATGGGGACTTGTCCCTCTTCTGTGACTGATGAAATACACTCATAACAAATGGTGCAAGCTCACTCTTAAACAGGTTATAAAATTAAGGCATAAGCTTGTCTGGATCAAACACTTTGTCTACCACCAGTTTGTTATAACCTCCTTAATCAATCCTGTAATTATGGATTTATTGACCAGCTAAGCTAAAATTACTGAAAAGGTGGAGATTGTTAAGGTCTCTATGATAAACCCAATGGAAAGTCATAAATGTATTTCCTATATAGTTTTGTTTTTTTTTTTTACTTATGTCAGGCTGAATGTAAATACTGTACATAGTTATTAATTTGAGTTTAGAATATAATATATGTAATTAACAGGATATTTGTTTGAAAATAAAAATTGAGTAAAAAATGTATTTCCTATATCATTTTTGTTGTTTTTTCAGAAGAATAGTGAGAAAGGCAATTAAGTTTTGCAGTAAAGCACAGATTGATGAGACGATAGGACATTTATCAAAAAAAAAAGGCAAACTAAGTGTAATTTTATAGTGCCAGATTAAATGTGTATAAATAAATGTGCCTGTCAGTGTCCTTAATGCTTAATGGAGGATGAAAATAGAATAGTGCTATACAATTCAAATTAAAAATAAAACTTATGAAATCATTTTTAATTTAGATCCTTCTTTAAGATAAGGCATCTTGAATGAGTTGTGTATGTCTACACACTCCAAAAACAATATGTAACTACAGCATTCAAAATTGTATGAAAAAAGAAAGAAAACTACTCAGGATTTAAAATACAACATACAAAACAACAAATCCAACATGAAACCATTACTGAGCCTCACAAAAATCCTAAATTTCAAGTGTTCTAGGTGGGGAGCCATAAAAGATTTGATGATAGTCTAACCTACCTGCACCCTGGCAAACATTTCATTGCCATCTTTCAGGTAAAATGTTATTACATATGCTTGCAACCGCTTAGTGTAGGACATCTGGAAAAAGCCTAAAATACTGGGGGGACAAAGGACCAAAAAATAGGGACAGATTAGATTTTAGATATTGTTCTAAACTTAGAAATTTGCCAGAATAACAGGATTTGTGTTATAATGCATTTTCTGAAGGATATGAAGTCTGAAACTCAAATGCATGTAATTATTAATGAGTTCAGGCCACAAGTTTTATGAGGAACAGACCAAAAATATGAGCCAAAAATCTGGACAGTCTGCAAAAATGTGTTCAGTTGAAACATATGTTATATATGCTGTTTTTAAGCTTAGTTACTGTTAATCCATCAGCCTACTTAAGTAGTCTAATCGTATGCCATCTAGTATGTGTGCATCATAGCATATTTCCAACAGTTAATATTTTATTTTATTTTTATTTATTTTATTTTACATTTGTTGACCGGGATAGTCCGACTGTATACATGTCCATTTTCAGCGGAGGCCCAGGGAGAAAAGCTCCAAGGTAAGCAGTTAAGTTTAAGATACAATATTTACAGTGGTTACACACCTAAACAAGTTATAGAAGTTCCAGGGTTAGAGATAATCCTGAGAGTAGGTCAGGATTAACTAACACAGGTAAGCTAAAATACTGTTTTTAATTCATTCAGTTAAGATTACAGGTACAATATTTACAGTGGTTGCATACCTAACTTAGTAATACAAGTTCCAAGGTTAGAGATAATCCGGAGTGTTGGTCAGGATTAAGTGACACAGGTAGGCTAAATTACTGTTTTTCACTCATTCTAAAGGACAGTTAGGTTTGCTACATTGACATAGCCAGTTTAGTGTCAAATGATGTTTGAGTCTAGTCCTAAATTGACTCAGTGTGGTAAGTAAAGTACTATCAGCTGGGAGAGAGTTCCAGGATCTGCCTACAGAGTTGTCAATGAGAGAGTCACCGGCAGAGTTATTAGTTTTGATAGTCTGAACTAGTAGTTTATTAGAAGATCGAAGAGGTCTGGGATTGTTATAGGGGGTGATAATATTTCTATGAATAGGAGTATTGTCCGGATTGTAAAGGATTTTATAGGCAATAATCAGTAGGTTATACTGGATCAAGCTGTGTAATTCTAGCCACCCAAGCTGGTGTAGGTTGATACGATGATGTGTCCTATAAGGCAGCCCAGTGGCAAATCTGGCAATGTGGTTGTACCAGATAAGAGAGTTTGTTAAGGACAGACTTGCTTAGATTAGAGAGTAAAGGGGATGCATACAGAAGAGTTGAAAGTAGGTGAGAGTGAGCTATGGCAAATCTAGCAGGAGGGGTTAAGAAGGTTTTTATGCTATAAAGTGACCTTAGTTTTTTGTTGATGGTCTTTATGAATTGATAAACATGTTGGTCAAATTTAAGATTATTATCTATGATAACACCTAATAGTTTTGTAGAGGAGTCTGGGGAGATTATTGTGCCATTATTAGATTTTATGGTAAAGGAGAATGCAGTAGACCTGTATGTTGGTGAGAAAAGCAACATTTTTGTTTTTTGGGATTTAGGATCAGACGACGACCAGAAAGCCAGTTTTCAATTGTGATGATGGTCTGTGTAGCTGACCATAGCTCTGTTGGAGACGTGGCTGGGAAGATCAGGGTGGAGTCGTCAGCATATTGGAATAACAGTATAAAGGTCGTAAATGAAGATGGAGAACAGAAGGGACCCTAGTATAGAACCCTGGGGTACACCAAGGGTGTTGGAAAGGAGTTTAGAGAGTTTGTTTTGACAAAGGACAGCCTGCTGTCTATCATTCAGAGAAAACTGGAACCATTGAAGGGCTTTAGTATCTAGGCACAATGTTTTCAGGGTGTGGATTAGAAGTTGGTGATCGACCATATCAAATGCCTTGGAGAGATCCAAGAAAAGGGCAGAGGATATGTTATTATTGTTGTGATTAAGGTTTATGGTGTTGGAAAAGGCTAGTAGGGCTGAAGTAGTGCTGTGGTGGTGGGAGTCTACTATGAGGTTATTCTGAATTATGTGGTGCATTGCCAGCACTACCAGGCTACAACTCATACCACACGTTTCGGCCACAGAACATGGACCAAAACACAAAAAGAGGGGGTGCATCCATATTCATCAAGGATATCTACACCTCCAGTTTAGTGGTGCAGCATGACACCTCTGAGATCATCCATGTGCAACTAACATCAGGCAAATCTGCAATGCAAATTGTGGCCTGCTACAGATCACCCTCCATGACCCAGGATCACCACTCCACCTTTCTGGAGACACTGGAAAACATGAAGGTCCTACCAAACACCCTGATATTGGGCAATTCCAATTACCCTACCATTAACTGGGAAAACTACTCAAGTACAAACTCCCAGGCCCAGCGTTTCCTGGAATTCATCCACTCAAATGACCTGGATCAGCTGGTAAACCCCCTACCAGAGGTGAAAACATATTGGACCTGGTCATCACAAACATGGGTGACAGGAGTTCCACACTGGAGGTCAACCCGTCACTGGTTAGATCAGACCATAACCTAATCACTCTGGATGTCCACACCCCATCACCACCCCCAACTAAGGAAACCACAGTAAAAAACTTTTCTAAAGCAAACTTCACTAAGACAGAGGTGGTAAGTTTCACAGCCCCCACACTAAAGGATAACATTGCCCAAGATGCAGAAACCTTTACAAATGCACTCTATGAGCACCTACAAGGATGCATGGATTGTGCCATCCCTAGCAAAACCAAGACTCACTCCTCTAAGAGAAGGAAACCAGTCTGATGGACCCCTGCCATAAACAGGCTATACAATAGAAGGAGGAAACTCGTAGATATGCACTGAACTATTGCAAAATAGCACAAAATATACTGAACCTACTGATATTGCCAACATCCTGGCAGATAGATTAAGTGCAAACTTCACCCCCCTTTCACCCCCAAAAAGGCCCACAACAATACTGGAAAAGTGTAGTGTCTCAGAAATCACAGATGCACAGGTGAAAATAGCCCTTTCAAAAGCCAAAAACACAGCGTCAATGGGGCCATATGGTGTCCCAGGCTGCATCTTGCACGAACTATTGAACAAACTAACCCCCCCCCCCCACCTAAGCACGCTGTTCAACCTCAGCCTCTCCACAGGCTACGTGCCCATAGAATGGTGTACAGCAACGTTATTCCACTCCACAAAGGAGGAGCCACAACTGACCCTGGTAACTATTGCCCCATAAGCCTGACTAGCCTGGTCTGAAAGGCTATGGAGCGCATTATCATAGAACTCATTAACAAAGACATTGGGAACCTCCAAACGCTTGACCCCACCCAGTTCAGCTTAGTTAAGGGCAGATCATGCCTACTAAACCTGGTTGACTTCTTTGAGACAATCACCAAGGCCATAGACAAGGGAAAGGTTGTTCACACAGCCTACCTTGACCTCGTCAAGGCTTTCAACACCATTCCCCACTAAGGTATTATAGAAAAACCTGAACATAAACCCCTATGTCACAAGATGGGTTGCCAATTGGATTACAGACAGAACTCACATGGTAAGAATAGTGGGCTCCATGTCTGACTCTAAACAAGTGACAAGTGGTGTCCCGCAAGGCTTGGTCCTGGGACCCTTACTGTTACTTCTCAGAAGTACAGGCAAACACAGGTGGACTATGGCTAACCAAGTTCACCAATGACTGCAAACTGGGAGCCATAATTGACTCTCTGGCTGACATGAACATCCTCCAAAAGGGCCTTACTGAGACGGACACCTGGTGTCAAAGTCATGGCCTCAAGCTAAATGCCAAAAAATGCATAGTCATCCCATTTGGGAAAAACAAAGCACCCACGAATTACCACATAGGTGGCAGCCCCCTTAATACAGAAGAGGTAATAAGAGATCTGGGGACCCAGATAGATAGTAATCTTTCCTTTGACAACCATATTGCCAAAGTAGTAAGGAAATCCTTCTATGTGACCCATCTAATTCGCATCTAGAAATAAAAAGGTTATAGTGCCCCTCTACTCGTCAATCATCAGACCCATCATAGAGTACAATGCCCCATTTGGGATGTACCTCACAAGACACTTCCAACAGCTGGAGAGACCACAAAAGTTCCTCACCAAGAGGATTACTGGCCTCAAACATATGTCCTATGCAGCCCAACTGAAAAAACTCTAGCTGTACTCAGTGACATATCGCTTACTCAGAGGTGATCTCTGCTTGACTTACAAAGCCATGTCCAACTCAGAATTGATGGACCTCCTAAAGAAATCCAAGTCACTGCAAGCCACATGCTCTAGTGAGCTAAATCTCACCACAACAATAAAAAGAACATGCTGGAGGGGTAGATTCCTGTCACAGAGACTCCTCATGCTTTGGAACAAAATTCCAAACTACATTAGGCAGACCCCTCACTAACACTCTTCAAGAGAAACCTTGACGAGTGGATGGGTAACAGAAAATACACCCCTGGGATCACTTCATTGGCTCTGCCTGACAAAGGATCAGTTAATTAATCAACGGGGTGGCGAAAGCCGACACACTCTGGATAGGCTTATAAATGCCCTTGGGCAGATATCCTAGTACCTACCTATGAACCTATGAACCTATCAGTTGTCTAGGGATACATTTTTCCATAATTTTTGCAAGTGGGGATAATATAGCTATTGGCCTACAATTGGATAGCTCAGTAGAGCCTCCTTCATTGTAAAGTGGGATTACATAGGATATTTTCCAGATGGTGGGGATTTTGGCTTCTGCTATAGTTTGATTAGTATTGAGATGGGGTAAGCAATGGCATCAGCTGCTTTTTGTAGATACACAGCAGGGTGTTGATCAGAGTGTAGTTGGTTTTAGTTTTTTGATCAAGGTATGGATAAGTGAAGTGTCAGCTGGTTGGAATCTAAATGTAAGTAGGTTTCTAGGGGTGATACCCTCAGGGCCAGGGGAGCTGGGAGGTAGTTGGCTAGCTAGGGCTTGAATTGTCTCAGTAAAGAATCGGTTAAAACTGTTGGAGACTTCCTCAGAAGGTTTATCAATGGTGGCTGCACAGACTGGGGTGGAAGTTTGTCCAGGATGTAATAGTTTATTTAAATCTGCCCAGAACGTCTGAGGGTTATTTTGATTTATTTACTGTAGATTATAGTAGTAGTCTTTTTTGTCTTGTAAAATGGATTTTTTAGTATTGTTCCTTGATTGCCTATATTTAATGTGATCTTGGGGGTCTTTAGTAGTACGCCATAATGCCCATGCCTTGTTTCTAAGGGTGATTTTTAGTTTGGACTCTGGAAAGCCATGGTGCAGTTCTTACCTTAGTTCTTATTGAATGAATGGGTGCATGAGAATCAAGGATTTCTAGGAATTTGTTGTTAAAGTATGTGACTGCTTCATCTAAGGGGAGGTGTCTTAGAATTGACCATTTACGTGAGTTTAGCTCTTGCTGGAATTTGGCGGTGTTAACATATTTTTTGTTTCTAACCATTCTGAGTAAGGGTTGCTGGGGGTTGATGGCTTTGTGCTTAATAATATAGGTGAGAAGGTGATCACTTAGGTCATCAGGGAGGGTCCCAGAGGTGTACAATTGGGGGTGACTATTTATAAGTACCCAGTCAAATATGCTTTCTTTTTGGTTAGCTTTACTTATCCTGGTAGAGGTTGTTATGATTTGTAAAAATACATGCAGGTTAACATGGGTGGTTGGGGAATCTGAGGAACAGGTGTTCTAGTCTATGTCAAGGTCTCCAGGTAGTAGGGTTTCTTGGGGGTAGTGACATGTTAGCCAGTGAAGGGTATCTTCAAGTGTACCTATATTATTGCCTGGGGGAATGTACATACAGATGATATTGATACATTTATTTTTATTAAGTTGCAATTTGGTGGCAAGAGTCTCTGAGTTGTTAATCTGAAGTGGTTGTATAGCTTCAATGGTGACGTTCAATGCAGATTTATAGAGAACAGCTACCCTACCCCCCTTCCTGGAAGCACGATCCAGCCTGTGTATGTTATACCCAGGTGGTAACACTTTGTTGTCTGTAGTGCTAGGTTTTAACCAGGTTTCAGATAAAGAAAGAATCTCAGGGGAGTGGACAGCTAGGAGTGCATGGAGTTCATGTACCTTGTTGTTAATTCTTCTAATGTTAAGGTGACAGGCCAGGAGAGAGTTAGTTGGCCTATTAACTGTAGGTTTGTAACTTGGTTTAACCAAAGTGGATCGGCCATGGTTGGGGTGGATATCACCACCAAGTGTAAGGTTAGGTTTAAACCTAGTGATGAATTTCAGGAATTTATTTATAAGTTTATGATAGTGTTTAGATCTAGAACTAATGTGTCTGTGATTGGTATGTTGATAGAGTGAGCAGCGTGTGGAGCTGGACACAGTACTGTATGATTGGTGAAAGGTGGAAGGACTTACAACTGGGGTGATAGTATGGCCTTTCGGGTACTGATATCCAGTGAGAAATTGTTTTTTATACAAGGTAAGGAAATATGGGGCTAGCAAAATGGGATACTAAAGAGGAGTATATCATTATTTGTGATGGAGTGTGTTATTTAAGGAACTGTACTGCTTGGATGATACAACACCAGATGATAGAATGGTAGATTTAGAGGGTTTTAAGGTTAGAAACAGCAGTTATAATAACATTTTAGGGTTTTAAGGTTAGAAACACTGTTATAGAGGGCAGGGGGTAAACTACTTTTTACTTAGAATTGTGAGTAAACCAAATTGTTATGGGGGACAGACTATGGTAATTTAGACCCAGGTCAGCAATTTACAATTAAAATGAAGTACAGTTTTAACTATTAACTTTAGCAGTTTGTAGCGTTCTGACTTCAGTTAAATGCTTTCAGGCAGAATTTCTGCAGGGTAGCATACTTCAGGTAGGAGACCCCTTTTAGGTTAGTTATTTGTGGGGGACTACCTAAAAATAAAAGTAAAGTAAGATAAGTATCTAGCTTAGGAGGCATGCAATACATTTGTACAGTCCCAGGGAGTAGGAATTACCAGGTTTGTCAGTTACCTAGGGGAGAGTTCTGCTGTGCGGACAAAAGAATAACATTTGTACTTTCAGCACATGTTGCAAAAATGTCATTTCCATTAGTTAATTTCCTTTCTAGCAAACAATCTATTCACCAAGCAGCAACCATTTACTTTAATAAGCCTGAACCACAAAACTTAGAATGAGTTCTTTAACAGTAGTCATTTTTTTCACTTATGTATATGTACTGGTAAGATGAATGTACAGAAAACTGAATAAGAATATTTTGTAATATTACAGAATGAATAAGTTACACGACTGGCAAAAGAGATGCTTTTAGATTTCAGAAATTACTCTTGTCAAAAAAACTAGGAAACTACTTAGTATTTGCATACATTCTTCTATATCTCACTACAAAATCATATTTTAGTACAAAGACAATGAAACAGAAATCTTGTGAATGCAACAAGTTATTAATAAACAATGAGGTGATCTCACAGGTGCAGCACTTATCAAAAACACTTACAGAATAATATTCTCTTAAATTCACAAAAAGGAAAGCTATATGTGTGACATAAAATCTAGCGGAATAGTTCTTGCATAACTGCTAACAGAGAACTTGTGCCTCAAGTAAATTTAAAAGCTCAAGTCCATTTTGTGCAGCCATGCGATGTACCCAGGGGGTTTGTTTTATTTTATCTATTTTATTTTATTTGACATTTGTTAACCGGGTTAGTCTGACTGGGTAAGATGCCCTTTTTCAGCAGAGACCTGAGGAGAAAAGCTCCAATTACATAATAATCAATACATTGATTAATACAAAAAATTAAAGTAGGAGAACAATTGGTCTTTATACAAAGAAAGTAAAAAGTACATAAAAAACAAGGAAAAGAACACATAAGTTATATTATTCATAAACATGATTAAGGCAAACGTAACGTTATTGAGCATGTCAAATAAAATACTAGGATCTGGACATGACCCTGATCTATAGTGGAAGCCTGTAATCCTGTAATGATACCAGTTCACAGGGGTGGGAAGGGGTGGGGTGGGCGGTCACATCAGACCAAAACAATTTTAGACCAATCAACCTAAGCAGCATCTTTGAAGAAAATTGGGACTATATTGTATGTTACCATGGATAATTGCAACTCATATCCATGAATCGCAATAGTTTTCAGCAGCATACTAGTGATGGATCACACGATGCTTGTGCACCTCAGCGCACTTTGTCTCTGAATCCTAGGGCCTGGGACATTGGCAAACTACTATTTAAATTTTGACCAGTGAATTTCTGACAGATTCAATAAAGCATAACCTGCCCCCCATCTAATGCTAAAGGGTATGTCTAGACACCTGACAGAAATCATTGTACTCCTTTATAATTACCTGGACCCACCCACAATCAAATATGCTACATCTTGCAGCCTTTGAACAAGCCAGGTGAAAAAAAAACTTGGAGAGTTACAAAGGTTTATAATTATAAAAACAATAGTGTAGAAAATATTCAAAAAGCCTGCAGGAAAGAGCTTAGGTCCATAGCGTTGCTGTCTAGAAGCTTATCTGCATCACTTTCATAATGATAAGGATAAACTACCTCTTTCTATATAGAGCACACACAATCAGCTTATCAAACACCTGATCCAAGAAAACCTTCTGACCTCTACTCAGCATGGCTTTTAGGCCTAACCACAGGACCACTATAGTCCTTTTATTTTTCACTCACACAGTTGCAGAGGCTAGAGACAAAAAGCAACTGGTTTCATGTCTATTCCTTGAACTCTCAAAAGCTTTTGATACTGTATCTTACTCTAAGCTTTTAACTAAACTTGCTGACCTAAACCTCTCCACTTCTACTATTCTCTGGTTCTCCAGTTACCTCACCAACAGATTGTAGTCAGTCAGATGGCATACATCCTACTCCCCTTTCTTACCTATCCAGACAGGTGTTCCCCAAGCTCCTGTATTCCATAATTGACAACCAATTAAAATTTGACCTTCATATTCAACAATGCATCAAAAAGACACATCAAAAACTAGGACTTCTCTATAGAAATAAAAAATTCATAACTCCTGAATCAAAACCCTCTCTGGCACAGGCTCACCTCCTACCCTGTCTTCTCTATGCCTCTCCAATACATACACAATTACAATCCACCTTAATCACTATGCTAGAACGAACATATAACAAAATAGCTAGATTTGCCGGTAACCAGCCTTACAAGTCTTACACTGTCTTGCTCAAAAAATACTTCAATGGTTGGAATTCCCCCAACTACTACTTATATCCCATTCACAAATTACCTACTCCTTACTTATGAAACATTCAGCCTGTCCTTCAATCTCCTGTTTAGTATCCTTCTACACTTCCACTCATACTCTCCAGAGTTCTGACCCTCACCTTCTTGACATATACAAACCCAATAAAAATATAGGTAAACTACTCTACAAAAGCACTGTGTCCCAAGCCCAGAACCATCTCCTTTCAAATATTCATAATATCATACACAATAATTGCTTCAAAGATGAACTGAAAAGCTTTCTAACAAATTCAAGCTCCTGCCCTTGCCGTGACCCAACCTAACCCCCCCCCCCCGCCTCTTTCTCTAACACTTCCTTTCTACTTTTATGCTCTGTCTTAGGTATATAGAGTGAAATAATTCTGTACACCTAGGGGAAATCACCAGCTTACTATATACTTGTCAACAGCCACACTTTCAGCCTTATTACCTATTATACTCAATCTCTGTAAAAAGTGATTTGCTAACACTATCAGTTTTTCACTAGACTCAGATACTCTAACTTCTGCTACTAATGTTTGTTATCTTCCACTTTACCTTGTATAAAAATATCATTCAACTGAAAAATTCATCTGAGCAGTCTGAGTATATTGAAACTGTATAATATGATTTGTATAATTTAGAATATATGTTATTTTTGCCTGACTGGAACTTTTCTCCTCAACTGTTAAATTAATCTGCATAGTTATTGTGTATATATAACTGTATAATATGATTTGTACAACTTTTGAATGCATGTTAAATTTGCCTTATTGGAGCTTTTCTCCTTGGGTCTCCACTGAAAATGGATCACTGGCTCAGCTGGACTAACCCAGTTAACAAATAACAAACAAAAAATAAAATAAAACAGATCATTTGCATTAATGCCAGGTGTGAATTTACGTTACTTATATTGTCACTGAGATTTACTTTAAATGTTCTCAAGAAGTTATTCTGCTTCATGTGCAGAACTAGTCTAGTCTATAGGCAGGAGATGCTCTGTGTAAGAAACCTGTCATGGGTTTATGTCCACGATGTGGGTATTCATTGAGTTGCATGATCTGTGAATGTTTATTTGGTCAAAAAGTAAGCAGATGTTCACAGCAAGAAATGCCAGGCAAAGATCGCTTCTCAGAATCCTGTAAGAGATTGTTTACAGGATTGAGAGATTTTAACCAGTCAATGTAAGGTTGCTTAAACCACTCATTTTTTTAAGTTGGGTATTGGCTTAATGGTTAGAGTGGACATCACAGGCACAAGGAACGGGGTATCATTCTGAATTAACCAGAGCAGATGTTTGATGTCCTTTGCCAGAAGTCTAGAGTGTTCCTGCTTGAATCCAAGCCATCCAATGCTAAGAACAAGAAAGTAAGCTTATTCTGAGTTTATTCTGAACTTTGTTATCTATATTTTACTGTTCTACCACATTAATTTGTGCCTTTATGTCTGTTTTTACTGTTTGTGCCTGCATATAATGTGCACTTGTTTTGCACTGAAATATTGCTTAGGTAACATAGGCTAGATCCAGACTTGCTGAATCTAGCCTGTTTGTCATACACTTGAACTCAAATCCAGCCATCTTACATTAAGAAGAGCCCATATGCAGCCTTGTAGCAGAACAGCGTGGCTATAGCCTTGTCTCAGTTGTGGATTTCTGGAGGAAGGATCATTGTGTGTTTTCCTATTGGCAGACTAGTTAAAAACTATTAATTTCACCTGTATATAAGTCCTGCATTTGTAGAGTTTTGGCTCAATTAACCAAAGCTGCTCTGTATTTGGCATCCTTTGTTAGAGGTCCAGAGTGTTTCTGCTTGAATACAAGCCACCCAAAGCTAAAAACAAGAAATTAAGCTTATTTTGATTTTGATCTGCATTTTTCATCTGTATTTTTCTGTTCTACTGCAATAATACTGTTTGTGCCTGCTTATTACCTGCACTTGTTTTTCACTGTAATATTGCTTAGTTAGCATAGACTAAATTTTATTTTGTTTATTTATTTTACATTTGTTAACTGGGTTTGTCCAAATGTGTTAAGTAGCCCTTTTTCAGTGGAGGGCTGGGGAGAAAAACTCCACATATTCTACAGATTATCATTTAAAAATAAGTAAACAATCAACAACTGGTTTACAGAAAATATTCAAAGCAATTTATACATGAAAAACAGGGATTTACTACAGTAAACTAATCATTATGTCTGTCAGATTTAGAATCCTACATCATTCAGAAGGACTAACAATAGTTTTGGCACCAGACGTAAAATCTTACATTATGCAGATAAGAATGTATGCAATGTGCTTAGTATAGAGAAGTTAATGTGAGACAAGGTCTAGAAAGTTCTAGAAAGTTACATAAGTTGGGAGCAGATAAAGGTGAGCAGTTAGGGCTGATAAGCTGTTTAAGGGGGGTGGGTACAGAGTAGTGTCCATTGGCTTAACAGGTATTTGTTAGTGGCTAGCTTGAATTGACTAAGTTGCTTGAGTTATCTGATCTCTAGTGGGAGTTTGTTCCAGGCCTTGGAAGGATTATAGCTATAGAGAATACATCTTTTCTTAGTTTTAGGTTTGTGGATTTGTACCAGATCTAGGTTGGAGCTCTGGAGGGATTTAGCAGGTGAATAGTTGGAGATGACAGATGATAGGGTAGGACAGTAAGAAGGCTGATAAAGGATAGAGTGGATGATCTAGAGTTGAGGGAGAAGAAGTTGGTGAGGTAGTTCAAGACAGTTAAGGTGTTTGAGTGAGAGACAGTGATGTGACTTGTAAGTTTGATGGGCTGCAAATTTGGCTATCTTGTTGTAGGTAGATTCAGGTTTGGCAAGGAGTGTGGAGTTAAGGCAAGTAAGAATTTGAGAGCCATATAGCAGACTAGGTAGGAGGTAGGCATAAGAGAGAGTTACTTTAGCTTCACTAGTGAGAAACTTTTTGTTGCGGCAGAGGAGCCCTAGTTTCTGATAAGTTTTCTTGATACAGTTGTTAATGTGTAGATCGAATTTAAGTTGGTCATAAATGATGACACCAAGGAGTTTAGTGCTAGTTTCCACCTTGAAGTTCATAGGTTCATAGGTTCATAGGTTTATACTAGGCTATCTGCCCTAAGGCATTTATAAGCCTAGCCCAAATTATTGTGGCTTACGCCACCCCTTATATGAAAAAATACTGTGCCCATTAGTTTGTTGTGCCTCTGTCCAGCAGTGACCCAGAGATGATTCCCGGGGTAAACCTACGATCTCCCATCCACAGGTCTAGATTTCTCTTGAACAGAGTCAGCGAGGTGCTCTGCCTCACATGGACCGGGATTTTATTCCACAGCATAGGGAGTCTCTGAGTGATAAATCTATCCCTCCAGCATGTCCTATTTATATCCGTGCTAAGGTTTAAGTCGCTTGCTCTAGTGGTTTTGGTGGATTTGGATTTTTGAGGTGGAGCATGTCCATTAATTCCGGGTTGGACATGGCCTTGTATGTCAGGCACATGTCACCTCTGAGCAGACGGTATGCGACTGAATAGAGCTGGAGTTTCTTCAATCTGGCAGCATATGACAGATTTTGGAGTCCCTTTATCCTTTTGGTGAGGAACTTTGGGGCCTCTCCAATTGCTGCAGATGTCGGGTGAGATACATCCCGAATGGGGCATTGTACTCGATCATTGGTCTGATAAGTGAAGAGTACAGGGGAACAATGACCTCACTAGATCTGGATGTGAATCCCTTCATGATCAGGTGGGCAATGTAGAAGGTCTTTCTAACCACTTTAGCAATGTGAGTGTCAAAAGAAAGGCCACTGTCAACCTGGGTCCCCAGGTCCCTGATAACCTCTTCTGTGCTTAGTGGATTGCCACCTATATGGTAGCTTGGGGTTACCTTGTTTTTCCCGAAGGGTATGACTATACATTTTTTGGCGTTTAACTTCAGGCCATGGCTCTGGCACCAGCTATCTGTTTCCGTGAGTCCCTTCTGAAGGATATCAGTGTCCGATGCACTTTCCACTATGGCGCCCAGTTTGCAGTCATCTGCAAACTTTGTCAGCCAAAGTCCTCCCATGTTGGCCTGTACTTCTGAGAAGTAGATGCCAAACAATAGGGGGCCAAGGACCGAGCCCTGTGGGACACCACTTGTGACCGGCTTGGAGTCTGACACAGCGCCAGCAACTCTAATCCTGTGGGTTCTGTATTGAGGGACAGGATTGTGAAAGTGTATTTAACGTGGTTGTAGTTTTTAGGAAGAAAAAGCAGTAGCTTAGTTTTTTTGGGTTAAGGATAAGCTGGTTATCAGAGAGCCAGTTTTCTACTGAGTTAAAGGAAGTCTGTGTTGTAGAGATGAGTTCAAAGGGAAAGTCAACAATAGTGATGACAGCAGAGTCATCAGCGTATTGGTCCAGTGATGACTGAGGACAGGAAGAATGGTGAAGATGTTGAAAAGTAGTGGACCAAGGATGGAACCCTGAGGGATACACATTTTTAACTGGGAGAGGAGGGGAGTGTACCGATTGCCACTTCACTGCTTGACATCTGTCTGTGAGGTAGCTGGAAAACCATGCAACAGTAGCAGGGGAGAAGTTAAGGTTGGTTAGTTTGTGCAGTAGGAGAGGGTGAGAGATGGTGTTGAAAGCTTTAGAGAGATCTACGAATAGGCAGGAGACATGTTTGCTGTTATCTCTGGCAAGGGATGTAGTATTAAGGAATGATAGTAGGGCAGTAGTAGTACTACTTTGGTAGACTTTGGTCTAAAGCCATGTTGAGTAGGTGTGAGCAGATTTTCAGAGAGGAGGTAGTGCATAACTTGTTTATATATGCATTTTTCTAGAACTTTAGAGAGAGGAGAGAGGATGGCAACTGGTCTAAAAATTAGTGATGTCTGAGGATTTACCTCCTTTAAGTATTGGTAGTGTAAAAAACTGTTTCCATATGGAAGGGACTTTGGACTTTGAAATGGGGTGGTTGATTAAGATAGATATAGGGAGAGCAAGAGAGTCGGCAGCTAACTGAAGGGAAAGGGAAGGAATGTTGTCGGTAGAAGCCGAGCAAGGTTTGAGTTTAGAGAGTAGGGATTTGATGTGGTTAGTGGGTACATGTTTGAGGGAAAAAGAGAGTATGGTGAGATTTGATAAAGAGTGGTTTGAAATATTATTAAAGGTAAACGAGTTGGCACTGGGGTGAAATAGTTTGGATATAGAGTCAATGAAATATGTGTTAAAGGTGTAGGCAGTATCTTTGCCAGTCTTATCAGGACAAGGACTGGGGGCACAGGGACCACCAGGATGTAGTATGTAGTTTAATGAGTTCCAAATTTATGGGGGGTTAGATTTCAAGGCTGAGGGTGGATTATAGTAGAAGTCTCTTTTATCTTTATTAATACACTTTTTGGTCTGATTTCTAAGTTCTTTGTATTTTAGCAAGTCTGCAGGGAGCTTTGTTTTGGTCCATGTTTTCCATGCTCTGTCTCTATTTTTCATTAGGATGCAGGTGGAATTTGATAGCCATGGAGATATGTTAGATTTAATATGAACTGTGCAAAGTGTGGCAAGTGAGTCAAGAATACTGAGAAAAGTGGAGTTGAAAGGCAGGACAGCATTGCCAAGGGGGAGATGGGTAAGGAAATTCCAGTTAACTTTAGAGAGAAGAGATTTAAAGGTGTCTGGGTGGAAGTTAGTAAGCTTGTGGCATGTGATACATCTATGCTGTTTAGTAAAGTGAGGGATATAGCTAAGTACTTTTATTGAGGAGTGATCACTTTGTGTGTTGGGAAGGGTTTCAGGATTGTGATATTTAGGGAGATGAGAGACTAGAATCCAAACTATAAGGGTGCTGTGTGTATGAGAGTTGTTGGTATGGGTGACACCAGTGATACGTTGACTAAAGCCATACAAGTTAATGTGTAAGGAAGATTTTGCGGTACAGAGAGTTAACCTATTAATATTGACATCACCAAGAATAATGGTTTCATTAGGAATATGTTGAGAGAAGTATGTGAGTATGTTTTCCAGCAGGGGTAAGTTATCCCACTGGGAG
Organism: Protopterus annectens; assembly: GCF_019279795.1. NCBI lineage: Eukaryota > Metazoa > Chordata > Ceratodontiformes > Protopteridae > Protopterus > Protopterus annectens. The sequence continues at coordinate 1,064,229,441 of NC_056748.1, read as the reverse complement.
AATGTAGATTGCTACTATTGTGATGGTGATACGGGTGTTAAGGACAAGGTTGGCTGTCAGTATTTCAGTAGGGAAAAAGGATGGGATAGTTTTATTAGGAGTTGTCAGAGTAAGGTGGTTAAATAAAACAATGGCAACTCCACCACTCTTTTTCTTTTGGTGGTCAAGGCACAGTGCGCTATGGCATGGAGGAAGAAAGTCTTTCTCATGGTGTTGGGGTTTTAGCTAAGTTTTTGTTTGGGTGATTACATCAGGGGTGTGGCTTGAGATCCAAGCATAAAGTTCATTAACCTTGTTTAATATACTTCTAGTGTTTATTGAGTAAAAGGAGATTTGTGTGTTTGTAGGGGCAAAAGTGTATAGGTTAGTGGGGGGTACAGTTATAGGTGGAGTTGTGTTGAGTGGGACCTGAATTGGGAAGAATATCTCCTGCAAGTAGAAGAACATTAGGGTAGTAGTGGCAGTTATATTTGTATAAGTTAAAGATAAAATATTTTGTTTTATTTTTAGGGAATGTGGTGCAAGTGGGGGGAATTTTGATTTTAGGAAGAGGAGTTTCAGCAGAAAAGATAGAAGCGAAAATAACAAATGAATGATAAGGAGATGAGGTATCGCTAGTATGAGGTATTGTAGGAACTTTGAGAATCGGAGATAACTGGATCTTAAGTGAGGTGAGAGTGTGAGAGAGGAGTAATGGGGGTAGTACACGAAAAAGGGTGATAGAGAAAGGTATGATTGGTTAGAGTAACGAATGGTGATTGGGGAGTTAGTAGTAGATTTATTTTGCAGGTAGGTATGTGAGAGTGTGTTGCTTAGGTGATGTTTGAGTGGGGGGGGTAGGAATAATGTGGATAGTGGAAGGAGAAGTAATAGTTTGCAAGTGCAGTATGGGAGAGGGGAGGGGTTAGTTATGGTTTGTGTGGAGAACAGGAAGGGGAAGTAGGGTGCAGAGTGGGTGTTAACAATGGTTAGGTATAAAGGAAATGATATGGGGGTGGATTGGAATTGGTGTGGAAGGGAAGAAAAGTGAGCCCAAGCGTAGCGAGGGTGAATGGAGCAGGGCTACACCTGAGGCATGGGAAAGCTCAAAAAACAATCAGTAGCTGTTTGTCTATTAGCAAAAGTTGCTAGCAAGCTCTTTAAGGATGAGTACAGGTAAGGAAATTGGGACTGAACTAGAGTTATATTTTGGAATAGTTTTAATGTTAGACTCTGGAGCTCACCTGTTTGCATACAAAGTGAATAAGGATCTTATATAATTAGTACAGTATGTTGCTACGTAGTGGCCAACTTGATTAAAGCTCTCCAAGTTGGAACCTGAATGGCACAGCATATGATGTGCAAAGTTGATATTTCCCAGGGATGATTTGAGATTTTGCTGAAACTTTGCTTCAAAACCGAAGGTGAGGGGAGGCGTGATCCCAAGGCTTGTGGATGGCCCGAGCAAACTGCAAAGAGAAAAAATAGACAGTGTGGGCAGAAAGTGAATAGGACAGTTTTAGGAGAAATGGAGACAAACTGGGAGAGAGTAGAAGATATCAGTCAGAGAGTGATGGAAGGATTATCAGAAGACAGAGAGTGGGTACAAGAAATGTTACAGTAAGTAGGTACAGAGATAAATGTCCACGGAAGAGTAAAGAATCACAAAGGATAAGAAACAGTGTCTCGGCAGATCATAACAGACAAATTTAACAATGTACTAAGTCTAATAGGTTAAAGTAGTGCCAAAGGTAGGTAAGATACTAGCTAGAATGTGTAACAAATGCTGTGTTTCTGCTTTTCAATACCTAATAAACAAACAACTGTATGTTTCTCCTTACAAATACCAAGTATGTTTTGGCTTACAAAACCAGTTAGAACTGTAGTTTGGTGAGATGCAGGTCAGACTTGCTGAATCTAGCCTGTTTTTCATACACTTGAACTCAAATCCAGTCATCTTACATTAAGAGCCCTTCTGGAGAGGGTGTGGGAAGGATACTGACAGGATAGCAACAGAGTTCACCTGCTCTGCTATTTTATATATTTCTGTGAGGAATTCTTTTTCTATCTTGTCATCCTTATTCAACTAGAAATATATAAACAAAAGTGCCCTCTAAGAACAGAATCAAAATATTTATTTCACACTTTTCCTGTCAAATTCTCTACCTGAAGATACCTCCAGATACAGCCTGAAAATGAATCATATGAATGCAAACTCACAGTATTTATGTTTCAGGAAAGAACTTCAGTCCGTTCTCTTTAATGCTCAGGATTTATCTTTAAAATGGACAAAATGGACACTAAACTTGATAATTTCAAAGAGAATTGTACCAAACAAATGGACCAAATTCATGAAGCACTACAAGAGCTGACAGCCTAAATATCTGGTATTGATGACTTACTGAATTATATGGAAGGGAGTCTAAATGAAGAGCAGAATTTTTATTGAAGCAGACTACTTCTCTCCTGAACAAGAGTGATTATCTTAAAATATTTCCTGCAGAAACAACATCAGGATTTTTGGTTTACCAGAGAAAACAGAACCAAATAATATTTTAAACTTTTTGTCATCTTGGCTACCTAAAATACTGGACTTACCTGAATCATTGTCATTTGGTATTGAGACAGCAATCTTTGGCTTCAACTTCTCCCTCAAAAAGCAGTTCTTCTTCAGGATCTACTACTGCAATTTTTTTCTTCACAGGACAAAGAATTAGTTCTAAAGACAGCTTGGCCAAAGTCCCCCATTAAACTTGAAGAAGGAATTATCTGGTTTGACAATAACTATTCCTCTTTGATTATATCTAAAAGTAAGTGCTTTCTTCCATTAATAAGAGAACTGAAGAGAAAACAAATAAAAGTTCATCTTTTGTTTCTGGACAGATTGAAAATCTTTCTTCCAGATGAAACTAAAACATTTGAAGAATTAGATTCTGCTCTAGCATACCTGAGGAGTAACAACATTGTAGAACAAACAGTGGATAGGAATTGGAACAGGACTTCCTTAAAGAGACAAGCAGAGAGATCCAGATCGAAAATGAGTGAAAAGAAGAAGAAGAAGCTACTGGACAAATAAAGTAAACATTATATAGTTTCAATATGTAAAATTATTTAAATTTTTGTCTATTTCCCCTTATTAACTGCTTATTACAACTGAAGCAGCATCATCTGTCATCCAAGTGGTAATGAAAAGAGACTCAGATCCATCTGTATAAAGGTAATTTAGTTAATTTCCTTACACCTACATTTGTTATAAAGTTAATTATTTAAAACCTTTCTTTTCTTATACCATAAAACAACATGTACAAAGTAGTGTTACCTCATAACTTGGTTTAAAGTAAATATGCAGCATAGATAATTTGGTTTAAAGTAAATATGTGGGATGGCTAATGCTATTTTTTCTAATAGTGCTTTTATACCAATAGCTTGAACTCATTCCAGGTCTCTTTGTATTGTCTGCTGACTAAATGATACAGATTTCATATACATATTATTATTTAATAAATATAAAATCATTATGCATACCCAGAATATTTTATTGATTATGTTTCTTAAGGTTTTCTGATAGATGACACACTATATTCTTATGCATGATGACCATGACTGACTTTCCGGTTACGTGTCCCTTTGAAGAGGCTTTTCCTGTCACTTGATATTTGGGTACCTGCATTGCTTTCTGGTGAGACTATTTTGGTGACAGTCTCTTCAGTGATTTGGGTAGTGTTTGTGGCTGCTGGACTGATGTGGTCTGCCTGGGTATATATATATATCTATATATATATATATAGATATATATATATACATATTTGTGTGGTTCTATTTGTGATTTGCAATAGTTTTGAGCATACTAAGATTCTTACTTGGCGATCTGTTTTTTTTTTATATGACAGGTCTGTAAGGATTAGCATTCATGTTTATTTTCTTTCTTAAATTGTAGTGTACCTTCCACTCTTGTTTAGAGTAGATCTCATTGGTGGTATATGGGGTATAAAATAGTTCCTGAGTTTACTGATGATTGAATTTTGTCTTAAAGTGGATCTTTGTTTTGGGGAAAGAGAGGAGAATTTTGTTAGGACTGTTTCTTTATCTTGTTTATGTCACTAAATAGATAAAGAAGACTTGACTTCTTATTTTTGACTTGTTGAGTGAAACTAGCAGCTTCTAGTTGGCTTGCTCTTTTCTTTTTCTTGATGAAAACAGTATTAGTGATGTCAACAGGTTTTGTAGTTAGTCAAACTGTTGGCGCTGGGTCTTTAACCTCATAGGGTTAAATGGAAAGTAGAATGGTGATAGAAATTATTACTAAGACAATATGGCATAAATGTTTTCCTTAGTTCTTACTGTATTAACTTATTTGTAACAGCAGCTACCTGTTCCTTATATGTTTTATTAGTTTGTTTCACTTAGCTTATCAGCTGTTATAATGCACTGAGTTCTGTTTACTCTTGTGTCCTACATTTTGTGACTCTATAATCACTGTTACTTTTCTTTAAAAGTTACACACATTTTCGTATTATTTTTATTCATAGTTAAATTATGTAACACAGTGGTAAATTAACATTTAAGCATCCAGAAATATACCGAATGGGTATTTTCTCCTGGATGTAATGCTCTATAAAGTGAATGCATGTCTGACTTTTAGAGAAACATTCTGTTTTTTTTTGATAGTAGTAAAAATTGAAATGCTCTTACATTGAAAAGTATTTAATGTAAGTTTAATATACTTTATATGGAATAAATAATCGATTTTAACTTACACAAATTGTTCATTGAATTTGTAATAAATGCATCTTAGCTGTATTTTTTGATGTATTAATAACTGTATATATATTTTTATTATAGTATTTAAGGCTCACTATTCTAAGGAAACCCCTAGAGGGTTTGTTGATACAATCTTTTTTTTTTTTTGCTTTTACTTCCTCTCATAACAATATATTACTATTAGTAGTATGTTATATATCTATATAATTAAAATGATTTGTCATTATTTTAAAATTTAACAATTAATATAGGGGCCCTTTAACTACTATCTTGTTTATTTTTTTTTTTTTGTAATGGAAAATATTATTTTAATCATAGCAGAGAGGATGCTGACTTTTTTTTGAATGGGTGGAAATGTTTGGAAAGTGTTACTATTCAAACAGGGGGTTTTAGACTCCATGTGGGGCCTGAAGGGTTTTATAAATGTATGTGTACTTCAAATGAAAGTAATTTGTTATTTTTGGGTGTCTACTATTGTTTTTATTGTATTTATTGTTAGCAGTCTATTTATCAATGAATATATTCTTTCTTATGAGTTACTTTTAAGATGGGAAGTGATTCAGAGGTACATTCAATATTTGGTGTTCATTAATATGTATTATATAGAACCACTACTTAAATGTATGTCTCATTTTAAATGCATCTCTTTAAGCATCAATGGCTTAAATAATAGTTGCAAGAGAGGGAACCTAAATAGATTTCTGAAACTTTTTAATTCTCAAATTATATTTTTGCAAGAGACTTGTTTATTACAAGATGGCATTGATATACTTATTACTAAAACATATTCAGTATTATTCAGCTCTCACCATAATCAGAAAAAAGAAGGTGATAATTTTATGGAGAAATAATATACATATACCCGAGATTTTTAGTTCTTATAAAGATGATAAAGGTTTACTATGTTCAGTAACATTGGACATTAATAGAAAAATGTACATTTTTATTAATTTATATTGGTTTTCTGGGATAGTTATTAGGACTGTTAAACAGCTCCTTGGCCAAATTGTCCATATCACAAGACACATTATTGCAATAGCAGGAGACTTTAAATGCATTTTAAAAGATGAGGATTCTAACGCCACAAGAAAAAGAAGGATATTGGCACCTGCTAATGAACTAATAAAATGTATAGCTTTAATGCATGTTAAGGATATACATGATTTCAGATCCAGACTCACTTTTCTTTGCTCATCACTCACATAGACATGGAACTCAAGCTAGAATTTATAGAGTTTACATATCAAATGATCTAATAAGTACATCAGATAAGGTTAAGGTTATATTGTATCCACTTTCAGACCATAATGCAATAACTTTTGAATTAATTCTAAAACAAAACAACAGTATTCCCATTAAATGCATACCTACCTATATAACTAACTTAAAAGACTTTAAGGAATATTTCCTACAAGAAATTAAAAAATATATATGGTTACTAATTATACAAAGGACACATCTGAAATATATTTATGGGATGCTTTAAAAGCATACTTATATGGCAGAATTATATCCTGGTATAATTTAAAGAGAAAATATTGGGATAAGGTACTAAATGAATTACAAGACCAAACAGAGAAATTCAATTTTGACAGCCAAAAAACACATACTGTATGGTACATGATATAAACTGAATAGTAAATAGTTAGAAATTTTAAATCATAAGACCATTATCAATTTGGAGAGGAATAAAACAGTTAATTGTTCAGTTAATCCTAAATACCTACATGCATACATTAGCTATCAGAACAAAAATATTTAACACATCTAATCATATTAAACAAATATACTCCCCCACCAAAAAAAAAAGAAATTCACTTAATTAGAGGACATCTTGAAATAATTTATGGATCACATTAATGCAATAAATACAAATAACTCATTAATGGATTCCCAAGAAAAAAAAATTAAAAAATTGTAAAAATATACTAAGAAAAAAAAACTGAGGATCAGATTAATCTTATTGATAGACCTGTTTCAAACTCTGAATTAAAAGGCCAAATTAAAAAAATTAAAATCAATCAAGTCTCCTGAAAGTGATGGCATCATTTCTGAATGTTATAAGCTATTGTCAAAAGAACCTTTAGATACATTGCTTAAAGTTTTTAAGATAGTTAAAAAATTAGAAAAGGTTCCTCCCTCCTGGAAATGCACCCATATTTCCCCAATTTTAAAATCAGTCAAAGATACTGTAAAATATTCTTCTTATAGACCAATTTCTTTATTAAACATACAGTAGACTGCAAACTATTTATGTCGACTCATGCCAATAGATTAAAACAATTTCTCCCATTCCTGATTGATGATGATTAAATTGGTTTTACCCTAAATATGAACTCTTATGACAATATTAAAAGAATGTTAACATTAATTGACTTTGCAAGTAGAAAAAAAGAAAATGTAATTATAGTAAGTGTGGATATCAATAGTGCTTTTGATTTGGTCAATATGAACTATCTCTCATTGGTACTAGAAGACAGTTACTTCTTAGATAAATTTATGCAATTTATTAATCTTTTCTATGTTTATTCTTATGCAAAATAGGTTCATTCACTTCAGAGTAAATTACGATTTCTAGAGAAACTAATCAAGGATGTCCACTTTCACCTTTACTCTTTACTTTATAGCGCCATTTGCTAATTTGTTAAGATCACGCCCAGACATCAAAGGTATGGGATGCTTTAAAAGCATACTTATATGGCAGAATTATATCCTGGTATACTTTAAAGAGAAAATATTGGGATAAGGTACTAAATGAATTACAAGACCAAACAGAGAAATTCAATTTTGACAGCCAAAAAACACATACTGTATGGTACATGATATAAACTGAATAGTAAATAGTTAGAAATTTTAAATCATAAGACCATTATCAATTTGGAGAGGAATAAAACAGTTAATTGTTCAGTTAATCCTAAATACCTACATGCATACATTAGCTATCAGAACAAAAATATTTAACACATCTAATCATATTAAACAAATATACTCCCCCACCAAAAAAAAAAGAAATTCACTTAATTAGAGGACATCTTGAAATAATTTATGGATCACATTAATTCAATAAATACAAATAACTCATTAATGGATTCCCAAGAAAAAAAAAATTAAAAAATTGTAAAAATATACTAAGAAAAAAAAAACTGAGGATCAGATTAATCTTATTGATAGACCTGTTTCAAACTCTGAATTAAAAGGCCAAATTAAAAAAATTAAAATCAAGCAAGTCTCCTGAAAGTGATGGCATCATTTCTGAATGTTATAAGCTAATGTCAAAAGAACCTTTAGATACATTGCTTAAAGTTTTTAAGATAGTTAAAAATTTAGAAAAGGTTCCTCCCTCCTGGAAATGCACCCATATTTCCCCAATTTTAAAATCAGTCAAAGATACTGTAAAATATTCTTCTTATAGACCAATTTCTTTATTAAACATACAGTAGACTGCAAACTATTTATGTCGACTCATGCCAATAGATTAAAACAATTTCTCCCATTCCTGATTGATGATGATTAAATTGGTTTTACCCTAAATATGAACTCTTATGACAATATTAAAAGAATGTTAACATTAATTGACTTTGCAAGTAGAAAAAAAGAAAATGTAATTATAGTAAGTGTGGATATCAATAGTGCTTTTGATTTGGTCAATATGAACTATCTCTCATTGGTACTAGAAGACAGTTACTTCTTAGATAAATTTATGCAATTTATTAATCTTTTCTATGTTTATTCTTATGCAAAATAAGTTCAGTCACTTCAGAGTAAATTACGATTTCTAGAGAAACTAATCAAGGATGTCCACTTTCACCTTTACTCTTTACTTTATAGCGCCATTTGCTAATTTGTTAAGATCACGCCCAGACATCAAAGGTATTCAGATAGATAAGAACCTAACTTCTAGAATCCAGTTATTTGCAGATGGTATTCTTTTGACATTAAATGAATGTAATAATTCACATTCAACTCTTTTTATCCTATGGAAATCTTCCTGAAGAAATCTGGACTTTCTTTTAATGAAAATAAAACAAAAACATGTTACTTATAAATTATAACATTAATGATACAGAAAAAAGTTTTAATAAATACATAGTCCAAGAAAAAAGGATAAATTATCTGGGAATAATTATTGATGAAAATATTAATAAAATAATAGGCATTGATTATAATAGTAGCTTAACTTATACAGATAACCTCATAAATAAAAGGAACAAATATATATATTTTGCTATGGACAAGAGACATTCCATAATTAAAATGATTATCTTAAATAAATTCTATATATTGTGCAATCATTATCTTTACCCCTCCAAAACCCTTTTTTACAAAAGTTTAATTCTTTAATATTAAAGTTTCTGTGGCTTCCTAACAAGCCCAAAATTGTTTTGAATCATCATATTAGAGAGTGCTGCTTCAATTGTATTGGGTTACCAGATCAAGAACTATATTCCCTATCATCTGTTATCAAAACAATAGTTTTTGGTTAAGTAGTTATTATACTGCTAAATGGAAGGACTTCCAAGGAAACTATTGGATACAATCTAATTCCTCTATACATTATTTTTATTATTCAACTCCAATTTTTCCAATAGCTAAAACTCAAAATAATACTACTACTTTAAATCTTTCAGCAATGACTACTTTCAAGGAAAATAATCTGATATATTAGTCCCAATTAATGAATAAAGCAAACTTGTACTCTGCTCAATACATAATCAATACATTTGATATGGAAGATGACATATAGTTGCATGTACAAAATTGTAGATAATTTGTTGGACACAAACTGGGGAAGATAGTGGAACAGGCAAACAGCTTCAAGTATCTGGGAGGGGTGGTTGAGGAGAAGGGAAGCCTGAATGAAGAGATCAAAGCTACAATCAGAGGGTCTGCAGCAAACTGGCATGGTGTGGCAGGTGTAGTCTATGACAGAAGAATGCCAAAGAAGCTGAAAAGTAAGGTATACAAGACAGTGGTGTGACCAGTCCTACTGTATGGTACAGAAACCTGGGCAGTAAAGGCAGAACAGTTGAAGAAGCTAGAGGTGATGGAAATGAAGTGCCTGAGAAGGGTGGTAGGATGCACACTGTGGGACAGACGAAGAAATGATGACATAAGAGCAGAAGCCAAAGTAGCTCCAATCGCAGAGAAGATCAAAGAGAAGAGATTATGGTGGTTTGGACATATGTGCAGAAAAGCAGAATCCAATCTAGTGAGGAAGATTTGGGACAGACAGGAAGAAGGTAAGAGGAAGTGAGGATGTCCAGCAAAGAGGTGGATGGATTGCGTGAAAGAAGATCTGAGACAGTCAGGCATAAGTGTTGAAGAAGGCAGGAGTGTGGCACTGAATCAAGAGAGTTGGCGACAGTTAACATGATACCCTGGCATCATGTAGAAAAAATGGCAAAAAGGGGGTTGCTGCTGCTGATGATGATGAATTTGTTGAACCCAAAATTGAAGTTGTGTTCAACCATCAGTGAGAAATTATGTTCCTAATTAAACTGAATCTTCATCTATTATGATACAACAAAAAAATTCTGGAAAAGGTCTTTTATTTAAAATTTATACAGTGATCAAAAAGGAATTGGAAGACAGTAAAGAAGGCTATTGAAATTGGTTTAAACTTATAAACAACAAACCCCCTACTGCTGAGGATAAAATTTTAATTTTATCATCATCTAAGCAAACCACATGTTCACTTAAATGGAAACTGTTTTCATGGAACATTTTACATAGACCTTTTTTTACTCCACATAGAATAGAACTAATAGCCAAAAGCAAGTTTATTTGTTGGAGATGTAAGTTAGACATTAAAGCTGACTGTGAGCATATGCTCTTTGAATGTGTTATAATTAAGCCATGTTGTAAAGATATCAATGCCCTCCTACAGGCTTTATTTTCTGACAAATTTATTTTAACTAAATCACTAGTTCTTTATAATACTACAATCCCTGAGTGTGTTACAAAACTGAAATATCCAAATCTGTGGAGCACACTAATAACTGCAAGGAAAATAATAAGTAACTGGAAGAATTAATCTACTCCCTCCTTCAATGAATTTTTAAACATTACAATGACTTTTGTTAAATGGAACTTATCACCATTAAGTCAAGATCTACAAGTATCACTTCTTTATACAATGATTGAAAAAGTTTAAAAAAAACTAGTAAATAAATAATCCCCGGGATTCATAAAGCTTGCACCAGATGCAGGTGTAGCATCGGCTTTCTAACACCAAATATGGCTGCCGATTGATCCTGGTACGAGCTGTTCCCATGTGCACTACCTGTGTATGCTACACCTGCACAACTCCTGGGCCATGTATGCTAATTACCCCATGTGCAGCAGTGTAGCATGCAAATGAAGGTATGTAGCAATCCAGGAAGTGGTACAGGCATAGTGTAAGCATGCAGAAATGTAAACTGTAGAAAACAGTTTGCATTTTTGCAAACATAAAATCAAAGCCATGACAGCCGACCAAACACATGTATTATATTGTTAATATATGCCAATGGCTAAATATATAGCCATTGGCATAAAAAAATGTGCAAAATATAAAATTTAACATTTACTATATATAGTCACACTATTGCAATGTGGAAGCACAGGGCAGCGCTGCGCAAAACAGATTGCAAGGAAAATATAAAAATATAGAATAAAACTGCAATGTAACACATATCATGATTTCCCCATAATAGTCAATGGCAGGCATGCTACACCATACTATGGTGCAAGGGTTGCTAAGGGGCTGTGACAGTGTTATGCGCTGTAGCTAGGAGTTAATAGGCACTGCCATGCAAATGAGAGGGGTAATAGTGAATCACAGATTCCCTGCTGGTGTAAGGATGCACCTCACAGCATAGCGTTATAACTCCGAGGTGTGCCCTTGATATAAAGATGACATCAAGAGAGGGGTGTGTCGCCATTGCTCTATGCATACATTAGAGTATTGCTAAACCGGTTTGCCTCTAGCTAGGCAAAGCTGCAGGATAGGGGTGTGTTAAAATGGCCATAGCTTTGCTTAGCTGATAGTATACAAGTTAACTGAGTATGCATGTGAATCGAAATGAAAATGTGAGTAAACCCAGTAAACGGGTTTGCGTGGTGCACACTGCTGTTGAAATAGGAAGGATATAGGAAAGAAATAAGGAAATGCTGCATCAGGGAAATTGGAGTACAAATGACTGATTAACACCTAGGAGCTTACAGTGGGCCATTGACAACAGCTAACAAGGCTGCAAGCAGCTACTTGCAGAACAGGAAAGGGGAGGGGCTGTACTGCAAGGAAAACAGTAAAGTGTCAAAGCAGAACAAAGCCGATTTGCAGTATATCAGCTACAAGACACATTTTGCCATGACTGGGTAGGGAAAGTACAAAACAAGAAAGACGGCAGGTGGATGCATGCCTGATAATGGGAGGGGATCCAGGTTTAAAACTGAATTAAAGGGCAATGGATTAATCAAGGCAGGCAAGCATAACTCCACAGTAAATGCCCCACACTTGCAGTAGTCATTGTAAAACCCATAATTAAGACACTCTGCAGCTGGAATACCTCATACACACCCAATGACATCAGCAGCATCCATACCACAATAGTATAAAGTGTGAAAGCACCTCACACACATTTGTGTATTCCCATACACTCTGCACCAGTGGTGTATAAAGACAGGGAACTTTTAGTATGTACATGTTAGGGGCTGCCATAGCTTTGATCCACCAGCATGTGTTGGAGACTGAAGGTGGTGTGGAGGATAATGCACACGACCATCTCAGGCACCAGTAGAGGAAGAGAGTGTTCAGACCCAGGATAACCTACCAGGGGCTACATGACCTGGAGATAGTAGAACATTACAGGGTGGACAGGGACATCCTACAGCAACTTGTGGAGCTGTGCCGGCCATGCCTCAGAGCAAGAACAAACAGGGGGGAACCCATCCCAGTGGATACAAAGGTATGTGTAAGCCTTAGAATACTAGCTACAGGTACCTTTCAAAGACCAACTGGGGATATCATGGGGATCTCATAGGCATCAGCATCCAGGGTACTACACCAGTTCCTGAATGCCATGTTACCACATGCCAATGAGCACATATACTTCCCCCGAACGCAGGAGGAGTTAGCAGCAATATGCGTCTCTTCCACCATGTGGCATGCACATACATATCAAGTCACCACCCAGTAAGCAGGGTCGGCGCTACATAAACTGCAAGGGATACCCCTCCATCAACTGTCAGCTTGTGTGCAATGCCCAGGGCATTATCATGGATGCGTGTGCTGGCAGCCCTGGAAGCTATCACAACTCCCACATTTGGCATGCCTCACAGCTGTATCAGTTATTTGCCAGGGGGAGACATCCCAAATGGCCACCTGGTGGGGGATGCTGGCTATGCACTGGAACCATGGATGATGACTCCCATCAGAAATGCACACACACTCATGCCGGAACGCCATAATTTGACACATGCACAAACCAGAATCATCATAGAACATGTGTTTGGGATGCTGAAATCACGGTTCCGTTGCTTGGGCATATCTGATGGAGCCTTGTAGTACTCTACAGGCATGTGTGCATAAATCTTCATAGTATGTGCCATGCTACACAATATGGTCCTGTGGAAACAGCTGCAGCAGGGACAGAATGGTGAAAGCCCTCACAGCCCACCACCATTGCCAAGGGCCCCAGAGGCACAGAGGTACTCAGACCATGCACACCTTGAGCCAGCCCCAGTAGGCAGATGGAGGCAGGCCCAGTATGCCCATGCCTTGGCAAAGAGGGAACATATAGCACACACACTGACAGTGTAGGCACCTAGGGACTGACACCTTTCTCCACCTGCACACATAGTAAAAATGAATGGCACACACACAAGACTACCTGTAAGTTGTCATGTATAGGGCAGCCTACTGTGTGCATCCAACATAGGCAGTCCTCAACTATTGCACACACAACTGCCATTGGCACAAGGTAAGTCAACACCTGAACAGTAAATTAAGCTATCAGCATTTGCTGATACTGTATGTATAGGTTCATAGGTAGGTACTTGGCCAACTGCCAGAGGCCATTCATAAGCCTAGCCAAAATGTGTCAGCTTTTGCCACCCCATTGATTCATTAACTGTCCCTCTGTGGAGCAGAGCCAATGGTGGGATCCCTGGGGTGCATCTACTGTTCCCCATCCACTCTTCAAGGTTTCTGTTGCAGAGTTTTAGTGAGGGGCTCTGTATAATGTAGTTAGGGATGTTGTTCCAAAGTATGGGGAGTGTCTGTGACAGTAATCTGTCCCTCCAGCATCTTCCATTTATTGTTGTGGCAAGATTCAGCTCATTACAGTGTGTGGCTCACTGTGACATGGATTCCTATAAGTGGAGCATATCCGTTAAGCCTGAGTTCAATATGGCTGTGTTGGCCAGCAGAGATCATCTCTGCGTAAACGAGATGCCACTGAGTAAAGCAGGAGTTTATTCAGTCTGGCTGCATAGGGCATATGTTTGAGGCCAGTAATCCCCTTGGCGAGGTACATTTGTGGACCTTCCAGCTGTTGGAAGTGTCTTCTGAGGTACATCCCAAATGGGTTATTATACTCTATAATGAGACTGATGAGTGATGAGTAAAGGGGCACTATAACCCCAGTATGTCTAGATGGGAACCCTTTAGTAATCAGATGGCCTCAATAGAAGGATGTCCTACTAATTTGGATATATGATTGCCAAAGGGGAGATCACTATCTACCTTAGTCCCCAGATACCCTATGACCTCATCCATATTAAAGTGGATGCCACTTATGTGTTAATATGTGGGTGCTTAATATTCCAAAATGGAATGACCATGCAGTCAGTGGCACTTGGCTGGAGGCCATGATATTGACACCCTGTGTCGGTCTATGTGAGGCCCCTTGAGGAATGTCTGTGTCAGCTGGACTATCAATTATTGCTCCCAGTTCACAGTGATTGCCAAACATGGTCTGCCATAGTCCACCTGTGTTTGCCTGTACCTCTGAGAAGTATATGCCAAACAGTAGGGCTCCCAGGACTGAGTCCTCTGGGACACCAGTCATGACTGGTCAAGAGTTGGACCTGGAGACTGCTAGTCGTAGCATTTGGGTTCTGTGTGTAAGCCCATTGGCAACCCAACATGTGATGTATGGGCATGTGTACAGGCTGATGTGTTTATCAATAATACCTGAGTGGGGTATGGTGTCAAAAGCCTTGGTGAGGTCCAGGTAGTATGTGTGAACCACCTCTCCTGTCATCTAAAGTCTTGGTGACTGTATGCAAGATGTCAAACAGGTTCAGTAGGCATGAACTGCACTCAACCAAGCTGACCTGGATTGTGTCACGTGTTTGGAGGTTACCAATGTCTTTGTTAATGAGTGCCATGAAGATGCTATCCATACCATTGCAGACCAGGCTAGTGAAGCTTATGGGGTGGTAGTTACCATGGTCAGTTGTGATTCCACCTTGATGGGCTGGAATAACCATTGCCATGCACCATTGTATGGGCATGTAGCCTGTGGAGAGGCTGAGGTTGAAAAGCTTAGGTGGGGAGTCAGGTTGTCTTGTACAGTTTGCAAGATGCAGTCTGGGACAACATCTGCCTCCACTGATGCTGTGTTCTGCTGTTAGAGAAGGCCATTTCCACCTGTGTGTCTCTGATGTGTGGGATACTGTACCTTTCGGGTAGTGTTGTGGCTCTTTAGGGGGTAAAGTATGCACTGAATGTATCTGCAAGGATGTTGGCGATATCAGTAGGGTCAGCATATTTTGTGCTATATTACTCTGGCACAGTGCAAATCTGTGTGTCACCACTTAGATCCTTGACATAGCCAAAGAAGACTTTGTGGTTATCTTTCGAATCCTTGTGTATTTTCCTGCGGATGTTAGCCTTGGATGATGTCATGAGGGACCTACGTATCATACTAATAGTAGTCATGGATGTCTGCCCTTCGTGGGATTTGCTGTTTGTCTGGAACACTGTCCTACTTCTGTAGTATAGCCTGTTAATTGCAGGGGTCCACCAGACTGGTGTCCTTGTCTAGGAGGAGTGAGTCTTAGTTTACCAGTGATGGCACGATCCATACATCCATGTAGGTGCTTATAGATTGCATTTGTAAATCTGTCTGTATTTTGTGCAGTGTTTCCCCTTAGTGTGGGGCTGCAAAACCCCCCACCCCAGTCACTAATAGTGTAAATTTAGCTATAGGAAAGGTATACACTGTGGTTTCCATGGGTGGGGGAGATGTTTGGGTGTGGAAACAGTGAATAGTTCATGGTCAGATCTAACCAGTGACCGGTTAACCTCTGCTGTGGTGCATCTGTTGCCCATGTTGGTGATGACCACTTCTAGTATGTTTCCTCCCCTCATCAGGGAGGTTACCACCTGATACAGGGCATATGTGGTGATAAATTCCAGGAAGCTCTGGGCCTGGAAGTGAGCACTTTAGTAAGTTTCCCAGTTAATGGTAGGGTAGTTGAAATCGACCAATTCCAGGGTGTGCATTAGGACTGTCATGTTGTCCACTGTCTCCAGGTAGGTGGAGTGGTGGTCCTGGGTCATGGAGGGTGATCTGTAGCAGGCCACAGTTTACATTGCAGTTGTGTCTGATGTTAGCTGCACATGGATGATCTCAGAGGTATCATGCTGCCCCACTAACCTGGAGGTGTAGGTATCCCTGATGAATATGGATACACCCCCTCCATGTCTGTGTCAGTCCATGTTCTTTGGCTGAAATGAGTGGTATGGGTTGTAGTCTGGTAGTGCTGGTGTGCTCTCAGGAGCCTTAAGACAGGTCTCAGTTACGGCACAGAGGTTGACGTTGTCCATCCTGAGGAATGCTGTGAGTGCATGCATGCATGTTGTGATCACAACCCCTGGTGCTGAGTAGCATAACCCTCACTGATTCTGCTATTGTGCTGTTTATGGAGCTGGTATTCACCTTTGAGACTCTCCTAAAAAAGGCACCATGTGGGCGCCAAAAGCCTTGGGCGGTATTCCAAAGCCTAAGGCTGACACATAAGCCGGTATGGTATTGTTGCATGCATGTTTCTCATCTGTGCTTGTTTCTCATCTCTCCTGTAGGTAACCTACTGGTAAGCAATAGAAAGCCTTAAACTTACACAAGTCTTCTAGCTTTCAAGATAGGCTTTTGGAGTGACTAAGTATCAGGGTTCTGTATGTTCTTGCTGTACTTAACTGTTTCCTGACAACATGGTGATTTCTCACTGTATATTGTGATCTGAAAGTCTGGTATTCACATATTATGGTTGTGATGGCTTGCACTTTAGAGGTTCACAGATAGCATACTACCTATCTGCCCAAGGGCAATTAGAAGCATAGCTACAGTGTGTTGGCTTTCTCCGCTTCATTGATGAAGTAACTGAGCCTCTGTAGCATAACCAACGAAGCAATTCCAGGCAGAGTTGCCGGAAGCTGTTGAAGACTGGGGTTGTGTAGGGTGATAGGGGCACTTAGTGATCTAAAGAGGGCATGTTAATGTGACAACTCAACACCATTCAATTTCCCCAACAGGTCTCGCAGCTATCAAACTGGACGGGCTCCCCCACCCCCTGGCTGTAAGGTTCTGTTACCCATTCATTGCATCCCACTGTAATGATCACAAATGGGACAGTCACTTTGTGTACATATGTACAGTACATTGTAATGTACTGTAGTTTATCAACCAACACATACAAGTCTACATATGTATTACTGTTACAAATTAATGCAATATATATCTACATATATATATATATATATATATATATATATATATATATATATATATATATATATATATATATATATGTCAGTGATGTCTGCACATAGATATAAATATAAAGATATATATATATATATATATATATATATATATATATATATATAAATAATACAGTTACATCAATAGCCATATATATAAACATCTATGAACACACTTCGTGACACAGAAGCAATCCAAAGGAATTGAAGTATACACAAAACACATGCAGATCTGGTATTATAACTATTAATATTAACCTAATTCACCATAGAAGGGATGGTTGTTGTGTATGTGAAGATTGAGGTAGGGGAGGAATGATGGGTAATGAAATCATGCATCAAGGAGAGACTGGGTCGGATGTTTAATAAGTGAACTGGAGGGGTATACATGGAGTATGGGGACAATATAAAAATGACACAAGACAAGAACCTTTCTCATTCATAATACACCCTGTCATGTCACATTGCAACACCTAATTTCACAAACATATGAACATTAACATGTATCAGACATATGTACACCAACTGACTGTCACATTTGTTTTCAGTAGTGAGGAATGCCTGTAATAAAATGTATATTCTAAACACCATAAAATTTGTACATATCTTAGATGCCTTAGTAGTAAAGTCAGTGACTGTGGTGTTCATGGTCCCGTGTTCAAGACCTGGAAGGGCTGTTAAGTTATTTTTAGGGCCAGAATAAGGGCTGTTGGATGCAAGTGGATTAAAGCAGTTGTAAGTAGGTTTCCATGGGTTTGTGCAACTGTAAGCGGCACTTAAACACGGTAAACGGAGAAGCGCTTCACAGGTTTAACCTTTGCTTAATGTCGCGCAGACTACGGGGCAAACCTGCTTACAACCACTTAAATGAGTGTTATTCACACTTTCCCTACCAGTGCCTACTCTGAGAAGTAAAATAATACCTTCCAGGATTAGAACCCGCAACAGGTACTCTATCCTCAGAGTAACCTACCACTAAGCTACTTGAGATGTATCTATCCCTGTTGTGTATGCAGACAGGTTAAAACACAAAAGGGAGGAATGTGTTGAAATAGGACAACCCGCCATGCACCCAATGAAAGGTGTATGCTCAAATATATATATATATATATATATATATAGAGAGAGAGAGAGATACATAGAGACATGTTGATATATACAAATCTACATATATATGTAGATATATAGATAGGTTAAAAAATCTATACATCTATGGAGGTACAGATAAATATATGCAATAATATATATTATATATTATATCTATATACATATACATATATATATATATATATATATATATATATATATATATATGTGTGTGTGTGTGTGTGTGTGTGTGTATATATATATATATATATATATATATATATATATATATATATATACATACATACATACATGTGTGCAGACAGCATCCGAAGTGTCCATATCTGGGTATAACATGGACCACAGCAATCATACATTCCACCCCCCCAAACAATATGAACATAACATATGAAGAGTATATGCCAATACACTGTTACAAATATGTTCTATGGACACCGTCACCAACACAACTGCAATGATTGCAAATATCCATGACAGAAATACACAGCCAGGTTTCATTTAGCAAAACTTTATTACATTCTGATGTATTGCCAATAGGATTCAAGGGCTAACAGTACCTGCGTGCTATACAGGAAGCATTTAACAGTGCCTTAATGAATCAACCTGCAATTACCATAGTATTAGTCCACTAAGGGACAGGTGTTCACATAGGGAAAGAACACCCACACACATATAGAAGTTGTATAAAAGGGGTTCCTACACACATGCATGTGCTATGTACACCCACCAACATCTACCCTACAATCAAAATAATTACATCAGTGCATACTGTCATACCATAACCAATTATTCAACTACTGTACAACATCTGCTGAAACCTTAACATACCTGGACACAGACTCACTAACATGGCCCTATGTAAAATAGTTGCTGTTATACAATTGAACAGCTGCTGATGTTACAGGGTTTGTATGAACTAATCTCGTTTCAGAGGGTTGAAAGGTTCGTACACCAGGAAGTGTTATCAGCACAGTATGATACACATTAACACCAAACAACATATGTCTGGTAAGCACTCTGTAAACCCCCTAACATTATATGCATAGTTATGTAGCATTGAGCTGGTCAATCATCCTGGCCAGACTGAAACATATGCAGAAGTATTAGGTACAGACAAACCCTGCACAAGTAGCACTGTTCAGAAATATAACAGCAGTACTCACATTTAGACCAAATCCTTTAGGCATTACACACAATATATTACTGTTCGTCTCCATACAGCTGTTGCAATAGATTTCAAACAACACTTCCAGGCTGTATTCCTCACAAGTAAGGCAAAGGGACAACATCCAAGTGGAGTACTCAATTATACTCCACTGTTGCCATGGTATTGGCTAAGGCAGTAGCAGCGCAGCTGATGTGCATGTAATTAGCTACTTAGTAACACCAGTTGTTTATCAGGATAGCACATGTTACTGATCTGTAACTATAAATGGTTGCCGTGTCACACATTCAAACCATCTGTATCTACCTGTAGGACAGTACAAAGCACTGAAAGACAAACTGAAAACGAGTATTATACTAGTCAATAACACCTTCAATTACTAAGAAAGTATGTATAACATGTAATATGTCTGTGTATGTAGTACCTGTTCTAATCAATGCATATAGTGGAAATAGCTATCTTGTAGCGACGTATTGTTGAGCAGTAGTAATGCTTGTAGTATTCTATGTGTGTACTGCTGTAGGCCACAAGGCAAACTCCTCATACACCACAAGGGGTGATATGGGCTTGGAACTTACCAATTCGCTTCCAACCACTGTCAGTGTCAGGGTTGGTCCAACAAGTATGTGCTATAACAGGGAATAGTATATGTCAATATATTGTAAGAGTAGACATATGTATGGGTGTATAAGTAAGATGAACATGTCAAAGGGGGGGCTTACTGTGCAAATATGGTTTGCATTGTGGGATATTGTGCCAATAACTGTGTAATGTACAGTATTTTAGGTAGATCTGTATTCCATTCTACATAGCATTTCTGTTATGTTATGCAAACAGTAGTTATGTCTATTGGCAATTACAATACTCAATAACAGGATACATATCACTTGTATTCATCTGACTGTTTAGCAGCATGATAGCAAAGATAATTGGAAGAGCTAGGTAACTATCTATGCACATAACACATGTAATATCCACCTCTCTAGTATCATTTGCAAGCAATAATAGCTGTGCATGTGTACATGTATGCAAATGTGTAGTGACCCTTGTTACAGGGCTGAACCTCTCTAGTACCGTTTGCAAGCAATAACAGCTGTGCATGTGTATATGTTATGCAAATGTGTAGTGACCCTTATTACAGGGCTGGGCCAAATGGCTATGTGCACACCTACATAGAGTGGATATTGAGAGTAGAGACACACTGGTTGAACTACCAGGTTTGTGTAGCCTAACCTGTCATTGCCAACCTAACAGCCACTTGCACATACTGTATGTAAGGTAGTGCACAGTACTGATAATGAAACAGGTTGCATATCATCTTTAACCCCAGTGTAACATCTGCAGTATGAGTGTAAGATGTAGGAGACTGCTGCCCATGTGTAATAGCCACTTCATAGGTGATGGCTTACACTATCTGATTATATCTTGATCATGTTGATAGTGGCATCAGAGTCTATTGATACATGACTCTGTTTGGGGAATGGGTGTCTGTGCCCAACAGAGCTCATGGTTCTGATGGATATGTGAGAATATACCCAGAGAAGGAAACAGACCTGTAGACACTTACATCATCTGTAATCGACTATCAGGATGTAATGTGCTCCTCAGAGGAGGATTGCTGCTAAAGGTAGCTACAATGTTTCCATAATCGCCAGTGTTGTCATGTCCATAACACAAATATTTACATGTGAGCATCACTGTCTAAAACATCTTCATAAGCAATAAGTAAACTAAATACAGTACTTGGTACTTGTAGTACTGAATGCTCATACAGGCATGTCCACTAGTCAGCTACTGGTGTTTACTAATGTCATCTTTGTGTATGTGGCCATCCTGGGGGAATGTAATCTCTATGCCATGTACACTGCCAAACCCACCTAACACCACACCCCACACATTGTTTGGTATGCAGCTAAAGGGGTAAGCTGGAAGGCAGTCCAGCCTACAGCCATGACTGGACTGGACAGTCATGACGTGTAGGTTAACACATGCATCTCATTATCACAACCAACACATACCCTTATCAGAACGCAGTATGGACACCCACATACACTACCAGAAATCACACAGATTCACAGACGCTTCTAAGTATCTAGCCAAACAAGTGACCTCCCAAGCTGGAAGAGACAGGCAATGAAATACACAAACTGTATGACATAGTTTGCATAATTGTGCCACACCTCAGAACACGTGGCCGGAAACATGCCCAGCAGTACTCATTTGTGAATGCAAACTCTAGCACTATGTTACACACCAACATATATGAGGACATACATACTGTCAGCTGCCTGTCTGCTATGATTAGCCACATACCCATACACTTAGACCACCTTTTGAACTATACACATGGCTCTGGCATATTCCATGTTGTTGTGCAGGACCTGTGATGTAGTAGCCTGGACTGCATGGAAACACATGTAGTAGCTGTCAGGTCTTGTAGCCCATGCAGGTATGTCCCAAGGCCTGGGTAGCATTCTGTCATTGGCCAGAATGATACTGCAGTACAGGGACAAAAGGATTGTATTCCACAATTTTCTAATGTAGTGGTGCAAGTCAAAGGGTATCCAGTATCTGCCTGGGATAACATGGTTGACAGACCATGATGCTTTGCCAGACAGGGCGTGCTCCTGTCAACCGTGGGAATCTGGATTATGCCTAGGGCTCATGCTTCCCCTATAGTGCCTTCATCATGCATAGTTCAAGTGAAGGTCCACTGCTGTTACAGGGACAGCCAAGCAATAAACTGCAGGTCTCGCTACACAATGATACATGTCAGAAACACTATATGGACTCACATATGTCAATCCCTAACATGGAGAACATATCTGTGCAGTGGCTGAGACATGTTTCAATGCTCCGAAAAGCACACCTGTATGACCATGTTATAACACATACCTCACCTCTTGCCCATTATCCTTTATTGGAACACACGGGCCACAGGTGTGTCCATATTCCTGAAGGATATGTACACCCCCACGCTAGTTGCACTTGCATAACTTCAGATGCATTATGCTGAGCAACTATCTTTGTGCCAAAGTGGAATTCAAATTGCACCTTGCGACAGATCATCCACCATACTGCGGATTTCCCAACTGTCATAATGTGCTGTAATGGGGAAGATTAGGTTTGAGGCAGAAAACCACAATAATGGCTATACTCAACTATTCCATTATGAACTGGGAAGACTCCTCATGTACCAACACCTGCCCTCAATGTATGTTGGATTCCATCAACCCCAATGACCTGGATCACAATAGTCACACAAGCAGGGCTAATAGTATGCTACATATAGTCAGTCTCCAAAGCCAATGTTATGCTTCCTAAGAGCAAAGTGGTGATTGTCATGGCACCCATGTAGATGGACAATGCATGTGCAAATGCTGAATCATATACAAATGAACCTTAAGCAGTCACATACGTGCAGTGATTATGCCATTGAAACAGCACCAAGATTCAACCAAACACAAACAAGAAGGCAAACTGGTGGTACCATGCTTTAAACTATACCACAGAAGGTAGTAACTGTTGCAAGAGTGAACACACATGAGTGTAGGTGATCCCTAGTCACCCTCAGTAAGATGCAGATACACCATATAAAACCACACAAAGCTACTGTGAAACTAATCAGCCACATATTATGAGGCCAACCACAGAGCATTCTATAGTGGTGTCATTAATCGTAATGGCAGCAACAAGACCTGCCGTGCTGCACAGCACTATGGCATGGGAAGTACTGCACCTACAGAAATAGCACCTGTTCATCCAGATAGGGTCTTGGAGAACCTAAACCCACTCCCACCCCAACAGGTACACGTAGTTATATATCCATGTACACTACAGAGCCCCTGTAACAACAACTATACAGGTACAAGCTGCACTCTCTAAAGCCATACATACAGCTTTCATGGGACCTGTCAACATCCCAGGATGTATCCTACACCAATATGAGAACAATCAGCTCTCCACATACACATCATGTTCAATCATAGCTCCATGTCAGGCTGTGTGCATACTGAATGGTGCACAGCTACAGTTATCACACCCCACAAAGGGGGAGACAATTGATAATGGGAAATAGTGCACAACTACCCCACTGAGTCTGGTCTGTAAGGCCATGAAGCATGATCAACGTATTTGATGTACTCAGTACAGATGTAGATGACAGTAAGGTTGATTCACACAGCATATCATGACTTTGACAGGTCTTAGGACACCATCACCCATACAGTATTCCAGCTACATTCAGTAAACTAGGTGTATATTCCTATGTCACAGGAGTGGTTGGTAACTGGACTCCTGGCAGAACCAACACTACAGAAGGTGTCTGACTAATATGCACACATCAAACCAGTGCCAGCCACAGTAATACATGGTTCATTCCTGGTACTCCCCCTCATT
Organism: Protopterus annectens; assembly: GCF_019279795.1. Classification (NCBI taxonomy): domain Eukaryota; kingdom Metazoa; phylum Chordata; order Ceratodontiformes; family Protopteridae; genus Protopterus; species Protopterus annectens. The sequence continues at coordinate 1,064,205,280 of NC_056748.1, read as the reverse complement.
GTTATCTATACCACACAGACTAACACAGAAGGCATCTGCCTATTGATGTTTGCAAATGACTATGAACTAGGAGCAATAGTTGACTCAATGTGTGCTGCGTTCAACATACAGAAGGGCCTTTGTGTGTCAGATGTGTGTTGTGTGGCCACAGTTTGACAGCTAAATATTGCATTGTCATCCCCTATGTTAAAAACCCTCTACCCATGAGCTACCACCTAGGCAGCGGTCAACGTAATGGCAACTGTGTGTGTATGGGATGCAGCTGAACAGTAGTCTTTCCTTTGATAGTTACTTCACCACACCAGTCAGGTAGTCATATGTGGCAACCCTAATCATGACAGGGTGCCATCCATGAATATAGAAATAATTGTTCAGCCATACTCAACACTCATGTGACCCATAATAGATCACATATTTCATTTAAGGGTTTTTGCCCATGTGTAGATGGCCTACACTGCCCTTCCCAATCCCTAGCTCCACTATGTAGCATGCAGCCTACCCTGAATAAAGCCATGTCCAACCCAGAGATGTTGCACATGCTACACTTAACACATCCTGATCCCAAATGAAAACATACTTCATGGACATCCACCTGTGTAGTACAAGGATCACAGCATGCCTAACAGATCTCTGTCCCATACACTTTATATACTCTTGCCATAATATGCATCCTTGTCCAGTGAAGCTGCACATCGCCCCTCTCTGTGTCATGTGTGATGACTGCATGCCAAATATATCAGTAACCATGTGGATCAGTTCTGTGGCACTGCTTGAACTGGCCACTGAAACTTACCTGTCTGTTGCCTACAGCTAGGTAACCTGTATACCTAGGCTCATAAATGGCCCAGGGCATATAGCCTACTAGTTCACTATGACCATACATGCTATAGTTGATATCCAACACTGCAAATACCATCAGGCTAGCTATTGTCCCATGTGTTTCACATGTGCAACACAGGCAATACATGGCAGGAGACTACACAGCTGTACAGTGCCATGTAGATGTATATGGCAAAACGAATACATATAAAACATTCTGTGAGCAAGTCTGCAGGGTCACAGGTCATGTCCCTAAAGACTATGTATGACTATATATGTGACATATACACAGCATTAAGGTTGATTGCATTAATGTGAACACATCCAGGCATGTGCTGATAGGTAAAGACACCAGTACAGGCAAACAGACATGCCCACATCAAGACAACATCTACATGGAGTATGAGCAATGTCATCACATGACACACACCCATATATGGTGATAACATCACATCACCAGTAAGTGTCAAATGTGTGTGACTTAAACATGTCAGTGGTGTTAGTGTCATATAGATTTGCAAAGACTTATTCGTAATCTTAACAAATGTGATACACATGTATGTTCAGATGTACTTCTGTACTTCTCTGTGAGTAACTGTGACCTGTCTCCATCATTATGTCTTCCAGGTATGCCACGTAGCAGACTGCCAGCATACACTGCCTTGGAAGATGAGGTCCTCATTCCATACCTCCTTGACAACCATTCAACACTTTTCAGCCATGTGCCACAGGATGCACAGCAGCAGGATGCCCTGGGGGAGGAACTCCGCAGGAGGGTAAACGATGTTGGTGGTCACAATCGCACCTATCAGCAGGTGCGCCGATACTGCACCAACCTCAAAAGATGGCGAATCAGCGTACTAATGCAATCGCCAGGGAACAAGGTGCAACAGGTGAGGGGCCACTCACCCAGCCCCCACTCACAAGTACCAAGGAGCTACTGGCCAACCTGGGGACACACACAGACCTCCATCCACAATCTTTAGCTGGCATTGTGGAGGTGGGTGTCTCACAACCACTGAGCCTGGAAAAGCCTGGTAAGTCAGTACTGCACATATAACACAACTATATTTCACATAGTTACATGTGTTACTGTATAATATGTAATGTAACATTATATGCAAGGCATGTATGCACACATGCCACATACTATAGACTGCTACTGTATGTATGCACTGCTACTGTATGTATGCACAGATGTGCATACTCCATAGTATAGTGTATTGTACTGGATTATGTGCTAACATGGACATTGCACCCTGTAGCTATCACACAGGTGTGGATAATGATCTTACTGCTGTGACACTCCTGTTTAGATACCTCTGGCATTTTGCAGTGACAGCAGCCTGTGTCAGGTGAGATTGTTATTATTTACCAGGCTTGATAATGCACAGATCATATTAATTATACGCTATCTGCCATAACACACATATACATAATGCACGGTGGTCCTGTTAATAGACACTGGTCAGACCTGCAATGCATCACAGTGGTTACCCATGTGAAACAATTGAAGACTATATGAAACACCTACACTAAACCTTCCAAACTGGAATTTCCAGATGTGTGGACAACTGTGAATACAATGGTGGAGGTGTGTTTCACTGTAGGGACAGGTACTACATATCTGCATTACACATGTTGGGAATGGAAACAGTACTGTACAGAGAGCATATGTGTGCACACACTCTAAATGTGCTGTAGCTGGAGTATGACTGGCCCACAGGATACACCCTTGTGGATTATACCCTTGCTATGAATGTCACACAATGTCATGTGCTATCTGACATGTCCATGACATATAGTGGGCTGACTGCAACACTGCTCAACTATCCTGCAAAACATATCTCACATCCCATACATACCAACATTTGTCTGCATAGACCTGTCCTCAATGGAGCATATGACATATATGGGTGTATGTCATATGGGATAACACTGACATGTGAAATAGATGGCCATCACAACCATTGGACAGAACATGTGTACACATGGTCATGGAGGATGGCCAGAGACATGCAGCAATACACACAGTAGAAGTGATGTACATGTGTGTACACCCTGTTGTACATTGGCTTGACACAATACAACTATGGATTTTGTGTAATAGTGATATTGCAGATGTGAAACACTAAACATCATACAGACCGGTGCACAGCTTGTGTAGGCATAACATGAAACCACCACATACCATGTCTTGAACATCTTGAGTGTGTCACGACATGAAAACATTCACCTGTACAGTATCCACATACATACATGTGTTGTACAACATACACATAAAACCACATCAGGACACAGATACAGTACATTCACCTTGCTGGTGTCAGACATCACTGTCATGTCTGCTCCTCATGTGTGTGAGGTACACAGATGGCATGTGGGACATAGAGTACTGCTAAGTTAGCCATGTGTGAGCATAGTTGCCAGGCATCAGTAATATGGTTACAGATGTGCAGGGGTGTCACCCATATACCCTTCTGTGACCTGTGTCACACATTCCACATTAGGGTTTAGTGTGTATACACCTCAGTGACATGGGTCACATTCCACATTAGATATGTATTATATGTGAACACAGTCATGGCTATGAACTGTGTCAGTAACTCACACTGTATAGCAATAGTGAAGCCACATGATGCCCTGCAATGGCTATGCACATCAGCTCAATGTGCAGTATGTCACTGTATATTTGTAGGGCAGGCAGACAACATTGCATCAGCTGAAGGCCCATGTTAGTATAACATGTCCCTGCATTGGGACCCCATTACTGTACTGTAGATTGGAAAGGACACCATTGTGTTACACATGTATGCATGTCATTCAACATGTTAGCAAAAGGCATGTCATACTACATGTGATTGGCAAGGTCATACACCATACATCAGGCCAGTGTACTGTAAACCTGTGCTGGTCTGTGGCTCCATTGCAAAGTAGCGACAGCTATGTCAAACATGTGTGTACAGCCACATGCACAATGTCTGTAGACTCAGCTCAGGGGTAGGCGAAACAATGTTGAACAGACATGCACTACTTTGGGGAGATATGCAAGCTAGGACTCAGGCAAACATAGTATTCAGTCAACATACCCTTCTGCTCATGTCCTCACACATAGGGGCAGTGGCCAACACGAAGAATCAGTGGCAGATGTACAAAGGTCAGCGATGGTCTGTTAACATGTGGTGTATGTTGCACACACCATGGCAGTGCAGTGCAATAGTGCATATTGCTTGCATTGTGTTGCAGGTATGGGGCATTAGCTACTAACACAAATGGTGCAATACAGGTATGTATGCTAACCCCCACTATAATCATGTAAGATGCATGCCGTCTGCTATAACACATGCATGCTGTTGTGTGTAACACAGGGATGTATGATAACTACCACTATAATTGTCTAAGTTGAATGCCATCTGCCATATCACCTGCATGTTGCATGACGTTGGGTGCAATAGCATGTGTCTGTGTGTTTCTGTGTGTGCCTGTGTGTGTGTGTGTCTGCCTGTGTATATCTGTCTGTGTGTGTGTCTGTGTGTGTGTGTCTGTGTGTGTCTGTCTGTGTGTGTGAGTCTGTGTGTGTCTGTGTGTCTGTCTGTGTCTGTGTGTGTGTGTCTGTTTGTGTGTGTGTCTGTCTGTGTGTGTCTGTGTGTGGTATAACTTGTAATGTACAGTTCTTGTCTTCCCGTCACAGGTGTTGATGTAGGTGCGTTGCCCTCCTGCTGTCCACCTGATGTTAGTGTCCTCACAGACTCTAGCAGTGATGATGAAAGTATGATTGAGGTACAGGCAGGGTTATCAGGGGCTGAATCTGTGCCATTGGATGGCATTCCACCTGTATCCCCCTCATCCTCACACACAGCTCCCTTGCCTACACATACCTCATCACCACTGGCCATAGAGGAAGGACAGTTTGCGGGTGGTAGCATGGAACAGGGAAGTGTGGAGACTATGGAAGGTGTGCCTGCACACCATGATCCCAGTCAACTGACTGGTGATGTCCCACACAGGCATGTGCCCAGTGCTGCTTGAAGGAGGACCACTGGCCAACATGCCCCTGTGAGACAAAGCACATCAGCTGGAGTCACCAGATGCATGTTTCAGGCTGTAATGGAGGCACAGACATGTGCTGAATGGCACAACAGAGAAGATCGGAAGCTTCAGAGGTCTGCTGTCCGTTCATTTACTGACAACATCCAGGCAATTGCAAATGCTCATCATCATCTTGCAGATGTTTTGGATAAACGATTGGGTGACATGGTGGGAGTCCTTGACCGTGGCATGTCAATCTTTGAGTGTGGAATCCCTGGGCTGGAACATGTGGTGGGAGTGAGGCGTAGGGCACGTTGACTTAGGTCAGCTGCATCACCTGTTTAAGGTCTACGTGAACTTGCTACTGCACATGCCCACTCCCATAGTGGCGGTAGCAGCAGCAGTGCAGCTGGTGCTGTGCAGTCCACACCAGGACACAGCAGGCCACATGCAAGTGGTCCTGGACAGTCCCAACAGGGACACGATTCCAGTGGACATGTGTCATCAGACAGTACCCAATCTGGACCTCTGCCTGGTAATGCCTGTGAAACCCCTGACAGGTGCAGGTCACGTGGCCATGATCGGACACCATGAACTGTGAAACCTGCCTTGTACAGTCTGCAGCTGTCAATAATACCCCTGTGTAGGCAAGTAACATGTCAGACCTGTGTGCATCCATACACACACACACACCATAAACAAATGTAGGGCACCTCAACACACACACGCACAACATCCACACACGCCCAATGATATCACAGGCCCTAACACACACACACATGATATCATCCAATGGCACAGCCTAGGCCTCTGGCAAACATTATCACCCTGTGTATATGATGATGCCTGTGCCGCATCCATGTCATCCACACCATTGATGCAGGGACATGCTCATATGGTCTGATGCACAGGATGAACATACTAGGTAGACAATTGTAGATTAATATTGATGAATAGTGTTGACAGGCAGAAGACATACCATGTATTACAGTTTTAGAATGAATTTTGTACGTTTGACAGTATGTATCATGTGTAACAACACTAACAGCATGTTGACCTTGATGTTCTGCCTTCCTCTTTCAGGTATAGTTGCATGCGCGGGGGCATGTCAGTGTTTGCAGTTAGTGTCCCATATATACATGTTGAATACTCACAGGTCTGTATGACAATACCTGCATGCACTTTGTAGCTTCCACATCACAGTTATAATCTTCCATGTTTCAATTATGTTTACTGTTCTAATGATCCAAGAGCATGATAGCTGTGTAGTAAATTACTGTGTTCAGAGCCATCACATTAATAGTGGGTGACATCATAGGTATAGTTACCTGGAGCGGGGAGGAGGTAAAAGAGTGGTATAGTGGATGACAAGGGTAAAGGCCAGTTGAAATAGTGGCTTCTCAATGGGAAGCAGTAATATTTGCTGCCATGACAGGATGCAAACACAGACACACCCACACACTCAGGGATTCACAGACATAATAACACACACTCTAACACACACGGTCGGTAGTGTTCGGATGAGAACCCCTGCCTATGTGCAAATCATAATTATAGTACTACGCAATTACAAGATGTGCCACAGTGATTACACATGTACAGATAGTCGGAATGGCCTAAGATCGAGGACATCAACAGGGATACTACAGTGCAGTGAGTGTATGTGGAGAGGGGGGGTTCATCAGTAGGTTATGTAACAACAAGTCGCATCCCAGGGTGTGCATGTTAACAGGCGGTTAGAATGCCCATCTAAGATTGATGATATTAACAGGGATACTAGATTGCATTGAGTGGATGGGGGAGGGGGCATTAACATTTCACTATGGTAAAATACAGCCTCACTCCAGGGACCGGACAGCAATACACATGGACAGCCATACACACACACACACACACACACACACACACACACACACACACACACTGTGGCATTCACAAAGATATACACCTATGTCACACACACACACATACAGACACTTGACATGTGTGAGGTTCAACCACCTGCCTATGCCTTTCTTTCTACACTCACTCTGTACTGATGTCAACAACAGTGTTTAGGAGAGGGAAAAACATGTGGGATGTATTCCCAACCATATGTGACATATATGGACACACACACACCCGCATGTGCCAGTACTGTGAATCAAACACCTGCCTCTCTCATGATCATTATTACAGAAGTACAGCACTATCGCATTCACTACAAAGCGTACTGCCTTTTTCCTTTGCCAACTGTGCTGATATATGCACAATATATGCACAGGGGAGGTATTACTGTTACAGGTGTCAAGAGGTTTGCCTTCAGTGTCACCCTTACTGCATTCTACATTGTCTGTCTTCCACTTCAATTAACAAAATCAGACCTTAGCAGTTACAGAGGTTATTGTAGGAATGGTTGTAGCACACCAGTGAGCTGTCCTCAGTAATCATTCATCTGCAAAGTAGCCCCACCACTTAGGAGTCATGTCCAAACATCTGTCCATACCTCATGTACAGCTTACTGTACTTAGAGAATATCACCATATACAGCTGGCAATGTTGAGGCTGTATTGCAACAGCATGATGTACTAAGTCAACAATCACCTTCAAACATTAGACATTGCACACACATGGAATCTAAACAAACATCAATACATGTACACATATGCGGTCTACATCAGTAAGTGGACTATCAGGTCAAGAGGATACATTCCACACCTTCTCTACACCATGTGTGAAACCTACCCGATCGTTACACCATAATGGATGTTGTATTCATGTACTGGTAGAACACAACCACCTTCACCGAGTAGCCAAGTGTACATATATGACAACAGCACAAATCAGCAAGACACACACAGCATTATTCCATGTCATGCTCCTACAAGCTGTTACTTGACAGTGCCATGATGAAGCCAGGGCACTGTAATGGTCAACAGTGAGCACATCATATTTGCCACACACACCTCATGTTTATTGGAAGAGGGCCAGCAATGTGCTCTTTTAGAGTCAGGCAGTACACTCATTTGAGCATGTGCAAGGTCTGTGGCTTGTAAACATCTCACCCCAGCATGTACTGGCTATTGTGGTATTAAGGCTAATGTCCAGACAGCACACAGCATGCATGGCTTGCAATTGTTGACATGGGGTATATGTAGGAGCTGTGGGCACACATGGCTCTACATGTCATGAACATATCACCTGTGACTACTCAGGAACATACAGAGCAGAGCTGTATTTCCCTGAGTCTGTCAATGCAGGCCTTGTTTAGGTCCTATGATCCTGTTATTTGGGTATGTTTGTAGGAATTGCATTAGGTGGACATGTCTAATGACATACATTGTAGGTGTCAGGGTGTTACTTCTGTGTGTAGGACATTTGCCTAGGAATGCAACTATATGGGTAAATGCAACCTAGGTATTATCTCACACTCACTTGAAACATGGATGCATGTGCTCTGTGTCAAAGGCTTGTCTTTCAGTCATAACAGCCCGGAATGACAGACGCTGGACAACCTCATAATAACAGCAGGACATTGGCTCATTGTTTTGGTCTAGCAGTTGCCACTCATATCATGACATCACTGTGAGTGGCAGTAATGTGCTTGGTAGCAAATGCCACATGTAAGCTGATGGACAGCAGCAGACATTGTGTATATAACCAATGTGAGATATACTTAGTGTAGCAGTCCCGCTAATAATGACAACTACTAACACAGCCAGGAGAGGTCATCTTGACACCTGCACCTCAGTACCATTACGCAATGTGGCTTACATATTATGCTTGCACATGCCACTGTTTCAAGTATAATGCCACTGTTCACAACCTGCTATCAATGTATGCCTTTAAGGGCAGCAAGGTGTATGAGACATGCTGTAGGTAGCATCCACCTGTGCGACCCAGGTAACCAGTTGTCTGTCATGTCCACACATGCATGAATGTGTATACTTAAAATATATATGTTAGCACTTCATGTACATGTATGCATGTGTATCACACAGCACAGACACAGATATATAATTTATGGGCCACATACAGGTATCTGGTAGTAAACCAGTATGATGTGCATATATACTGACAGGTAAGATGTACATAGCTGTAAACCTCTGTATTTACAATAGGAGTGCATTACAATGTGTTCTGTACATGTAAGTGTAGGAGCATGCACACGGTGGTCTTCTGTGGTTAGATTTGGAGTGCATCCCAAACAGCCCTGTGCTACTAAGTATATGAGCGTACCCACTGCCACCTTGTGTAATTTGAGTCAGTGCATCCAAACAAGCCCTTTGTTACTAAGTGTATGAGCATGCCCAGTATAATATTGTGTAGTTGTAGTCATAGTGCATCCCAAACGGCCCTGTGCTACTAAGTGTATGAGCATGCCCACTGTCACCTTGTGTAATTAGAGTCAATGCATCCAAACAAGTTCTGTGATTCTATGTGTATGAGCATGACCACTTTAATCCTGTATAGTGATAGAAGTTGTCCATTCCACAGATGGGCATATTGCAGTTCAGGTTCTTGCTGTGCTACAACTATACCTCTCAGGCCTACTTATGTACTATCTGCAGATGATGTGTCTTGTTTGTGCATACAGGTTGTAATGGACACATACTTTAAACACACAGGTTTACAGCTATGTACATCATGACTGTCAGTATCCCTGTTGTTGTCCTCAATCTTAGAAGGGCATTCTGACTGCCTTGGACTGTGTAATCTCTGTGGCGCATCTCATAATTGTGTAGTACTGTAATAGTGATCTGTAGATAGGCAGGAGTTCTGATCCCACCACTGGCAACTGTGTGCATGTGTTTGTGTGTGTGTGTGTCAGCAAATGCCTGAGTGTGTGTGTCAGTATATGGCTGAGTGTGTTTCTGTGTGTGTGTGTGTGTGTGTGTGTGTGTGTGTGTGTGTGTGTGTGTGTGTGTGTGTGTGTGTGTGTGTGTGTGTGTGTCAGCAAATGGCTCAGTGTGTGTGTGTGTGTGTGTATTTCTGTCTGCATCCTGTCATGAGAGTGGGTTTTGCTGCATTCCAAAGAGATACCACCTTTTGCACTGGCCTTTATCCTTCTCAACTGCTAAACCTCTCTTTTCCTCCTCCTCCCCCCTCCCCACTGCAAGTAATCAGTCCTGTGATGACACCCAGCTCAGAAGTGGAATCAGAGTAAGTGTAATTGTATGTGTTCTGTGGCACATACCCCATCTGCATACCACTGTACTAGTTACCTTTAAATAGGCAAGACATGTATGCACAATACTGGCAAGTGTGTGTGTGTTTGTGTGTGTGACTACCCAGTAATGTCTTTTAACATGCTGCACACCATGGTAGCCATCTGTGGTGATTGGTATCTACAAAGTATTACATAGTTAGGAATGGTAAAGAATACCTAGTCAAGAATGACTACAGTTGGGTATGTTATTTTCCTGTGCCACTGTCAAGCAGTGATACAGACGTGGTCACTGTGATGTAAGTCCATACCCATCATTCCCCCACCCAAAATCCACAATCCCCGGGGTAGATTACATTAGCCATCATTCCTCACCCCAAACTCCACATACACAACAACCATCCCTTCTCTGGTGAACTGATAAAGATTTTAATGTTATAAAACAAGAGACAATGTGCACGTCAGTTCCTTTGGAACCCTTTTTCATAGGTTCATAGGTAGGTACTAGGCTATCTGCCCAAGGGCATTTATAAGCCTAGCCAGAATGTGTTTGCTTTCGCCTCCCTTTTGAATTAGTTTCCTGGGCCTCTGTCTAGCAGGACCATTGAAGTGATTCCAGGGGTAAATTTGTGATTTCCCATTCACTCGTCAAGATTTCTCTTGAAGAGAGTCAGTGAGGGGCTTTGCCTAACATAAACTGGGATTCTATTCCAGAGCAAGGGAAGTCTCTGGGACAAGAATCTATGCCTCCAGCATGTCCCGTTTATTGTTGTGCTGAGGTTTAATTCACTGGAGCGTGTGGCTCTAAGAGATTTGGTTTTCTTGAGGTGGAGCATGTCCACTAATTCCGGGTTGGACATGGCCTTATAGGTCAGGTAGAGATCACCTCTGAACAGGCGGTAAGCAACTGAGTAGAGCTGGAGTTTCTTTAGTCGAGCTGCATAGGGCATCTGTTTGATGCCCATGATCCTCTTGGTGAGGTACTTTTGGGGTCTTTCCAGCTGTTGTAGGCGTCGAGTAAGGTACATTCCAAATGGGGCATTGTACTCTATTATGGGCCTAATGAGTGATGAGTAGAGGGGCACAATGACCTCTCTTGATTTGGATGTGAACCCTTTCATGATTATGTGGGCTACATAGAAGGAATTTCTAACCACTTTGGCAATGTGATTATCAAAGAAGAGGTTGCTATCTGCCTGGGTCCCCAGGTCCCTAATTACCTCTTCTGTACTTAGTGGGTTACCACCTATGTGATAATTCATGGCCACTTTGTTTTTCCCAAAGGGGATGACTATGCATTTTTTGGCATTTAGCTTGAGGCCATGGTTCTGACATCAGGTATCTGTCTCTGTGAGACCCTTCTGGAGGATGTCTGTATCAGATGGAGAGTTGATTATGGCCCCTAGTTTGCAGTCATCTGCGAACTTGGTCAGCCATAATCCTCCTGTGCTTGCCTGTACCTCAGAGAAGTATATACCGAACAGGAGGGGTCCCAGGACCAAGCCCTGTGGGACGCCACTTGTAACTGGTTTAGAGTCGGACATGGCACCCGCAACTCTGACCATGTGTGTTCTATCCATGAGCTAGTTTGCAACCCATCTCGTGACATTGGGGTTAATGTTCAAGTTGGTGAGCTTATCTATGATGCCAGAGTGGGGAATGGTGTCAAAGGCCTTAGTAAGGTCCAGGTAGGCTGTGTGGACTACCTTTCCCTCATTTATGGCCTCGGTAAATGTTTCAAATAAGTCAACTAGGTTTAGGAGGTAGGATCTGCCTTTAACAAAGCTGAATTGGATAGGGTCCAGTGTCTGCAGGTTTCCAATGTCTCCGTTTATGAGTTCCATGATGATTCACTCCATAGCTTTGCAGACCAGGCTAGTCAGACTTATACGGCGATAGTTCCCAGGTTCTGTTGTGGCACCATCTTTGTGGAGTGGGATGACTGTTGCTGTATGCCATTCCTTGGGTACATAGCCTGTGGTAAGGCTGAGTTTGAGCAGTGAATTTAGGTGAGGGTTTAGTTCATTTTGGAGCCTGTGTAAGACGCAGCCTAGGATACCATCCGGTCCCATTGATGCTGTGTTTTTAGCTTTGGAGAGTGCTGTTTTTACCTGCATGTCTGTGATGTCTGGTGCTATGCATTCTTCTGGGATGGACACGGGCCCTTTTGGGGGTGAGAGGGGGGTGAAGTTTGCACTGAACCTGTCTGCCAGGATGTTGGCAATGTCAGTTGGTTCAGTGTATTTTTTGCCATTTTGCACTAGCTCAGAGCATATCTGAGAGTTGCCACCTAGATTCTTGACATAGCTAAAGTAGGCTTTGTGAATATCTTTAGTGTCTTTGGCAATTTTTCTTTCGAAACTGGCCTTAGATGATTTTATGAGGGATTGTAGTTTCTTGCTAATATTGATCAGTGATGCCTTTTCCTTTTGGGATTTTGCTCTGTCATGCAATAGTTTCCTCCTTCTGTTGTATAGCTTATTTATGGCCAGGGACCACCAGACTGGTTTCCTCTTTTTGGAGGAGTGCGTCTTGGTTTTACTTGGGATGGCTCGATCCATCCATTCCTGTAGATGGTCATAGAATGCATTTGTAAAGGATTCTGCAGTTTGAGCAGCATTATCCTTTAGCAGGGGGCTTTGAAACTTTCCACCTCAGTCTTGAGAAGTGTGAAGTTGTCTTTTGAAAAGTTTTTCACAGTGGTTTCCTTGACTGAGGGTGGGGTCAGGATGTGGATGTCCAGTGTGATTAGTTTATGATCTGATCTTACCAGGGAGGGGTTTACCTCTGGTGTGGAGCACTGATTCCCTATGTTGGTGATGATCAGGTCCAATATGTTGTCACCTCTTGTAGGCATGGTGACCAGCTGTTCTAGGTTATTTGAGTTTATAAACTCTAGGAAGCATTGGGCAAAGGAATTTGTACTTGAGTAGTTTTCCCAGTCAATGTTTGGGTAGTTGAAATCTCCCAATATCATGGTATTAGGTAGGACCTTTATATTTTCCAATGTTCTCAGGAATGCAGAGTGGGGGTCCTGAGACAAGGTTGGTGATCTGTAGCAAGCTACAATCTGAAAAGCAGCTTTGCCCACTGTTAGTTGCACATGGATGGTCTCCAAGGCCTCATGCTGTGTTACTAACCTGGAGGTGTGGGTATCCTTTATGAAAATGGATACACCCCCTCCTTTTGTATTTCGGTCCAGGTTCTGGGGCCAAAAGATATGGTATGAGCTGAAGCCTGGTAGTGCTGGGGTGCTCTCTGAGGCCTTGAACCAGGTTTCTGTTACTGCACAGATATGGATTTTCTCCATGCTAAGGAGTGCCTCAAGTGCATGCATTTTGAGATTTAGACTTCTGGCATTGAGTAGCATTGCCCTCAGTTTCTGGTTACTTGTGTTGTTTATGGAGGTGGGTTTGTCTTTTGAGCCTTGCCTAAAAAAGGCACTATGGGGCGGCGAAAGCCTTGGCCAGTATTCAAAAGCCTAAGGGCGACAGGTACAAGCCATCCCTAGCAAAGCAGTGTGGCTTGTTGATCATGTCGTCCCATGCTGACAGACACTGGATCCCCTTTGAATGACACTAATAGCTTAGCCAATTGTTTAAACTAATCATTTTTCTTTGTACTGTGGCATCATTCTTGGTGAGGGCAAGATGCTACTCAGGGTTAGGGTCATACCGGCCTGGGCTACATGATCAGAGAGCTCCTCTATGTCTCTCTTCATGTAGTCCAGGGAGGTATGTCTCAGGTCATTCACACCAACATGTACAATGACAGTCATATTTGTACTTGTTTTGGAGTGACCTGAGTGCTTGTGTTATGTGGTGGATCCTGGCACCCGACAGGCAGATTACAGTAATCTTCTCCTTGTTCAGTCTAGTGAGTGGAACGTTAGTGTGCCTGACAATAGAGTCACCTATTACTAGTGTATTGGGTGTGTTGTTATGCCTTAAGGGTTGTGGTTGTGTGGCACACTGACTTTGTGAAGTATGTGATGCGTGGTTGTTGTTTGAGGGTGGAGGTTGCTTGGATGTCTGCTTTGGAGGTCTCTGCTGCTTAGGCAGATTTTTATTTAGAGCCTCTGTGTATGTTTTTGTGTATTTATGTGTGTTGATTGCTGGTGCATGTACGACTGTTGTATGTGAGACTGGAAGTGTGGTGCAAGTGTTTCCCTTCTCCTCCTGACTGGCTGTTCCTGCCTTGGGTTGAGAGAGCTTGGCCTCCAGTTTGGCTGTATAGTTGCATCTCTCACATAAATTTGTGTTTGTTGGAAGGAGCAGAGGGTTGTCTGTGTACATGAGGCAATTGTAACATTGTCTCAAGATTCCCAGATTCACCAGCTGGACTGGAGAGTATACCTGTAACTGCCCTTTGGACATGCCTGTACGGGTAAATGAACTAATTTACTGATTGTCCGGTAGGGGCGAATAGGGAGCTTTGTACTACTGTATAGTATAGGGGAGGTGTAGTGTTAGCATTTATTAGTGCTTACTGTGGGCTTGGAGCAAGTGCTGGGCTGTAAAAGGAAAATTAGAGTGCTTAATTTGATAGTTTGACTAGTTCTAAGGGAATAATTGAAGAGCAGACTTCGTGGAGCCTGGAATAGTTTAACCATAGCTAACCGGCACTGCGCGGTGCTCAAAACCACTCAAATGCAGGTTTTAAGGCAAGGAGATGAAAAAGATAGGAATTAGCCCAAAACAGCCAATAAACTATTAGTTGCTGGGCAGAGACCACTTCTCCAGGGACAAATAGGCTGCTCAAAGCTCCCCACTCTCACTGGTGAACAGAGAAACTTCCTCCTATCCTAGTAAGGATATGGGCAACACAGGAACTTATACCACAGTCCTGAATTTTGCAGAACCTGAAAACTGGACTAGACTAGCTTAGAAAAGGTGGGAAACAAGAACATTTTGTTGTTGTTTTTTTTCTTTTTTTGGCAGAAGATACAATGAACTTACACAAAAACACTTTTAATGCTTATAACAGGCTAGCACACTTTAGTGTGTAGCCTACAACAGTTAAGCAGCACAACAAATGAACTTAAATTACTTTAAAAAGTGCTAACAGCAAAAAAACAGTTTCGTATGCAGCAAAGAGGTTTTTTAAAGCTCAGAAATGCTATAAATCGCTTTTCGGCGAGACTAGCAGTCGCAGGAGAAAATGCAGAGAAAAAATACTTATATCAGTTGAAAGTCACTTTTTTGTCGCTCTGCTGCTTGTAGCACTCTGCAGGACACCACGAGGAGCTTGGCTGAGTAGTATACAAGCGCAAAACTGCGCAAATGTGGATTTTAAGGCAGGGAGATGAAAGAGATAGGAAATAGCCCAAAACAGCCAATAAACTACTAGTTGCTGGGCTGAGATCACTCCTCCAGGGACAGATAGGCTGCTCAAAGCTCCCTACTCTCACTGGTGAACAGAGAAACTTCATCCTATCCTTTCTGTTTCACAAAGAGTGTTCAGACGTGTGTGTGTGTGTGTGTGTGTGTGTGTGTGTGTGTGTGTGTGTGTGTGTGTGTGTGTGTGTGTGTGTGTATATATATATATATATATATATATATATATATATATATATATGGCTATAGCTATGTCTGTGTATATGTATATATATATATATATATATATATATATATGTGTGTGTGTGTGTGTGTGTGTGTGTGTGCATACACATCCCGTAGGTGTGTATATATATATATATATATATATATATATATATATATATATATATATATATATATACCTACGAATACATCTCTGGGATTGCTGCAATCCAGTAATCTCTGTGGCTTGTGATGTAACTGTGTAATGCTGTAATATGATAAGCTAATTTGGTAGGTGTTCTAATCCCAGACAGGCCAACTGTGTGTGTGTGTGTGTGTCTGTCTGCCTGAGAAAGAAACAATGCTTTTTAGAGTATGCACATTCTTTACAATTCACATACTCACCTTTGGCAATCCTGCTGATGTCACCCACCTAGAAACACATCTCTGGGACTAGTGTAACCCAGTAATCTCCATAGCACATGTTGTAACTGCATAATGCTGTAGTGTGTTCAACTAGTTGGGTAGGGGTTCTATTTCAAGACATGACAGGTGTGTGTGTGTGTGTGTTTGACAGTCAGAGCCTGTGTGGAG
This sequence comes from Protopterus annectens, assembly GCF_019279795.1. Taxonomy (NCBI): domain Eukaryota; kingdom Metazoa; phylum Chordata; order Ceratodontiformes; family Protopteridae; genus Protopterus; species Protopterus annectens. The sequence goes on along the minus strand of NC_056748.1, from coordinate 1,064,189,152 downwards.
GTGGCTGTGAGTGACTAACCACTAGACATGTTGAGGAGTATTTTTTTGTAGTTTTCCTATATGGTGTCCATATTATATGTCAAAATGTCCACCTCATGAGGAGTACAGATGTCAATCAGCCAAGGGACTGTGTTGGCAAGCCATACCCCTACATCTGGCAAAAGGACTGGTGAACAAAGACAGCAACCCTACTATTACCCAGAATACTTTCTGTACCCATATCCTGCTATGTTGCTAGTACCCTGCACATTGATGACAGTTACTAGGCATGGTGTGATTGCAGTGGGCTGCAGAGGGCACGGCACCCTGTCCAGCAGTACAATAGGCACATAATTGCCGACAATGTGCCTTCACTATGTTCTCCACTGGATGCCTGCAACATATGTGGTGCCATCAAATGTGATCCACAAAGACCATACAATGCCTTCACACATGCCCTGTATGGACAGATGGTACTGACACCAGGGAATACCTGTATCATGCTATAAATGCAGGTGCAGGGTCAACCTGCTGTCTATTAGCAGGTCGTGCCACACCAGCCCAGTATTGGCATATCTGATGATAACAGTTTGTGTACACAACATGTGCCAGCCAAACCAGGTACACTTGTAAATGCCACTGTACATTATTGTGGGACATGCACATCCCAGGCAATGTCTATGTCAAGGACTATCAAACACAGACATGGCATGCATTGCAAAGCAATGGCCATACACAATGGTAACCAGGATGACAGGACAGTTCATACAATACCCATCTATGTCGGACATTGCAGACACTACACCCATGAACCACACTACACACCATTGTCAGGTGGCGTGATTCCAAGGATTGCCCTTCACCCAGCCTAGTACAGCCATCTTGCACAGGCAATCACTACACACCCATGAAGCAATGCACACATGCATGTCAGTGCTGGCACCTTGTGTCTGCGTGTGAGGTATGATGCTCCCAACCACAATCACACCCAGTATAACTCACATTGGTATACCAACTGATGTCAGACACGTTCACATGTCCTAGCCCATAGAACCTCAGGATATCCCCTGTGGTGCATGTAGTACCTGTGCATTACTGTAGTGTGGCAAACTAAGTAGTTAGGAAGTGTATTTGTGAGCCTGACAAAGTGTGGCAATGTGTCTGAGTCCCTTAGAGAGTGTGATTGTGTTGACAATGACATCTGTTCATGTGGACAGCCATGTGTGCTACACCTAATGTATGTCTACTATATCTCTGTTGCAGATGTCGCTCATCAGCACACATATATGTTCTTACAGCACACCAACATGTCAGCTATGTGGCACATGGAGTAACTGCATGCACCTGTAATAGTAATGGCTAGTCAGTCAGGGGTTTGAACCCCTGTACAAGTAGGTGTGTGACAGACGATGCTTAGGTTTTATTCTCCATGCCCTTCTCTGATTGACTTTGCCTCTGTCTCTCCCTCCTACACACTCTCTGGTGGATGTGGAGTTGTATACCTGCTCAGCAGCAGCTTGTGTTTTGTAAGTGATGGTCATGATCAGGTGATGGCCTCTGTACCTATTGCAGTCCTTCTCTAGCTGATTGCATGTGGAACAGCTGTGGTGACATTCCCATAGCCAATCACATGGAAACACAGTACAATATCTAGGAACATCATGTAGGTGTTTGCCCATGACAGTCGCTGTGAGTGGAACCTGGATCCTGTGTTTGGTAAACAGCATCACAAATGATATCTTGATATTCCTAAAACAACATACACACTGGAAAATAACCTAAAGACAGGAGGGTGATGTGCCAGATGTGACTACAGCATGTAAGTGTAGCTATGCTTCATTGATACTACTGCCAGTTTAACAAGTTTTGTGTGGTAATGGCTATTCTGCATGTTTTAAAACTGACAAAACAGTGCTCTGTTTGTGAGGGAACCCCCATCTGTAGTGCCATCTGTGGACTGGTCAGTGTGTGGAACCATTTGTTTTTTGTGTTACTCACTGAAGACACATCTGTGAACTGCAAAAGCATAGTGTGAGGATTGCAGTCAGTACATGGTGATAGTGATGAGAGTTACTACCATCGCATCCCTGATTGGACATATGTTACATGAAACAGTGGTATGTTAGTCACTGTCTGAGGTTCTCACAGTGACATGCCAATAATGGGCCACTGTTCATAGCTGTAGTCACAAGTCTTCTACACTTTGTACAGATGTCGTGCAGTATATATGCATGTGTTGTGCTCCCTCTGCGAATGTATGCCATCTGTTGTGTTGGGTTGATGGTCATATCTATGCATGCTGTTATAAGTAATCCTGAATGCTGTTGACTATTATTAAGCCATATCTGTGTTAAAACTGCAACACCATAGGCTGTATGGGATTGGAGGTCCTGGCGGAACCTCCTGTCCCACTTCAGCTGGCCATGGCACCGGGCACCAGCACATCTGGGGGCCCAGCCTTGGACTTCCACCTCTGTTGGCTCTGCACCACCTTCTGGTGGAACCACCACTGAGAATGGGGCTTGACCCCCCTGGAAGCAGGTCCAGGCAGGAACTTGTCCGCTGTCGTACAGTCCCAGACTTGGTGTGTAGGGGGCTCAATAAGGGGTTTTGAGGCCAGATACACCAGCTTTAGGGCAGAGTGTAACATTTAGAGGGTGAGCCTGCCCCTCCTAGACAGCCCCCATCATAGCCACTTTTGCGGCTATTTTGGTGCAGTGGTGGCATCCCATGGGTGGGGACCTCCATACCACTGTTTCCATCTGGGGGCTTATGGGCTTGTGACTGCCGAACACCCCTCCCTGTTCAAGGTGTATTTCCCCACATGTGTCATGTACCAACCGTGTATGCTGTCTTGTCTGTCATCCTACCCAACATATCCTCCACGAGCATACCTACTCTCCTTCCCCCACATCCCACTCTCACCTTACGGAAACAAAAGGCCAATCTGTTCCTAGAACAACATTTGCCCCATACATAGCTGTCCATTTCACACGTGTCCACTGGACACATGTAACCTTTTTAATTTGCATCACAACATACTCCAGTTGTCCTCACCCCTGTCTCTCAGGCACACGATCCTGGTATGCACATGACTCCTAAAGGTTCCAGGTACATGTGATGCAGATGACCCCATTGTTCACATGACACTACCGGTCCCTCTATGGTTACCCCATTTACATTTTTTTATGATGATGATGTCGCACACAGTACCTTGCAAGAGTACTTTTCTCACATAATGATTGGACCGGAACTGTTGTGTTAATGTAAATGAAATGCACAGAGTGATGTATTTGGCCAATGTACAATTGTTTGCGTGTATTAATGACACATGTCTGTCTGAGGGAGTCTTGATATTACATAGGACAACACCACTACATAATACAGGCATTGCTGGTGTTTCCCTTTTCATTCCTTTTTAATGCTTTGTTGTCACATGGGATGTTCTTGATAAATCTATATATATGTATGTATCTATATCTGGACATAAACACACACACACATACATCTACATAATGGAATGCATTTCTTATACTGTTGAATGACTGTGCTGGATGATGTTTTTGTGATAACATCCGATGTCTGTATAACTGCCATGGCTTAATGGTAAATCACATTGGCTGTGGTGTGCAGGGTACTGATATCGAGCCTTGCAGAGGCCATTTATTTTGTTGCTGGGCAGAACAAGGCCGTTGGATACAGAGTGATTAAGGCACTTTAAAGCAGTTGTGAGCGGGTGTGCGTGGGTTTGCGTGGAGCTAAGCAATGCTAACCTCCGGTTACAGTTTCTTACACTCTGTTAGCCTCTACATTGCTTCACTAGTGTGATACTCGCATACTGGCGGCCAAACAGGCTTACGCTCGCTTGTTCCCGCACTTGCAAATGAACTGCATTTGGTGTTTGCATCAGGCACTCACATCCCTGGGTGGGAGTGAGGACTACAATATTACCTTGTGATGCCTATTACATCGGATTAAGTGCCTACAGTATTGGGAATGGCTGCCCATTAGGCATAAGCATGTCGTTCGACTGTATGGAATCCACGGCCTGTCCAGAGTATGATTCATACTATTAGTGTGTTCCTCTTGCAATCTGCACCTGTCTGGCTAATACATGGGAACTGACACCATTCAATACAAACAAGTAACTGGGTTTTGGAACCCACATCCTTCAGCCGAGTCAAGCTACTGCATACCTATTATTCTGTCATCTTTCTAGAGTTGTAAGTGGAATATGTGCTTTCTGTCCCTCCCTATTTGTTCACCCAATGGTTTATGTCCTGTCAAGTGGATTTGTTCTTAGGGGTTGAGAGGTATGGGCGTAAGCTATGCCCATTTTGAAATATTACTTACATCCCTGGGGCTGTCATAATACGACTGCATAAGCCAACACCTACATGTCTAGGCAGATATTTGAATACCCATAGATACCCCACCTGCCCCTCCTCTACAGCACTCATCCTTACTGTGGGTGCAGTTGGGGTATAAACACACCACTACACACTGCCCACTCTCCGTGTGTCGGGACACATGTACATTGTGTCGACCCATAGGTTATAAGGCTTGCACAACCTACTGGTCCGTGTACGTCTTCAGCCTGGTTTGATGAATCATTACAGGGACTAACTCCGATGATCAGTAATTTTTGGGGTGTCCCACAGGGGACATTGATGTCTTTGTTTTAAGATTAGACCTGGCAGGTCTCTCCCACTGGTAGTATCCTGCCGGTGGTCTGGGAAGCAGTGGTGTGTTTATTTTATTGTGTGTCTGTATGTCTCACCGGCCTAGCTGGGGGGGAGGGGTTGATGCTACGTGTTACACGTTTGTTGACTTGACTGACTGTGGGGTCCAGTCAACAAACGTGTAACACATAGCATCAACCCCTCCCACTGGTAGTATCCTGCCGGTGGTCTGGGAAGCAGTGGTGTGTTTATTTTATTGTGTGTCTGTATGTCTCACCGGCCTAGCTGGGGGGGAGGGGTTGATGCTACGTGTTACACGTTTGTTGACTGGACCCCTCACCCCCATATGCATGGCCTGTGAACATATGTAATTCGTAACTGCAGTATCATATCCTAGCTATATACATGTGTAAATTTACAGTTTTATCTATATATATATATATATATATATATATATATATATATATATATATATATATATATACATTACTATATACAGATATATCTGTATATGTATGCATACATGTATATATTTATATATTGCTGTCTATATATATCTAACAACATATGGGTCTATGGGTGTCTGCATATGTATATATCTATATGTCGATATGTATTTGTATTCTGTCTCTGTATGTATACATTTGTACTACAGAGTGGGAGAGATATATCTCTATGTAGCTATGGGTAGATATACACACACATACCTCTACATATATAATCTACATCTGGTTATTCCTTTCCTTGCCATGTAGATTACACTTTGCTGCAGTGGGACTCGTAGCAGGTGTGGCTGCTCGTTGGGTGATGCCTCTGTCCAATGAACACTTTTGCTTACATCTCTGAGACTGTCCATATAGGCCCACATCAGCCAACACCTGCACACCTAGACCTATAACTAGCTACTCATAGTTCCCCCACCCGCACCTCCTCTACAGCACCCATCCTTACTCTGGGTCCTGGTCGGGTCTGAACACACCACTACACGCTGCCCACTCTCCACTTCATGGGACCCGTGTCATACATTGCCTTGACCCATAGGTCATCAGGCTTTCCCACCCTTGTATTCCAGGTATGTACACACCCCAGCCAGAATGTTTGGTGTATCACCTTCTTTTGGTCTTATGTCAATTTTTGGGGTGTCCCAAACCCCCCAGGGCCCCA